>NC_082708.1:33073317-33376348 GCF_030144855.1 Hypanus sabinus | reverse complement strand
TCTCTACCTCATTGGCATATTAAGTATATTTCACGGTTGTACAGAATCACATTTCCTTTTCCCATTTCTGTTGCAGACAGTGTTGATAATATGTAGCTTGTGATCATTTGTCTGCAAATTTTAGAACTGGCCTATTTATGCTGCTTTTATTGAAGAAATTATTCAGTGTGCACATGTTGTCACTGGGCAAAAAATTGCACAGCACTAGATTTTTGCACACGTTGGTCATTACAAATGAGAGGGAACATTGCTTTGGGTCATTTTTTTATGCCACAATTCATAAATATTCATTCCATGTACTTATACTACTCTCCACAGTCAGTCAGTATGGAAAACTTTGTAAATCAGAAATACGAAAGACTAAAACTATCATAATTTAGGGTTTTTGGACAATTAGAAGAAGAAAGTCTAAGAAACAAAGAATGTACTCTCGAGATTCCACAGGTTGCAGCCTGCTATAACAAAGTACAGATATCAAGCCAGGCTTGAAAAATAGGGAATGCCTTTTGGAATAAGTACAGGAGATGGTTCTCATTAAGATTATAAAGTCAAAGTGCTTAGAATCTGTTAGGCAATGCTGATAATGTGAAAATTTTGCTAGGAAGTATAAGCTGTAATCAAGTCCATGACACCCAGGGGAAACTTCATAAGTTAGTTTATTTGATTTCAAGTTGCTATAATCTTATTTTCCCTTCTGAGTGTTGCATTTTATATGCAGATGTAAAATAGAAAATTATAGGACCTGGTTTTAGATGCAAGTGGCAAAAGATATTTGACATGGATTCACATTGAACAGGATTGGAACCCAGAGTTCTGCCTTCCA
This sequence comes from Hypanus sabinus, assembly GCF_030144855.1. Lineage (NCBI taxonomy): Eukaryota > Metazoa > Chordata > Chondrichthyes > Myliobatiformes > Dasyatidae > Hypanus > Hypanus sabinus. The sequence continues at coordinate 33,375,525 of NC_082708.1, read as the reverse complement.
TATTGGGCAATACAGCCAACAGTTTTTCACACTTTTATGTTATTATGCCACTTCTTGGACCAGTTATTTTGCCAGGCTCTACACAATCATTCCAGGGCTTCTAACCTCCCAACTGAACTATCAACAATTGCCACTCATCTCAATGTCAGTGCAATCTCTAACATTGGTCCATTAGTCTTCTTTAGCGGATGTACTGCATTCAGTAGGTGAGTATGTTGCAGGTCTATATTTACAAATCTGTACTAAAATATGGAAGGGAGGGAGCACACAGATTCAGACAGTGGAGGTAACTGATGCATTGGCATTACTGTCTCTGCAGAGAAAATTACTGACGCGTTTATTGTTTGTGATAATTTTATTTAATCATTAACTGATTATGATAAATATCAAGTATGGATAATTGGTGGAAATGTACATAATTCACAACTACCAACATCGAGTTGGGGTTCACTTTAAGAGGCTGGTCTGCAATGATGATGAAATTATGTAAGGTAGTTTTACCACATTTTGTATTCAGTGTTTGGAGTGAAATAAGAGAGTTGTTACGGTTTTTCTGAAACATAAAACATCTCCACTATTTTTATTTGGAAAAACCTACAATATTACTTTGTTGAAAATACTTTTCAGAAAAATAATCCAGCATTCGTGAGTTACATTGAGATATTCAGGGGACCATATACACTATTACATCAGGACTAATGCAAACGGATGTGATGGATGGCTGTTTATGAGTCTCTATTATTTGCAGTGGAGGATTCAGAAAGAAGACATTTAAAAACAGGTTGACCGTGATTGAATAGAAGAGATTGGCAGATAATAGTAGGCCTCAGTGGGGATGTGACCATTTTCTTCAGCATCTTTCAGCACCTCTCCATAGTTAATGGCAGAGTCCTTTCGTCTTTTTTATAACATGGGTTAACTTTCCAAAGAGCCTTCCTGAATGGTTTTCAGTAAAGTGCTTCTTTCTCCTGTAAGAACTTACATCATTACCTCCAGCTATATTACTAATGGCTTCTGTTTTCCATTTAGATATCATTGTAATCACTGGTAATGTAATGTTCATTCTAATTATGTTAATGCATTATATACTTCAGTGGATTGAATGTGACTTGTGGTCATTGAGTCAGTCCTTAATGTGCATGACACTACACTACATCCAAATAAAACATTATTTTAACTTGCTCATTACATTGAGCTACAAACAACAGTATTAACCATATACGGACAGGAAAGGAATGGAGGGTTATGGGCTGAGTGTGGGCCAGTGGGACTAGGTGAGTGTAAGCGTCGGCATGGAATAGAAGGGCCGAGGTGGCCTGTTTCCGTGCTGTAATTGTTATATGGTTAATACTGTTGTTTGTAGCTCAATGTATTAGCTACTGTAAGGCATTTTGTTATCATTTCAGCACCTCCTATGCCACAGAAGGCATATCAGACAAGAAAGGAACCACGGATAGGCGATGATTTGGTGCCTGAGGCTTGCAAAAAGATACTCAGGATCCTCAGTTCATTTTGAGGGTAAAAGCTATAAACAGATTTACAACAGAGTGACGGTCAGTCAATATATGCTAAGAAGGGTCTGCATCAGCATTGGGTCATCACATTACCTGAAACCAGGAGAGTATAAACTGGAGAGATACTCTGTTCTTGTAAAGGAATTGAATTGTCTAGAGTTGTTCTGATGGAGTCTTAAGGAATTTTCCTGCTTGTTAAGCATCATAAGATTGAATGAAAACCTATCAGCAACCCTACTTTGATTGCATGCTGCCTTAATAATGGTAGTGTTGGTGAAGGCAACAGGGGATGGAATGGGTAAGAGTGGTGGTTGTAGATTTCTTGCGAGATCAACCATTCTATGAAAATACAGTGTACTAGTATAGATAGTCCAATACATCGTATCTCGGAGTGTAGATAGTCCAATACATTGTACCTCCGAGTGTAGATAGTCCAATACATTGTACCTCCGAGTGTAGATAGTCCAATACATCGTACCTCGGAGTGTAGATAGTCCAATACATTGTACCTCAGAGTGTAGATAGTCCAATACATTGTACCTCGGAGTGTAGATAGTCCAATACATCGTACCTCCGAGTGTAGATAATCCAATACATCGTACCTCCGAGTGTAGATAGTCCAATACATTGTACCTCAGAGTGTAGATAGTCCAATACATCGTACCTCCGAGTGTAGATAATCCAATACATCATACCTCCGAGTGTAGATAGTCCAATACATTGTACCTTGGAGTGTAGATAGTCCAATACATTGTACCTCGGAGTGTAGATAGTCCAATACATCGTACCTCGGAGTGTAGATAGTCCAATATGTCGTACCTCCGAGTGTAGATAGTCCAATACATTGTACCTCGGAGTGTAAATAGTCCAATACATTGTACCTCCGAGTGTAGATAGTCCAATACATTGTACCTCGGAGTGTAGATAGTCTAATACATTGTACCTCGGAGTGTAGATAGTCCAATACATTGTACCTCAGAGTGTAGATAGTCCAATACATTGTACCTCGGAGTGTAGATAGTCTAATACATTGTACCTCGGAGTGTAGATAGTCCAATACATCGTACCTCCGAGTGTAGATAGTCCAATACATTGTACCTCAGAGTGTAGATAGTCCAATACAATGTACCTCGGAGTGTAGATAGTCCAATACATTGTACCTTGGAGTGTAGATAGTCTAATACATCGTACCTCAGAGTGTAGATAGTCCAATACATCGTACCTCGGAGTGTAGATAGTCCAATACATTGTACCTCAGAGTGTAGATAGTCCAATACATTGTACCTCGGAGTGTAGATAGTCTAATACATCGTACCTCAGAGTGTAGATAGTCCGATACATTGTACCTCCAAGTGTAGATAATCCAATACATCGTACCTCAGAGTGTAGATAGTCCAATACATTGTACCTCGGAGTGTAGGTAGTCCAATACATCGTACCTCGGAGTGTAGATAGTCCAATACATCGTACCTCCGAGTGTAGATAATCCAATACATCATACCTCCGAGTGTAGATAGTCCAATACATCGTACCTCAGAGTGTAGATTATTGATTACATTGAACCTCGGAGAATAAGTAGTCCAATACATTATATATTGGAGTATAGATGGAGTGTAGATAGTCCAATACATCGTACCTTGTAGATCGACCAATACATCATACCTCGGAGTGTAGATAGTCCAATACATTGTATCTTGGAGTGTAGATAGTCCAATACATTGTACCTTGGAGTGTAGATAGTCCAATACATTGTATCTCGGAGTGTAGATAGTCCAATACATCGTACCTCGGAGTGTAGATAGTCCAATACATTGTACCTCGGAGTGTAGATAGTCCAATACATTGTACCTCGGAGTGTAGATAGTCCAATACATTGTATCTCAGAGCGTAGATAGTCTAATACAATGTACCTCGGAGCGTAGATAGTCCAATACATCGTACCTCGGAGTGTAGATAGTCCAATACATTGTACCTCGGAGTGTAGATAGTCCAATACATTGTACCTCGGAGTGTAGATAGTCCAATACATTGTACCTCGGAGTGTAGATAGTCCAATACATTGTATCTCGGAGTGTAGATAGTCCAATACATTGTACCTCAGAGTGTAGATAGTCCAATACAATGTACCTCGGAGCGTAGATAGTCCAATACATTGTACCTTGGAGTATAGATAGTCCAATACATCGTACCTCGGAGTGTAAATAGTCCAATACGTCGTACCTCCGAGTGTAGATAGTCCAATACATTGTACCTCGGAGTGTAAATAGTCCAATACATCGTACCTCCGAGTGTAGATAGTCCAATACATTGTACCTCGGAGTGTAGATAGTCTAATACATTGTACCTCGGAGTGTAGATAGTCCAATACATCGTACCTCCGAGTGTAGATAGTCCAATACATTGTACCTCGGAGTGTAGATAGTCTAATACATCGTACCTCAGAGTGTAGATAGTCCGATACATTGTACCTCCAAGTGTAGATAATCCAATACATCGTACCTCAGAGTGTAGATAGTCCAATACATTGTACCTCAGAGTGTAGATAGTCCAATACAATGTACCTCGGAGCGTAGATAGTCCAATACATTGTACCTTGGAGTATAGATAGTCTAATACATTGTACCTCGGAGTGTAGATTATTGATTACATTGAACCTCAGAGAATAACTAGTCCAATACATTATATATTGGAGTATAGATGGAGTGTAGATAGTCCAAATTGTTGTACCTTGGAGTATAGATAAATTAAATCATTATACTTTTGAGTGTAGGTATCCCTATATGTACTTTTGAGCCCACTACATTGTACCTTGGGGGTGCTAGTATCTCTGAAGCCAAGTGTCCCTTTCACTCCCCTGCAGAGAAGGGAATTCTAGAAGGTACTGAACCTTCTGGAAGAAGGTGGCAAAATTCTAGAATATTCTACTCCAAAATGCTGTGGAGGCTAAGTCACAGATGTAGTAAAAGTTTAAGAAAAGACAGAACTGGCACGGAAGAAGAGTTGAGACCTGGATCATATTGAATGGTGGGCGAGCTCTGAGAGCTATTCCTGCTCCTATGTTCTAGTGGTGTTGTGCAGACCATTCAGCTCAATGGGTATTGCAGGCATGATCCTTATGACCGCCTATGATTAGTCTGCTTTGTAAAATTTGATACCATTGCTTTCTCTTGCTGCTCTAGAGAGACTAATGTTTGTGTATGGGGATGTTTCTGCTGATAAGAGATGCTGAAATGGAGCTTTACAAAGACTCAGTGAAGCCTTAAAAGGAGCTGTTCTGCACGCAAACGGTTTCAAGCGTAATGCTGCACATTCTCAATATTCCTGGCATGAGCTGTGCTTTCTTTTTGCAATAATAAGGACATGATGATAAACGGCCAGGCCAAAAGCCATAGCAGCAGGTTCCAAGCATCAGCCATTTTAGCATCTTCATCAAAGAGTCAGCGCACTCCACCTCTGTAAAATCATCATCCTACACTCGCACCACTACAGCTGCAACTCACAGTTAAGATTTATACTCTTCAAAGAAGTTTATAAAATTAGGAAAACAGATAGGATCGAAAGTCATAATGTTTTTCCAAGGTGACTTGTCACTAACTGTACTAGAGGGTTTATGTATTTAAGGTGAGAGGGGAAAAGTTTAAAGATGTGCAGAGGAAGTTTTTTTTTTACACAGAAGTTGGTCGGTGCCTGGAACAGGCTGTCAGAGGTAGTGATGGAAACAGATAAGATAGAAGCATTTAAGAGGCTTTTAGATAGATACATAAGTAGACAGGAAATAGCGGTATATGGATCATGAGCAGGCAAAAGGGATTTAGTTTAATTTGGATTACTCAGTGCAGACACCGTAGAATGAAGAAAAGGCCTGTTGCTGTGCTTGGTATGTTCTGTTGGAGATTCAGCCAGTAATGTCAAGCATGGCAATTTGAAGAAAAATATGGAAGTTTGAGAAGCCGGCATTTTCAACTTGTATCTCCACTGCTCATTTCAATCATGCCTTACTGCTTGCTCGGAGTCTTCTTAATCTCAGCATAAAATTCACACCTCAGCTTTTTGACCATGTACTGACCTTATTTTGTCTTTGTAAATCCTAATATTATTTATACTGATCCTTCGATGAAAAGAAGTGCCAGATTTAGAAAAATATTAGAACTCAGCACCAATATTAATAATCATACATTATCACTTAGCTGTCATTGTTGTCAATGACAACTTCCATTTACATTTGGTCTAAAGGAGCCAAGGTGCTTTACAGCACTATGATAAAACACTAGGATAGATGGCCAAAAATCTGTCTTTAAGGGACATCTTAAAGGATGTAGAGAGAAAGAGCAGTTTAGAAAGAAAATTTCAAAGATTAGGACCCGGTGGATGAAAATACAGTTTTCAAGGTGGACTAGTTAAAGATGCCCAAGAAATCTGAGTTGTGGGGCTTTATGCATCAAATGGATATAGGAATGACTGAGACTGCAGAACTTCAGAAGCAAGAGTTCTGGAGAAGAGGGTGCAACAAGTGCAGCAACACTCCCAAGTATTCTGATTTCCCTCTCACCCCTTCTCTTCCCTTCATTTGCTTATCACTTCCCTCTGTTGCCCTTCCTCCTGCTCTTTCTTCTGTAGTCCACTGTACTCTCCTATCAGATTCCTTCTTGTTCAGCCCTTCATGTCTTCCACCTATCAACTTCCAGCTACTTACTTCATTACCCCTCCCCCACCTGTCCATTTTCCCCCTCACTTTACTTTGCCAATCACCTGCCAACTTGAGCCCCTTCCCTTCCAACGTTCTTCTTACCCTGGCTTCTTCCCCCTTCCTTTCCAGTACTGATGAAGGATCTTGGCCCAAAGTGTCTACTGTTCATTCCCCTCTCTAGATGCTGTCTCACCTGCTGAAATCCTGCGGCACTTTGTTTCTGTTGCTCAAGATTTTCAACATCTGCAGAATATTTTGTGTTTATGATTTGCTGCTTCTGTCACCTGAAGCTGGAGCTTGGCTGATATCAATTTAGCTCTAGCTCCCTTAAATGAAGGCCAATCAAACAGAACCATATAAAGAATGGACATTCTAAAGTTGAGATGTTGCCCAAACTTTTCAGGGCTGTGATTTGGTAACTTTTTCATCATTTTTTATTCAAAATGTGACTGGAGAAAGTCTATAAATCTTATAACAACTTCAGAAGGGTAGAAGAATCTGTGCTCGTATTTTCTTTCATCTTGCCAAAAATTCTCCTAGGTAGCTTTAATTGACAGATGGTGCATTTTAATCATTCAGTTATGTACCAATTTAAGATTTTTCCAAATGTTAGATGTTGCAGTTTCTTGTTTGACAGTTGTAAATTTTTTCTGGAGACTTTAAAATAATGAGTCATCCTTGTCACACTTCTAACATTACTAGCCCACACAACAGAACAGCATGTGGCATTTCTGGAACAGTTTTGCTGCTTATTAAAGCCTCTTCTATATTTGATAACGTAGGATTGATTTTCTTGAATCACGGCCTCCTATTCTATTTCTTCCCCATTATTCTGTGCATTTACTGCCACTAATTTACTGGAACATAGTGCCCCAGGAAACATCAGAAACAAAGATATTGGCAGAGAGACCTATAATTCCCATCAAGCTGGCATTCTGTGAAGAGTAATAGGCAGCAAAGCTGGTACAGAGATCCAACCGGTTATGTGGAAATAGGAGAGTGTGGAAGGGGAGAGGAGTGGCTGTGTGATCGGGTGAGGGTAAACCTGGGTTTGAAATTAGAAGTGACTGGACTGGGCTGAGATGTGTTTGGGGCAATAATAGTATCTGGGAGGGGAAGGAAGCATGGTCACAGTTACTGGGATGAAATTTCCAATAATTCTCAGTTCTTTCAGTGTGGTAGAGTTCAACATCCAGTGAACATACAAACTCAGCTTCTTAAATCTGCTCCAGCATTTAACAGACCATAGCCAACCTCATTATAACTTCAGCTCCTCATTCCTGTCTCCCCACAATAACTTTCCAGCTCCTTACCGATAAACAATCTGTCTCAGCCCTAAAAATTTCCTATGACTCTGCTTTAACTGCCTTCTGAGGATGACAGTCCCAAAGATGCACCATCCCTGAAAGGAAATATGTCAGCTCAGTATTAGATGGGTGACCCATTATTGTTAAAACAATAACCCCAGTTCTGGTTTTCCACATTAAAAAAAAACACACTCCATCCACGTCCGCCTTCTTAAAATCTTTTAGGATTTTATATGTTTCAATCAATTCTCTTCCAGTTTATTGGTAGGTCAAATATAATGATAGAATATAGTATTAATGTTAAGACTCTTGGCAGTGTGGAGGATCAGAGGGATCTTGGGGTCCGAGTCCATAAGACACTCAAAGCAGCTGTGCAGTTTGACTCTGTGGTTAAGAAGGCGTACAGTGTATTGGCCTTCATCAATCGTGGAATTTGACTTAGGGGCTGAGAGGTAATGTTGCAGTTATATAAGATCCTGGTCCGACCCCACTTGGAGTACTGTGCTCAGTTCTGGTCGCCTCAGTACAGGAAGGACGCGGAAGCCATAGAAAGGGTGCAGAGGAGATTTACAATGATATTGCCTGGATTGGGGAGCATGAACTCGGCCTTTTCTCCTTGGAGTGATGGAGGATGAGAGGTGACCTAAAAGAGGTGTATAAGGTGATGAGGGGCATTGATCGTGTGGATAGTCGGAGGCTTTTTCCCCAGGGCTGAAATGGTTGCCACAAGAGGACACAGGTTTAAGGTGCTGGGGAGCAGGTACAGAGGAGATGTCAGGGGTAAGTTTTTCACTCAGAGAGTGGTGAGTGCATGGAATGGGCTGCTGGCAACGGTGGTGGAGGTGAATACGATAGGGTCTTTTAAGAGACTTTTGGATAGGTACATGGAGCTTAGAAAAATAGAGGGCTATAGGTAAGCCTAGTAATTTCTAAAGTAGGGACATGTTTGGCACAACTTTGTGGGCTGAAGGGCCTGTATTGTGCTGTAGGTTTTCTATGTTTCTATGTTTCTATTCTTCTCAAATCATCAGATAAATGGCCCAAAATGGCTAGTTTTCCCAAAACTTCTTTATTGGACATTCCAGATTATTGGACTATTTAAAATTCTCTAAATCCCAATGCATTTAAACCTTTCTTCAAATAATAGAACCAGCATTAATACTCTTGACTTGTGCTCTTTAATTCCCAATATGTGAAGTTTAACCTTCCTGCTTCTGTATTCAGTTCCCTTTTTGTTATTTTTGTTAGCAAATCAACTCCCTGCTTGAACCTGTGCTGACTTCTGTTTCAACCCAATTGTTCACTGGTGTCTGGGAACATCTGTGACCAAAATGAAAGACTGCAATTTTAACATCAGGGCAGCAGCAGAGAGCATCCACATTCAATTATCCCGGTCTTCCAGTTGTTTCCATGAGCTAGCTTTCAAGCTATGATTGGTGTCTTTCTTTATTCCCCCGATTTACTGTGGATGTGTTATAAAACTGTGAAAAGATTGGATGTGCCGCGTAGTATTTCATTGCTGTTCCCTTGGTAGCTTTCGTTGTAAAGTAAAAGACTGCCCACATCTGGGAATAGGTAAGTATGTATGGATTTTATTTGTGGCAAAACCCGGAAATAGAATAGTTCAATTGTGATGCTGCCTTAACAAAAAAATGAATCTTCCAAGTCACTCTCCAAAGCATATTGAAAGGAAACAGAAAAATTAAATTCATTTGTTCACCATTCCATTGGTTTTTAACTATTTTTTTCTGAAGGATGTTGAGAAATATTGCACTGAATATCAGTGCCTTAAATGAGTAAAATTCATGGTTGGCTGAATAAAACCACATAGGAAAAATAAATAATGCAAGAGCCATCAATTTAGGCTCCACACAGCACCATCAACCTACCATGGAGTTGCGTATTAGATTAAAATTCCAAAAATGTCATGTAGTCATATTTGTATTTCTTACATAAAAGTTATCCTGACATCCTTACATAAAAGGTAAAATGAACAACATTTTAGATTAAAAATAGCAATATTTCTGAGCAGTGAGTTGAAAGGAAAGTGCAGTGGAGAGATGAAGTACTATGTTAAAAACACTCACACACAAGATAAATTACAAACATGAGAAAGTCTGCAGAGTCTGGAAATCCAAAGCATCAAACACACAATGCTGGAGAAACTCAGCAGGTCAGGCAACACCCGTAGAAGTAAACTAACAGTTGATGTATCGAGCTGAGACGCTTCTTCAGGGCAGAGGAAGGCTTTGGCTTGAAACGTTGACTTTATTTCCATGGATGCTGCACAAGATAAATGTTCAAAAGGCCATACTATTTTTCTGAGTTCCTCAAGTCATTTATCCAAAACTCCCTCTGGACCCTTGCGATGTGTGAGGGAAAATAAGAGGTGTAGATAGTTCTAAAAATGAGACATCAAGTTCCACTTGTCTTCTGATGACACCTAGTTCCTCATCACCATCGTACCAAAGTAAAATACCTTAAAGCTGGAAACAAAAAAAAAAAATCCGGGAAATACTGAGGTAATCAGTCAACATGTCTGGGCAGAGCAAAACAGTTGATGAACTTCCATCAGAACTGCTGAACTGCTTATGTCACAACCACGGATTCGGCAGCGCAGAGATACAGCAATTGAGCTCGTGAATTTGCATGTGTCAGCTAATTATTATTTCATTGTGTCTGTATTTAACTTCAATCTTTTTGTTGTAGTGCTTGTCAAAACTTGAGCAAAGCACAGCAATGCGTTGCTGCCTGTTTGCATTCAGCCTTGCCTGAGAAATTGGACTGTCGAGTCAGCTGAGTCTGGAGACCAGCAGTACTCATTTTGTATTTAGGTATTCCTTTCAGCCACAGTGTTGGCTTAGTTTTCCATCTGAGAGTTTTAGTTAACAACTCTATTTGGCTTAGTGTTTATTCTTTTCTTTTCCCTCTAACTCTGTTCGCATTAAAGTCTGTAATCTATCGACCCAGCTCAGTGTCTGAAACTTTAACTCTTTTTCTGTCCCTACAGAAGCTGAATTGCCTGCTGGGTATTTCCAACTGACTATTTTAAAGTCTTTCTTGCCATCTCCTTTCTTAATTTCTTACTTCTTCAGTTCTCTCTAATTAAATGTTGTGAAGGCCCAAGACGTTCCCTTCAGACACTTCCACAATTCTTCACTTTTATCACTGAACATGAATCACTGTTTTAGGCTGAACTAGACTAATTGCAACAGCTGTGTTGTATCTGACCCAAAGATGAGCTCTCATCTCCATGTCAGCTTAATTAAACTCTGCCTACTTATACCTACATAATATTGCTCCTTTAAGTCAGTGGCTGATCACTGTTGAAAGACTTTTAAACTTATGTTCCTCCAGATTCAAACATATACAATGCTTTCTTGACTGTCCATTTATCAAGATATTATGAGTGTTTAAACCTCAGCTGCAATAATTCTAATTTGTAACAATTCCCATCCATCCATTACCTTAATATCATTTTTCACTTTGCCAGTGTCATGATTTTAAAATATATATCCGTTGCTCTCTCACCGTTGCCTCTCCAGCCTCTTCATCTATAAGCTCCACAGTGAAACTCATCCTCTGTTCTTCTAGTTTTTCTACTTCTCTTAAATCTAATTTTTCTCAGGGGAGGGAGAGCAGTCAAGAAAGCACTTTAGAGACTTCAGGTATAGGAGCCAAGTGTTGTCTGTTTCCCCGCCATGCACGATCACTTTCAAAGCAGCTGGAAGAATCAACAAGAAGAATATAGTGAAGAATACATGGAGGCTTTATACACAACTTTATACCATACCTCACTTGAGGGCATTTCACAAGGAATAGGTTCAAGTTAAGATTCAGGCTAATTTGTTTATCACATCAAAGCATACAGAGAAATATGTCATTTGCATTAACAACCAACACAACCTTAAAATGGGCTGGGGAGAGTCCACAAGTGTTGCCACACTTTGCTTGGATTTCACAATGGATGGTATGATTGACAGAAAAGTGAACATGTTAGTTATAACACTCTGGTTCCAAAAGTAAGATTGCCCTTGTCACACTGTTACCATCAGGAAGGAAGTACAGGAGGCTGAAGGCACACTCTCAGCGATTCAGGAACATTTCTTCCCCTCTGCCACCAGATTTCTAAATGGACTTTGAACCCACGAACACTACCTCACCACTTTTTTATTTCTGTTTTTTTTTGCACTACTTAACTATTTAATAGACGAATATATACTTAATGTAACTGAGTTTTTTCCTCTATATTTATTTATTTATCTATCATGTACTTCATTGTACTGCTTCTGTAAAGTTAACAAATTTCACGACGTAGGCCGGTGAAATTGAGTCTGATTCTGATCCACAGGAAAGGGAAATGGAGTGAAGGAATTTTTTGGCCAGAACACTCAAATAGGTCTAGCTCATAGAAAGAGGAAGTCTGTGTGTCAGGGAATATGATCTTATATTGAACTTTTACTACTTGGTTGGCCAGGCCTGGAATCTTGTTTTGTGGCTGCATCTACCATTGTTCCTTACATAAGACTGCTGCTATGCATCAATACCTTTGGTGCATTGCCAGATATTAAGAGGCTTGCGCAGTGAATAGTGGTGTTTCTGTCATACCGCAAAGTAATGGTGATGCAGGAACATCGGTCCTAGTAAATCCCATGCTATTAGTCAATAACACATTGTAACATCAGACTTTAAATCATAAATTACCCAGATGAAGTATAAAGGTTTTCTGCTTCAAGAGGTATAATCATTCAAATAGCAGTCAATGTTCATAAAAAAAAATCAAATCTTGTAAACTGTGGAAACTGAGCACAGTTCCAAATAATCAGTACTACATTGCAGACAACACACACAAAATGCTGGTGAAATGCAGCAGGCCAGGCAGCATCTACAGGGAGAAGCACAGTTGACATTTTGGGTCGAGACCTTTCGTCAGGATGAACAAAAGAAAGAGATAGTAAGAGATTTGAAAGTGGGAGGGGAAGGGGGAGACCTGAAATGATAAGAGAAGACAGGATGGGGAGGGATGAAGCTAACAGCTGGGAATTTGATTGGCAAAAGGGATACAAGGCTAGAGAAGGGGGAGTATCATAGGATGGAAGGCATCTTATGATCCAAAAGAAAGGGGGAGGGGAGCACCGGGGAAGATAGAGAACAGGCAAGGAGTTATTGTCAGAGGGAAAGAGAGAGAAAAAAATTAAACATATATATGGGATGGGGTAAGAAGGGGACGAGGGGCATTAACAGAAGTTAGAGAAGGTCTTTGCTTATTGAACCTATTGTAACAATGAGGTGGTCAAAACAAAGCTACTTAAAGTGCTTCTGAAAAACAATGTACGGTACAAATTAAGATTTAAATTATAACTAGGTAATGTATTATATTACTGAAGCATGGTTTTGCTTTCTCGGCTGAATTAATCGTCACTAAATTTTCTGATAAGCATCCTTTTCTTACCACTTCAAAGAAATGGAGACTGCAGCTTCAGGCAGAGAGTATAAATAATTGTAAACATTGCTCAGGCATCAGATTATTATTGCCAATTATTTTAGCAGAAGATTGAGCCAACCATGAGAAAATTCATCAGAATTAGATCAGATATGATATAATTCACAATTAATCAAAAAGTAAAACCTGTGTTAGCAATAAAACTGAAATAAGATCAGAAAATGCTGGCAAGTGAAATGGAACCCACATTTTAAGTCAATGTTTGAAATTGCAGAGAAGGGTTTGGGTGAACAAAGAGGGTGATTCTAATAGTGAGAGGACCAAGAGCATATAAATGGTGTTAACAGTGGAGGTACTGACTGAGAGAGGATTGTGAAGGCTTGTTAATTACAGATGATCTAATTGAAAAAAAAAATCATGCATTGTAAAATTCTTGAAATTGGAACTAAAAAAACAAAGCTTTAGACATATTGAGGCAATATCTGTGTGGGAAGAAGAAGTCAAATAAACGTTTCTGTCATTGTTGTTTTCTCCAACTTAGTGTGTTTAACTTCTACGTTATCTCAGTTCTGATGAAAGGATATCCACACAATCTATTAATTCCATTTCATCTTCCATAGATACATTTTGACTTGCTGAGACCTTCCAACATTTCCTGTTTTAAACTCATGAGTAATTTTAACTTTGTTAGTTCCTCATGTAAATCTAATGTGTTTCTGTGTTAAATTATGTAGCTCAGAAATAACGTACAGAAGTGTACCATGTGTAGAATCATTATGCAAGATGTAGCATGTATAGAATCAGCAGGTTCCATGCTGTGGTTTTGTGTAACAGGACTAATAAGTACCTGAAAGGTAGAATGCTTAGGAAAAGGTGGGCATACAGAAGAGAAAAAGGCAAGTGGATTTGAAAATAAGTGAACACAAGGAAGTCTGCAGATGCTGGAAATCCAAAGCAACACACAAAAAGTGCTGGCGGAATCCAGTAGGTTTATAAAAATCCCTGCTCTTCAGTTCACTTGGTCCACCTCCTTCCACTTTATCAATTTCTCTGCAGCCAAACTGTCAACCAACATCTTTTACGAACCTACTGATTCCCGCAGTTATCTGGACTATACCTCTTCCCACCCTACCTCCTGTAAAAATGCTATTCCCTTCTCTCAGTTTCTTTGCCCCTGCTGCATCTGTTCCCAGGAAGCAGCTTTCCGTTCCAGGTCATCAGCCTTCTTTAAAGAAAGAGGTTTCCCTCCCTATGCTATTGATTCTGTCCTCACCCACCCCTCCTCCATTTCCCATGCAGCTAGGCTCACCCCATCTTCCCACTGCCTTAATAGTGATAGAGTTCCTCTTGTCCTTACCTATCATTCCATCATGCTCCACATCCAACACATAATCCCCCGCAACTCCGCTATCCCCAAATGAACCCCACCACTAAACATATTTTTACCTTCCTCCCCCACCACCATCGCTCTCTGAAGAGATTGCTCCCTCACTTGTCTATTCATCCCTCCACTTCTGGTACTCATCTGCCACAAGCAGGACTTGCCAGTGGCCAAACATCTGTTTCCCATTCCCATTTTGATGTGTCGTTCTGTGGCCTCTCCTTGTGCCAGTGTGAAGGAGCAACACCTTATATTCCATCTGGGTAACTTCCAATCCGATGGCTCAAATATCATTTTCTCCTTCTGGTAAAAAAATTCCCCCTACCCCCTCTTCTTCTATTCCCCACTCTGACTTTAGACCTCTTCTCACCTGCCTATTACTTTCTCCTGAGACCTCCCTCCCTTCCCTTTCTCCTATGGACAACTCTCTTCTCCCATCAGTTTCCTGCTTCTCCAGTCCTTGACCTTTCTCACCCACCTGTCTTCACCTATTACCTTCTAGCTTTCTTCCTTTTCATTCTGGCATCTTCCCCATTCCTTCTCAGTCTTGAAGAAGGCCCTTGGCCTGAAACGTCAACTGTTTATTGATTTCCACAATAACAGATGCTGCCTAACCTGCTGAGTTCCTCCAGCATTTTGTTTGAGAATAGGTACTCTGGCATTGATGCCAGGAAACCAATTGTGTCAAATAGTCCCAAAGGAAGATGAAGTGCTACCATCTTTGGGCAAGGTCTCTTTAGGCTTAATCTGTCAGATCAGCCACAGTCTATCCTGGGCTTTTATTATAACCAGGTCTGCTGACGTCAGCAGCAAGTAACTCATAGAGGAAGTAAAGCATTAATTAAGGTACAATGGGTTGAGCATTGGAAGATTTTTCCATTTAGTTTTCTCTGTAAGCAGTGCATTACCTTTATCATATGGACTTTGGTGAGCAACCTTTTTCATTACAGGAAGTTAATCTGCTTGTCAGGCTGTCAGTGACAGACATTGAATAGTCCCTTTGTTGGTTAACGAATAAAGAACCAGTTAAGGAATTAAGGACTTTCAAAACTTGGTGACTCTGTATCATTCTTAAGGACAGGGTTATGTTGACTTAACTCCTTGTGGTGAACTACATATACCTGTCTGGACACACCCCTGCTGACTGCTCCTGTGGCTCCTCCCACAGACCCCTGTATAAAGGTGATCAAGGCCTGAGCCCAGCCTCTCAGTCTCCAGGATGTAGTATGGTGGTCACTCATTGCTTGTTCCTTCTTCCAGTCAATAAAATTGATGTCTCGCCTTTACGCCTCAGAGTGAGTTATTGATGGTGCATCACTCCTCAGTCTAGAAATTTTTCTGAACTATTTTTGTTCACATTGAGAGCATTATTAGTCCTGAAGAAGGGTCTCAGCCCAAAACGTTGACAGTTCATTTAGATTCTACCTGATCTGCTGAATTCCTGCAGCATTTTGTGTGTGTTGCTATGGATTTCCAGCATCTGCAGACTTTCTCATATTTATGAGACATCCTAAATCAGTTCGCAAAAATCAAATGAAGAGCAGGAAACCAATTGAATCAGATAGTCCCAAGATAAAATGAAGGGCTGCAATCTATGGGCAAGATCTGTTTAAGTCAATTGCAGCATTCAGTATTTGTCACAGTGTGCATGATTATGCCTTTGAAGATTGTAAAACGGCCAGGGAACGTGGCAGAGAATTATAATATTTAAAAATTGCATGGATGGGAAAGCTTTAGAGCAGGGGTTCCCAACCAGGAGTTCACGGACCTCTTAGTTAACGGTAGGAGTGCACGACAGAAGAAAGTCCCTGGTTTGGAGGGATAAGGGCCTAACAGACAAATGGGATGAGCTCAGGAAGGCATTTATTTGACACAGAGGAGTTGGGCCAAAGGGTCTGCTTCCAAGCTGGATATCTCTATGACTGTATGACTGACAAATGGCTTTGCAGAATTTCTTCTGTAACATGGCACATGCTCTGCTTGTCGATTCCAGCAGAGCATTCTCTATAACGTCTTGTTAGTTCTTGCAGCTATTACACTTTAATTTGACCACTACAATCTATCCGGGCAGCTCTTAAAGGGACATCACTTTCCTCTCAGACGAACCCTCAGGATTGATGATGGACTTACTACAACTCCACGTTCTTGGGTTCTAGCTTGGTTGATGAGGGCAGAAAGCAAACTGATGGAGCAAGAAGTAGTTGACAGAGCAGGTGGGGTGTGGTCTGGGAAATGGTGTACACCTCCAGCAATTATGCAAACCCTTCTGACATTTTCAATACCATCTAGAAAGAGTGCAGAAAAGATCTCAGGAATGTTGCTTTGATTGGGGGTGGGGGGGCAGCTTGATTTATAAGGAGAAATTGGATAGATTGCAACATCTTCCTGAAGGCTGACCTTTCTGAGGGGCTTATTCAGGGCAGAAAGTCACAGTCTCTTTCCCAGGATAAGGGTATCTAAGACTAGAGGTCATGCATTTAAAGAGAGAAGGAAAAGTTTTAAAGGGATCGAACGGGAAAAATGGTTTGCACACGGATGAAGGGTTAGTGGAATGAGCTGCCAGAGGACGTGACAGAGGCAAGTCCAATTATAACACTTTAAAGACATTTGAACAAGTATATGGATAGGAAAGGTTTAGAGGGAAATGGGACAAATGCAGACAGCAGGCATGCTTAACTTTTTTTAAAGAGTGTTTGAACATGTCCTTGAATCTTGTCACCTGGTACTCTCTCCCCATGACAGATAGGGTGTTATAGAGACATATCACGATACAAGCATTATCCTTTCAGCTGATGAATGACTGAGTGCGTGGTGATTGGGGAGATAGTGGGAGAGTACTCAGTGAGGAACAGAGGGACCTGGAAGGGCTGTGCGAGGGAAATAACTGGGTGATTCTGCAGCTGTAGCTGTAAATCCAGGACGTTGTGTTGCCTCCTGAATGCTTGGGTCAAGAATGGTTGTGTGTCATTCTAGACATGGAAGGGAAACAGTATAACTTGTTATTGACATTGGTTCTAATGCCAACCTGAATTTAAGAAGCCAGGTTGACCCTCTGAGGTTGTAAGTATTTGGAATATTTCCAGTGCCTCATGCTAGCAAGTGGGAATCACCGGCTAGGTCAAAAGAATATATGATGTGATGCTGGAGGGAAAGTTTTAGACCGATATCATTGGGACTGGTTTTTAAAAATGTGTACCTGTACAAGCCAGAGGGAGTGATATCTGAAACAAAGCAGGGCAGGGAGTGATTTAAACGTGACAGGAGGATGGGTCACTAAGCAGGAATCTAATAATGGGAGGGTGTTACTGTATTACTAAATCAATCACAGCGATTTTAACAAGATGTTGTCTGGGACAGAGTGATTCAGCTATGAGAAGAGACTTTATTTTTGACTTGCTGTGAAGAAGTGTGAGAGGTCATCTCCTTGAATAGAAAAAAATGATGACATAGATGGGAGATAATGAGAAAATGAAAAACAAAAACTGCAGGTGCTGGGAATCTAAAGACTAAAATAAAACTAGTAAGTCTCCAACGCATTAGAGAAATCAAATGCAATTGGTAGTCTGCTTTTAGGGTTCCTATGTTTATTTTACAGGGGTGATACTGAGCCTCCCAGTGTCTATACTATAATTCCCCATCCACTCCCATATTAAGACCATAAGACACAGAAGCAGAATTAGGCCATTCAGCCCATCGAGTCTGCTGCACCATTCCATCATGGCTGATCCTTGATCCCAGTCAACCCCATACACTTGCCTTCTCGCCTTTGATGCCCTGACCGATCAGGAAATGATCAACTTCCGCCTTATGTATACCATGGACTTGGCCTCCTCTGCAGTCTATGGCAGAGCATTCCACAGATTTACTACTCACTGGCTAAAAGAAATTCCTCCTTACCTCTGTTCTAAAGGGTCACCCATCAATTTTGAAGCTGTGCCCTCTAGTTCTGGATACCCCCATCTTCGGAAACATCCTCACCACATCCACCCTATCTATTTCTTTCAACATTCGATAGGTTTCAATGAGACTTCTCCACATTCTTCTAAGTTTCCGTGAGTACAGGCACAAAGCTGTCAAACGCTCCTCATATGTTAACTCCTTCATTCCCGGAATCAACCTTGTGAAACTTTTCTGGACTCTTTCCAATGGCAACACGTGCTGCAGAGAGATGGGGCCCCAAACTGTTGGCAATACTCCAAGTGCGGCCTGACTAACGTCTTATAAATGCTCAGTGTTATCTCCTTACGTTTATATTCTATTCCCCTTGAAATAAGTGCCAATATTGCATTTGCCTTCTTTACCACAGACTCAACCTATAAATTAACCCTCTGGGAGTCGCGCACAAGAACTCCTAAGTCCCTCTGTAATTCTGATGTTTGAACCTTCTCCTCACTTAGATAATAATCTGCACTATTGTTCCTTTTACTGAAATGCATTATCATACATTTCCCAACACTGTATTCCATCTTCCACTTTTTGCCCATTCTTCCAATTTGTCTAATTTCTGCTGTAATCACATTGCTTCCTCAGCACTATCTACCCCTCCACCTATCTTCGTATCATCCACAAACTTTGCCACAAAGCAATCAATTCCATTATCCTAATCATTGACAATGTGAAAAGTTGCGGTCCCAATACAGACCCTGAGGAACACCACTAGTCACTGGCAGCCAGTCAGAAAAGGCCCCTTTTATTCCCACTTGCTGCCTCCTGTCTGTCAGCCATTCTGCTGTCCACGCCAGTATCTTTCATGTAATGCCACTGGCTTTTGTCTTGTTAAGCAGCTTCATGTCTGGCACCTTATCAAATGCCTTCTGAAAATACAAGTAAATGACACCCACTGGCTCTCCGTTGTCCACTCTTGTTAACTTCCTTGATGAACTCTAACTCTAGATTTGTCAGGCAAAATTTCCCTTGAACAGAAACCATGGTGGCTTTGACTTATTTTATCATTAGTCCCCAATACCTTGAAATCTCATCCTTAATAATAGACTCCAACACATCCCCAACCATTGAGATTAGGCTAACTGGCCTATAATTTCCTCCCTTAAAGAGTGGAATGACATTTGCTTCTGAAAGAGTGGAGTAACTTCTTAAAGAGTGGAGTGATATTGATTTTCTCGTCTTTGACATCCTGCACTGTTACAAAGAGGCTCAACACAAACTTGAAGGACAGTAATTCATCCTCTTTTTGGGCATGTTGTAGCTATGTAGACTTAATAGTAAATTCCACAACTTCAGGTGAATTGATTTTTCTCATCTCTATCAATCATTCATCTGTTACATTGGCTCAGCTTGCCTTTTTCTATTTTTATTTCTGCTGGGCATGTTTCCCTGCTCTGCATTCAAGTTCAAGATGATAAATTGGTTTATTATTGTCAGATATACAGAAGTGTAGTGAAAAATTTTGTTCTGTATGCTGTCCATATCCATACAGGTCATGCCACCACAGCAGTGCATTGAGGTAGGACAAGGGAAAACAATAACAAAATATGGAATAAAGTGTTAGATCTATAGAGAAAATGTAGTGCAAGTGGACAAGGCAAGGCAATAGCAAGGTGGATTAAGAGGTCAAGAATCCATCTTGGGACCATTCATTAGTCTTATAACAGTGGGATAGAAATTGTCCTTGAGCCTGGTGGTACGTGCTTTTTGGGATTTTGCTTCTTCTGCCTGACAGGAGGCAGAAGAGGAGAATATCTAGCGTGGGTGAGGCTTTGATTATACTCTTTCCTTTCAAGGCAGTAGGACATGTGGAAAGAGTCCATGGAGGGGTTGCTAGTTTCTGTGATGTGCCGGACTGTATCCACAACTCCTTGCAATTCCAGCTCAAGTTTCAGAACTCCTACTTTCTACGGTCAAAATTCTCACTCTCTTAACTGTTCTATCCACTCATTGACTAGGTAAGCTTGTTTGAAGTTTATCCCCATGGTCAACATGGTTTTATCCATCTGAGACAACCCCCTCCGCTTCCTTCTCTGTAACTTAACAAGCTTCACAACTTTGCTTTTCCAACAGGTGTAGTGTGATATGCTGAGCTTTTCCAGCAGTGTGGGGGATCAGGGGGATCAGAGGGATCTTGGGGTCTGAGTCCACAGAACACTAAAAGCTGCTGCACAGGTTGACTCTGTGGTTAAGAAGGCATATGGTGTATTGGCCTTCATCAATTGTGGGATTGAGTTTAGGAGCCGAGAGGTAATGTTGCAGTTATATAGGGCCTGGGTCAGACCCCACTTGGAGTACTGTGCTCATTTCTGGTCTCCTCACTACAGGAAGGATGTGGAAACCATAGAAAGGGTGCAGAGGAGATTTACAAGGATGTTGCCTGGATTAGGGAGCATGCCTTATGAGAATAGGTTGAGTGAACTCAACCTTTTCTCCTTGGAGTGACGGATGATGAGAGGTGACCTGATAGAGGTATATAAGATGATGAGAGGCATTGACGGTGTGGATAGTCAGAGGCTTTTTCCCAGGGCTGAAATGGTTAGCACGAGAGGGCACAGTTTTAAGGTGCTTGGAAGCAGGTACAGAGATATCAGGGATAAGTTTTTTACTCAGAGTGGTGAGTGCATGGAATGGGCTGCCAGCAACGGTGTTGGAGGCAGATACGATAAGGTGAGACTCCTGGATAGGTGCATGGAGCTTAGAAAAATAGAGGGCTACAGGTAACCCTAGGTAATTTTTAAGGTAGGGAAATGTTCGGCACATCTTTGTGGGCCAAAGGGTCTGTATTGCACTGTAGGGTTTCTATGTTGCTGTGTTTGATTTGCTGTTTTTATTTCAGGTAACAAGAAATTCCTCCTCTGGACAGAGACACTTACAAGAACAGGGCATGAATTTAAGGTTAAAATGTTAGAGAGGATTTGAAGAAGAATTTGTTCACCTAACAAATTTACTGTTTCTGTAAATGATGGAGGCAGGTACTCCCACAACATTTAATAACTAATTTTATGAGCATTTGAATCATCATGGAATATTTGGGCTGAATGTGGGAAAATAGGAATAATTTCCTAATTTGTTCTGTACCAGTCAAGATGGCGCCAGTGAACAATGATTCATTGGGCAACATCTTCCGTATAGTCATTTATTTCACTTCTTCTGTGCTCTTTACCTATTCTTCTTATGTTAATTGTGCTTTGGAAACAGTTGGAGCCTATGACTTACAGTTCGGATTTCAATCAAGTGACCTAGACCTCTGCCAACCCCGAGAAAATTCCTGGAGAAGACCATTATCTCGAGCAGGAGACCAGAGATGGGTATGGATCCATGATCGACGACATTCCTCACCGACTGAAGCATCGAGGAAGAGTGAAACATTGAAGCGAATGTGGAAGAGGGCAGGTCAGCAGTTACTCTTCATAGGTTAGGCCAGAGGTTGAGCAGCTGTAGGCCGTCAGTCGCTCCCCACCAAAGGATTGAGTTCGAGCTGTCACTCTCCTTGATAGTGACAGAGGATGTTTTTGAAATTTCGAGACATATGCGATTATTGGTGTAATAGTTTATATTACTCCTTCAGTTTTGCTGTGTTTTCTTTCGTGTTGCCAATAATTTACTTTTTGGGCGAGGGACGGGTTGGGGATTTGAGGTCTGACGTACTTGTTGGTGTTTTTCCGTGAGAGTGATCTGTTAGATTTTTGTGTGTGAGAGAGGTTGAGGGTTTGATGTTATTATTACTTTTTTTTACATGGGAAGGGCTTGGGGGTTAGGGGTTTGACATTTTAACCGTGCGTCTGGGTGGGCGATCTGTTAGTTTTTGTGCGAGGGAGGGGTTGGTGGGTGTTAGGGGTTTGCAAGTTTTGTTTCTTTTTCTTTTTGGCGATGGGGAGTTGATGTCTTTTCTTTCAATGACTTTCATGGTTTTTCTGTATACCATGGCTTTCTGGAGAAGACGATTCTGAGAGTTGTATTCTGTGTACATACTTTGATAATAAAATGAACCTTTAAATGTGGGTAGATTCAGGACGACCGCCATGGACACAGAGGGCAGCACAGATTATTTCTGTGGCTGTATGACTGAAGATTAAAAGATAATCTATTTTTAAAAAAACATGCAGGAACTTGTGAAAAATACCAATCATAGGAGGTAGAGTATCAGAGAAATTTGTAAGGCTAAAGGTAGATAAGTTGCTGAGATCTGATGGCTTGCACCAAGGGCTTTAATAGCAGTGGCTACAGAGAACTGATGGATGAAATGTTTCAACACTTGCTACATTCTGAGAGGATATTAGAAGACTGGAAAACACTCTTGTTCATAAAAGGTTGAGGAGCTGGTGGAGAGACAGAAGGCATAAATTTAGTTTAACATCTATTGTTAGCCAGATGAGGAAATCAAAGGGGAAATTATTAATCATTTAGAATTATACTTAGGTAATAGATTTATAAAAGGTAAATCATGTTTGACAAATTTGCTCAAACTCCTTGAGGATATGATAGGTAGAGTTAATAATCAGCCTGTAAATGTGGTCTACTTAAATTTCCAAAATGCATTTTACAAAGCGCTGCATAAGAGGCTGATGCATAGATTACAGTGGAGAAAATGTATTAATTTGGACTAAAAGTTAGCTATCACACAGAAAACAAAGAGCGGAATGAATGGGTCTTTCTCAGATTGGAGGGATGTAACTGGTGGAGTACCCCAGGGATCAGTACTTGGTCCACTATTCTTTACAATTTATATTAATAACCTGGAGCAGGTTACAGAATATAAGGTTTCCAAGTTTGCTGATGATTCAACTACAGGTGGGAGGGCATTTTGTGATAAGGACATGGTGATTGTGCAAATGGATTGATGAAACTTAGTACCTAGTGTTTAATGTCAGAAATTACAGAGTAAGAGGAATCAAACAGTTGATTGTTTTCTACATGAAGAGAAACAGCAAAGGAATGAGATTCAGATGGATCTACTGTAGGTGTTCCAGGGGTTAAGAAGGCACCAGCATTGTAAAGTGATTGGAGTTTTGCAAAACAGTAAGGGGTGCTGCTAGACACATCTATATTACTTGTCCACTGGATATAGTAGCTTGGAGGCAGTCTGAAATAGATTTATCAGGCTAATTCCTGGGATGATAATCTTTTTCTTATCAAAAGACAATAGACAGTTTGAATTTCTTGTTTATGATTTGCTGCTGCATTGCGAAACCTCTTGAGTTTATAGAACATAGAACAATACAGCATAGTTCAGGCCCTTCGGCCCACAATGTTGTGCCAACCCTTAAACCCTGCCTCCCATATAACCCCCCCCGACCTTAAATTCCTCCATATACCTGTCTAGTAGTCTCTTAACTTTCACTAGTGTGTCTGCCTCCACCAATGACTCAGGCAGCTTCATTCCACGCACCAACATGTAAAAAACCGTCCTCTAATATCCCCCTTGAACATTTCTCCCCTTACCTTAAAGCCATGTCCTCTTGTATTGAGCAGTGGTGCCCTGGGGAAGAGGCGCTGACTATCCACTCTATCTATTCCTCTTAATATCTTGTATAACTCTATCATGTCTCCTCTCATCCTCCTTCTCTCAAAAGAGTAAAGCCCTAGCTCCCCTAATCTCTGATCATAATGCATACTCTCTAAACCAGGCAGCATCCTGGTAAATCTCCTCTGTACCCTTTCCAATGGCTCTGTATTCCACAGTTTAGAAAAATGAGGGGTAAGTTTATTCAAATGCATAATCCTAAGTGAGCTTGACTGGTAGATATTGAGATGTTCTCTCTATTGGGAGAATCACAAACACCATAACTACAAAATGAGGGGCAAGTAATTTAAAACTGAGGTGTGTAGGAATTTCTTCTGAGGTGTTTGTGAACCTCTGGGATTATGTGCCCAGAAGGCAGGTAGAGGTTGGTGTAGTGACTGTGATCGAAATCATTGGGAATTCACTGAGGCTAGTGATATAATAGTCTTTATTCATCACAACAAGCAGGCATTCATCTGGGACCCTCACGGTAGTTTTCCAAACTCAAAAGTATAGTACATCACATTTTTATACCCTTAAGATCAAAGATAACAGTAGGTGATTCAATAAAATTTAATTAATTACAATTACATCATTTATTTCAATATTTCAGGTTGACAATGCTTCCTTTGAATTACATATCTACAATGAAAGATATTGCTCAATGTTCAAACACAACTGTTGGTATAACATAATTGACACAGATACTCTAAAAACTTCTGAAGACAGAGAGTCAGGCGGCCAAAATTAGTGTTTGTGCAATCTGACCCACTGAGTACACAAGTTTCACCTTCACCCCCCACCCCCCGCCCCCGGTGCCATCATTGATAGATCAGCTATTTGATGTGTTAAGTGATCATATCAGTCTGGTTTACAATCTTCCTTGAACTTGTTTATAATAGTGCAAATTAATCAGACCCATAGTTGCCTGGATTTTTGCAGGCCAATTAACACAACCCCATTGTCTTAACATTTGGCTGATGCAAATGTGTCATGGCCACCATTTTGAAAACCATATCTTTTAGTCTGTGGGTTGGCTTGTGCTTTTAACTTCAGTTGACTGCTTGCAATTTACAATTTAGATTAAGAACTGAAGACTGGTTCTTGTTTGAATTAATATTTGCAATATTCACATTAATCCTGGACAGCTGGATCACTAGATATATTTAATGCAATACCCAGAAATGTATATAATAAATCTTTATACCATTTAACCCCAGTTAATACAGTGTGGCTTCTGCTATCTCTAACCACTCTCCAAATGTATTGTAACAGGCCCAGCTGGCGTTCTTATTCCTTGAGCTGTCTATCTGATGTCTGTTAGCAAATACATCATTTTAAATACAATAAACCTTTAATGATACTGAACCGAAGAGTATAGTGATAGAGAAAATATTTCATTGGATAGTGAATAAGTTATGTGATTTTGCAGTTAATTACAAATTAGCCAAAAGCTTAGTTCCATCACATATCTTATTGTTACAGTGGCTTAAGGATGTTGGGTACTCAGTTTTAATCAAGCAATAACTGTGATTATATTTTTGTAGGATTTTCAGTTTTCAGTACAATTTGTAGATTTTAGCAGCAGAAAAATGCAAAAGTAGTTTTTAAATGATCATGCATCAAAAAATATTAGATGCTAAAAATAGTTTGAGAAATCATATTGAATACTTACAGAAATGGCTGCTTTCTCATAGACTAGTGCTAAAGCCATAGTGGTTGAGCAAGTGAAAGATCACATTCTGTTTGAAATTATGCCTGCAAGAGACAGTTCCAGATAAGAAGAGTCAATTTTTTTGTATTGTTATTGAGGAATTGCTTGCTGGTATCCGGTTCAGAGGTTGTGAAATTCATACAGAATATAGAAATCATGAAAAATGGAAGTTGGTCATGAACAATATAAGTCACTTGGCTACAACTCTGCACAGAAGGAGGAAAACATTAGAATTAGTTAAATAAACTCACATTCTCCTTCTCATGAGAAATCAGATATGGACAATAAATGCACAGATTGCATTAGTAAACAAGAATAACTAAATTCTTGACTGGGTATAAGAACTAACTTTTTCCAATCATTCTGACCCAATTTAGTATTTGAATTTAGACTTTATAAGACACTTTTCAAGAAGCTTTTGTTTTTATTTAAATTATTCTCTACAGATATGATCAGTGCTCTTCCCACCGTTACAAATTACTTAAAACAGCCAAGACATTTATACTGCACTGTTTCAAATCCACTTAAGTTATCATCAAATCACAAATTCCCAAACTTACTACATACATGGCAATATGGGACTGGTGAAACACGGCAACAAAGCCTTGATATATGCTCCTTCTGAAGTCACTCTCTGCAATCTGCAGCCTGTAATTTCCCTTTAAGTAGTGTACTTTAGAACCATCCTAATGAACTAGTGATTTCACAATCTTCTGAAGGACTTGGCAGACAAAACTCTCAAACATGCAGCTGCGGCATCTGTAAGTGGGTGAAGGTACATCACCATGACCAAAAAGAAAGGGAAGGGGGAGGATGCCCAGCCAGAATGAAACTCCTCCTACCCAGCATCTTGTTAGCAAATGTACATACTGGAGAACAAAACTGAAGACCTAATGACAAGATTGCTGTATCGGAGGAATATGAAAAATTGCTGCATTCTGTATTTCATGGAAACATGGCTCACATGAACGCGCTGGATTCATTGGTGAGACCTGAGGACAGGATGGACTGGACTGCTAATTTGGAAAAGGCAAAAGGTGGGGTTTGTGTTTCTTTGTGCTACTCGGAAGCAGCAGTCTTGTTCATCCAACCTTGGACATCTAACAATTAAGTTCTATTCACCAAGAGAGTTCTCCTCTGAGATCCTGACTGCAGTTTACATACCGCCAAAGGCCAATATTAATCACACTTGAGATAATGAGTGTTGCCATCAACAAACAAGAAACAGCTGACCCCAAAGTCTTTTAAATCATTGCCAGAAACTTCAGCCAGGTTTGATTGAAGAAATCTCTGCCAAATTATCATCAACATATAACTTGCAGCTCCAGGGGTCCCAGCACACATGACCACAGATATACTATGATTGGCAGTGCCCACTGTTCCGTACCTAGACTGCATTTCAGGAAATCTGACCATTTGACTATCCTTCTCCTAACTGCACACAGGCAAAGGCTGAAGAGCGAGGCTCCAAAGGACAACAAAGAAATAGTTGTGGGAGGCAGCAGAGCGAGATTGCTTCATGCCAGTGGACTGGGATGTGTTCAAGGACTCATCAGAGGATCTAAATGAAACAGACTTCATAAAAACTATCATAAACGAGTGTGTCCCAACAAAATCATTCAAGTGTCTTCCCCAACCAGAAGCCCTAGATGAACCAAAACATCTGCCATCTGCTGAGGGCCAGATCAGTGACATTCAGGTCTGGCAACCAAGTAGGATACATGAGGCCCATGTACGATCTCCAGAAAGCCACTTCATCTGCGAAGCAGCAATTCCAGAACAAACTTAAATTACTGAAGAATGCTCAACAGCTGTGGCAGGACTTGAGGAGAGTGAACTCACAGAAAGCAACTAGCCCAGATGGGGTATCTGGTCGAATGCTAAAGACCTATGCTGATCAACTGGCTGGACCGCTTACGAAGTGAAACCAAGCAACATAGGAGAGGCTTCGCTCCCAGGTGAACTCAATGTTTTCTATGTTTGCTTTGACCATAAAACATGGGGAAACCTTCATAAACTTCCACACCCCAATGACCCTGTGATTTCAGTCTCTGAGGCTAATGTGAGAGTATCCTTCAAGAGGGTAAACTCACAGAAAGCAGCTGCCTGGATGGGGCACCTGACCACGTACTGAAGACCTGTGCTGATCAACCGGTTGGTGTTCATCGATATCTTTAACCTCTCACTTTGGCAATTTGAGGTACACACCTGCTTCCAGCAGACTTCAATTATGCCAGTGCTTAAAACGAAGGTAGTAAAATGTCTCAATGACTATTGTCCAGCAGCACATACATCCACTGTGATGAAATGTTTTGTAAAGTTGGTGATGAAACATATCAAATCCTGCCTGAGAAGCAACTTGGATCCACTCCAAATTGCTAACCAGCACAACAGATGCCATTTCATTAGCTCTTCACACAATCCTGGAACTCTGGGTAGCAAAGATACACACATCAAGATTCTCTTCATTGACTACAGCTGGGTATTCCATACTGTCATCCCCTCAAAACTAATCAATACATTTCAAGACCTCCTTGTGTAACTGGATCCTCAATTTCCTCAATTGGAGACCTCAGTCAGTTTGGATTGGCAAAAAAAATAGTGAGGTAGAATTCATGGGTTCATGGTCCATTGAGAGGGAAACACCAGGTGATAGGTGAAGCTTGGAGGGGGAGGGATGAAGCAAAGAGCTAAGAAGTTGATTGGTGAAAGAGACAGAAGACCATGGTAGAAAGAAATAAGGGGGAGGAGCACCAGAGGGAGGCGATGGATGGGCAAGGACATAACATGAGAGAGGGACAAGGGGATAGGAAATGGTGAAGGGGGGGAGGCTGTAAGTTTGAGAAATCGATGTTCATGTCATCAGGTTGGAGGCTACCCAAATGGAGTATAAGGTGTTGTTCCTCCAACCTAAGAGTGGCCTTATCCCAACAGTGGAAGAGACCATGGATGGACATATTGGAATGGGAATGGGAAGTGGTATTAAAGTGAGTGGCCACTGGGAGGTCCTGTTTTTTCTGGCATACAGAGCGTAGATGCTCGGCGAAGCAGTCTCCAAATGTTGGGTCTTACCAATTTACAAGAGGCCACACTGGGAGCACCAAACACCCCAACAGGCTCACGGGTGAAGTGTCACCTCACCTGGAAGGACTGTTTGGGGCTCTGAATAGTAATGAGGGAGGAGGTGTAGGGGAAGGTCAAGCAGTTGTTCTGCCTGCAAGGGTAAGTGCCAGGAGGGAGATCAGTGGGGGGGACAAATGAACAAGGGGGTCGTGTAGGGAGCGATCCCTGTGGAAAGCATCCGCTTGCAAAGATAAGTGTCCAGAGGGAGATCAGTGGAATGAGAGGAGCTTTTTTTCTCCAGTCCTGCTGAAGGGTTTCGGCCTAAAACATCAACTGTACTCTTTTCCATAGATGTTGCCTGGCCTGCTGAGTTCCTCCAGCATTTTGTGTGTGTTGTTCAGATTTCCAGCACCTGCAGATTTCTCTCTTTGTGATTTGTTCACACAGCTAGTATCTGGGCATGGTCATACAATGAACAATAGCCCGTAAAAGGAATTCAGTGTGTTTTCTGTCTTCAAAAATTAATAATGTTTTTAATAATGTGCACTTCAAAGAAAAATGTTTTTAAAGACTAGATTATTGTGATTAGTACTGTGGGCAATCGACTATTACCAATACACTACGTAAAACACAATTATATGAAACTTAAAATTTTATTAGACAGAAAAATCATTAACAACTTCTCAGAGTTTGTAGCAATTTTAAAAGCAATTATTAGTGATAGCATTTGCCCTCAATGTTGGTGCATTAAGTTATCCAGCAAAAACAGCTAAAGATCATTACATTCTTTATGAGTACATTCACTGATTCTCTACAACACTATTTATGATCAATTAATAAAATCTAAAAACAATTTCAGAATTCATATGATGAATTTCCTCTGTGTCAAAGTTGTAGGACAGCAATGACACACATAATCTAATTTACGATGTAATATTAACATTTTCACTCCAAGTCAGTTTTTAGATACTGGGTTCATTTTTTTATGTATTGGCACACTGTTGGTACAGAGCACATCCCAACTGAAAGGCAGATCGGATACTTGAGCCTTAGAGGCATTGCAACCAAATTGAAACTTTCCAGTTTTCTCCTTAGTATTAATTAATTAATAGAAAAGATTAACTCCCTCCATTTTTTAAAAGAATTTTCCCTAACTGCAAGACGAATTTGTTTATGTCAATTATCTGTTCTCAATGGATGAATAACATGGAAGTATTTAGTGTATAATTCAGTTTGAAAGCTATTATAATTTTCATTAGTTGGTTCTCATTTGCATCTGTCATGGTGCACATTTAAACTAAGTGGTTTCCATGCCATTTATTAACACTTGAATACCATTGCGGAGTTTCCTTTCAGGAAGATGAAAAGAACATTGCTGCATTTCTGTAAATATCAAAATGCTATTCTTTAAAATGGTTAATCGGCATTTAGAAAAAGAGCACAAAGCATGAAACAGTATAGCACAGAAACAGGCCCTTCTGCACAAAATGTCTGTGCTGAACATGATGCCAAGTTCTCTATATCCATCCAGTCCCTGCATATCCATGTGCTTAACAGATTCTTAAATGTTTTTTTTCTCTGTTTAAAATAAAACTTGTCAAAAAAACGTAAGGACACATTTGATGACACATGACTACAATGAAGCATACCCCCAACGACATCAGCTCTATTTTGATGTACTTTTCATTTGTTACATTTAACACCCTAATGAACATCTGCCAAGATCCTCTTAGGACAACATGAAATGGGCATTAAATGGCTGCAATCCACACATTGGACATCCTTATACTAAATTAGAGCTACAACGATAATATGCTGTGTTTTGGATCCATCTACACTAGATCTGTTTCCCAACCATTTTTAGCTGAACTTTCATACTTGCCAATGCCCCCTTCCCCGACTAAACATCTTCATACCAATACATTGGTAACACCCCTCTTAAGCACAATATACTTACTGGCACCCCCATAGTGTAAAAACATGTCTACCATATGCTAACATGAGAAAAATGATTCTGCTTTAATTTTTTATTTGTCTTTAAACCTAGCTTACAGAGTACCTGTGCACTATACAGCAGCTTCAATATCATTGTGATCCTTGAGCTTGATGGTTTTTAGTAAGAGTTGAAATATCTGGTTCAAGTTGAGACAGCAAAAGCATTAAATCACCACGTGTAACATTGTCCAAGCGGTTTCTGTTTTTTGTGAGGATGTAGTTCACTGCACTGAAGCCTCTTTCAATAAGGTAGGGGGATGGAAATGCAAAGAAGAGCAGTTTGGCTCTTCTCCAAAGACCAGGAAACCGTACGACAGTGTAGCCACATACCACAAAAGCCGACATTTTTGAGAAGCATTTTTGCTTCTTCATAATTCTGAATTCCAATAATTTCTTCTTGCAAGCTCTCTTCCTGTTCTTCCACCTTGCAAAGAAATGGGTTAATTATCCAATCTGGAATTTCCAGATGGTTCAAATCCTTGCATCAATTCTGAACATCCTTCAGTGACTGCAGGTGTAAGCAGTACTCTTGCAAATCACTGTTTGTGAAAAAGAGTGCCATACTTTCCATGCAGGGAAACTGTGAAGACATTCTTCTCTCAATGTTTTGCTTACGTATTTCCAATTCTCAGATAAAAGTGTTCACTGCACTCTTTGATTGGATTAAATTGAAATTCTCACCTTGCAGTTTCATATTTAAGTTCTCATTTTGTCATACAGATCAGCTACGGATGCAACATATCCACATAGAGGTTCAATCTTGTTTCCCAAGCTCTTGTCAACTTTGAGCAAAAATTCAACCGGTGTCAAAAAGATCAAAGAAATGTTTTAAGCAGCAGCCTTTTGGCAGCCAATGCACTTCAATGTGAAGAAACAAGCATTCAAACTCTTTATCATTATCTTGGCATAACTGGTGAAGTATTCTGCTATTTAATGCATGAGCTTTAATTCTGTTGATACCAGTTATTACAAGAGTCATGTTTGAAAAAAAAATTGCTGGCTGAGGTTTTTGGTTTTGAGATGTTGACAATGAATTACATGATGGATTGTAATCAGACTTGGAATTTCTTTAATCATAAATGCCACTAAACCAGTGTGGTGACCAGTCATATATGGTGTTCCATCTGTTGCACAAGAAATCATGATCTTAATTGGAATACTTTTGTGCTCAGTATACATTTTGAGCTCATTATAGAATGATTCTCCTTTGATATTTGTTTTTAACTTTTTACAAAAGAGAATCTTTTCCTAAACTTTTCTATTTTTACATATGCCATTAACGATGCCACATTGGCTCGAACATTTAACTCATCCAGTTGTATCTCAAATTCTGTTTTTTGTAGCTCTGTGCAGAGTTGATACTCAATATCTTCACTCAATTCGTCAATACAATAAGCTACAGTTATTTCCCAGAGGAATTGATTGTAAAATATTGGCATCCATTTTGAGAACAGTGGAGAGCACTCCTGATACAGCAGGCATTATTAATCTTTCACCAATTGTATGAGATTTTCCAGACTTGCTATCATTTTGGAAATGTTATATGAAGCAATGAGGCCACTATCAAGGTAATCTTTAGCTTCCTTGGCAAATGACTCAAGTGTGCAAGGCTTTTCAAATGCTTCTTCTATCTTCTGGAACTGTGTAATACCATTAGTAGCCTTTCCAGGGTGTCTATTATGGAAATGTTTCTGAAGTCTTGATGGTTTCATGGCTTCATTAGACAGTACAATATTACAAATAAGACACCTGGGGGCATCACTGATCTGACAGGAATGGAATAAAACCATACTCCAGGTATGTAACATTGTATTGATGAACTTTCTGTAGTTTATGTTTCTTGGCAGGATTAGAATTCAAGGCTTCACTGCTTTCAGACTTGTAGAGATCGCGCCGTACATATTTATCCATCATTAACAGGGCTAAATTA
Source organism: Hypanus sabinus (assembly GCF_030144855.1). Taxonomy (NCBI): domain Eukaryota; kingdom Metazoa; phylum Chordata; class Chondrichthyes; order Myliobatiformes; family Dasyatidae; genus Hypanus; species Hypanus sabinus. The sequence goes on along the minus strand of NC_082708.1, from coordinate 33,343,040 downwards.
AAATAAGAAATTAACACAAGCTGGGAATGCCTCTCAGATATTGATGGCGGCAGCACGTTAACACGGATGTAATGATGGTAGCAGCGCACAAAGGACCAACAAGATGAAGATGATCACAACAGCAGGAATTATGTTGACGAGGATTCAGACTGGAATCTGAATGTTAGTCGGAACAGAGCTGGTGTTTGGCAAGCTACATTTATACTATTCCAGTTAGCACGATTAACCAATCATGTAAGGTCTCATACTCCCTGAGTTGGTTCTTGACTGCATATATGAAGCCGAGGTCACTTTGAGGTCACATCAAAAGGAATCCTCAGGGTTGGCAGGTTCACTGATTGGTTCTATTTTACCATTTGGTTCTGACCAGCGCTGTATCATTGCGAGACCTGTTTTTCATAGATCTGCAGAGAAAGTTGAGAGGGTGTACTTGACTTATCAACTGTTAAATTGCATGAACTTGTTCCGTACTGTGACTCAAGGGGAACTGTTGGGAATCCCAGTTGCTAATTTATACAACCCTAGTAATGTCTGTTTGGTTGGTAGGATCAGAGGAGATTAGAGTTTCAGATGTGTTGCGACGACGAGTGCTCACCACCTGCAGAGCTGTGGGTTCTCCTGTGCTCCAGTGCCTCATCCTTTTTATTGGAAGTGCATACTCTACTAATAGTCAATCAGGTCTGGTGCCTCAAGTTAGGATGCTGCTTACTGCCTCCTCCCAAGATTCTTGACCATCCCCAACAGCATCTATTTCCCCTTATGCCCCCTCGGGAGGCAGTACCAGCCCCGAAAGGAATCACTGCACTCGTTAAAACCACATAGAAGTAGGGGTTGGATCTTCACGCCAAAAATCAAGAGAATGAAGGACAGGAGTGAGATTAGTTATTCTTGCTTAATATGCAATTTCTATGCACGTTTTCTTACGATATAAAGCCATTTGGCCCATTGGATTTATGCCAGCTCTTGGAACAATCTTATTCTCCCTCATTTCACTGTAACTACATCTCTCCCAGATGCACATAACAGGCGACTTCACCTGGTTCCTCAACACCAAGAAAAAACACAGCAGCATGTCCATTTCCTGGGGAGACAGAGATGATCGAGGCTCACCCCCCCCCCCCCCATCCAAACCATTCTAACCAATTTTTACAAGAGCACCGTCGAGAGTGTTCTGGCTGGCGGCATCAAGATTGCTTAACGTCATTTCCAGTGCACAAGTGTAAGGGAGAACAAAATAATTGTTACTCTGGATCTGATGCAGCACACTAGAAAAAAACACAATAACAGAAAATAACACCATTTAGTATGGGAATTACAAAGTATCAGACCACGAGTGCCTACAAAGTATTGTGTAGTCTGCTGAGAGGATCATCGAGGTGTCCCTTCCACCAATTAGAGATATTTCTCATTTTGCAAGCAGGGTCCTTAGCATGCCAATGATCCCTCCCATCCATCCAGCAATCTCTTTGACTCCTTACCATCAGGCAAGAGGTCCCAGTGCATTAGGACAGGGACTGTTAGGATGGGAAACAGCTTCTTCCCCCAGGCTGTGAGACTACTGAACTGCCTGCCACCACCCAGGTCTCGTCACGTATGAAGTGGCAGTATTGCTTGCATTTTAACCTGTCATAAATGCACCTTATTATTTGTTAATTTTTTGTGGTAAATCACTTTATTGTTATGTGTGAGTTATACGTACTATGTGGTCCATCTTGGTCTGCAGGAACATTGTTTCATTTGACGGTATACATGTATTGGTTGAATAACAATAAACTTGAACTTGATCAGCTTCATCCTGATTCTGCTGCCAACTGCCTTCACTTGGTGACTGAATAATCTATCAAATGGCACACCTTTGTTAAGTGGGAGAAGGCTGAAGTATTGGCAGACTCCACCACAGGCATCACAAGAGGTCAGGACTGAACTCAGTCATTGGAATTATAACAGGGCAGTGCCACCTAGTTACAATTTATGCTTAGAAATCTGCCTGGAAGATTCTGTTAGAAAGTTTATTGTAGCTTTTCATAGTTTAATGTTCTGAGAGTATTGCTCACTTTTTCATTCAATTAATGTGAGGTCCATTCACCAGCTCCTAATGTAATATGACAGTCAGTGAAATTTTAGAGTCAGAAAATTGTGGGCTGATGATGTGCAACACCCTTAAGTGTTCTCCTGTCATATACTGGACCCACTAAAGCGTTTTATCTCCCCTACAGCACCAAACATCTTTTTTTCACTTTATCGAATCTTCGAACTTAAAACAAGTAAACGTGCCTTAAGGAGCTAGAGCATTACCACCTTCTGTCACTTTTACTTTTGCATGACAATCAGTTCTCATTTTGGCATTCTTGAATGGTACTTCTCCTCAAGCTCCCATAAACTTAAACACAAAAAATTCTGCAGATACTTTTAAATCCAAAGCAACAGACACAAAATGCTGGAGGAACTCAGCAGGTCAGGCACCATCTATGGAAATGAACAAACACTTGATGTTTTGTGCTGAGATCCTTCTTCAGGACTGAGAAAGGAAGGGGAAAGATGCCAGAATAAAAAGGTGGGGGGGGGGGATGGAGGAGGATTGCTAGAAGGTGATAGGTGAAGCGAAGTTGGGAGGAAAGATAAAGGGATGGAGAGGAGAGTGGACTACAGGAGAAAGGGAAGGAGGAGGAAACCCAGGGGGAGATGGAGGGCAGCTAAGAAGAGGTAAGGGGTTAGAGTGGGAAATAAAAGGAGCAGGAGTGAACTTTTATTTACCTTAAAGAGAAATCAATTCTCATGCCATCAGGTTGGAGTCTACCCAGAATATAAGGTGTTGCTCCTCCACCCAGAAGATGGCATCATCTTGACACAAGATGAAGCTCTGGACCGACATGTCCGAACTGGAATGGCAAAGAAAACTAAAGTGTTTGGCCAGCAGTAAGTTCCACTCTCAGCAGACAGAGCAAGGAGCTTGACCAACTAACAGGGGATCTCATCAAAGTAGTGGAGGCAGTATCAGGACCACCGAACACATTAGATTCGCAGGTGGAGTGCTGCCTCATCTGCGAATGGACAAGGGAATCAAGGGTGAGAATCATGCCACCTTAATTGTGATAGAGTCCTCTTGTCCTTACCTAACACCTCATGACCCTCTGGATCCAACACATCATTCTCCACAAATATCGCCAAAGGGTTCCTACCACTAAACACATCTCCACCCTGTTCCCCTTTCTGCAGAGGTTTCTCCCTCCGTGATTCTCTTGTCCAGTCATCCCTCCCCACTACCTCTCAGAACTTATCCCTGCAAGTAGCCTAAGGCCATACTTGTCTATTCACCTCCTTCCTCACCTCCATCCAAGGCCCCATAGTCCTTCCAAGGGAGGCAACACTTCACTTGCGAATCTGCTGGGGTGGTCTACTGTGCCCGGTGCTCCCGATATGGTCATGTCTACATTGGCAAGATGTCGTAAATTGGGGAACACTTGATTGAGCACTTCTGCTCCATCCGCCAAAAGCAGAATTTCTCGGTGGCTAGACGTTCCTGTTCTGATATGTTGATCCATGACCTCCTCTTGTATCATGATAAAATCATCCTCAGGGTGGAGAAGCAACACCTTATACAGTATTCCATCTGGGTACTCTCCAACCTGATGGCATGAATACTAATTTCTCCTTCCGGTAAAAAAAATTCTCTCCCACTCCCCTCTTCTTCTACTCTCCACTATGGTCTCCTACCTCTACTTGCCTGCCTATCACCTCCCCCCTGATCCTCTCCTCCTTCCCTTTCTGTTATGGTCCACTCTCCTCTCCAGCATGTTGTGCGTGTCTCACAAACCTAGCCACTCCGCACAGTGTGTGAGTTGGCATTTTTTTTCCAATTTTCATGTTTTCTAGCTGATTACATTCTATCAGTTTAGGTTATTTGTTTCTTTTAGTTATAGTGAATCATGGCTAAATTCTGATACCACACACATTTTCTGATGATTTATACACAGATGAATTTACTAAACAAAAAACAGTGAAGCATTGGTTTATTACAAGAGAATTCCTGTAATCAGAAAGGTGAATATAGGTATATAGGTGGATCACAGAAAAACGTTCAAAACCAGATCGAATGTAGAAGAGCAATTGACTCAGCAGGTCAGGCACCATCTATGGAAATGAACAAACACTTGATGTTTTGTGCTGAGATCCTTCTTCAGGACTGAGAAAGGAAGGGGAAAGATGCCAGAATAAAAAGGTGGGGGGGGGGGGGGGATGGAGGAGGATTGCTAGAAGGTGATAGGTGAAGCGAAGTTGGGAGGAAAGATAAAGGGATGGAGAGGAGAGTGGACTATAGGAGAAAGGGAAGGAGTAAATTAGGTAGGATGACAAGGTGGGACAAGTTTCTTAAATGAGAACAAAGATTTTTAAATGTAAACCAAACACAACGGGCGCTGGAAATCTGAAATAAAAACAGGAAATGCTGGGAACACTCAGCCCTTGTGGAAATAAAAACAGTTAATGCATCATTTTCAGGAGCATTCATTAGAATTCTGAAGGCTCTCACTCCTGAAATGTTAGTTGTTGTTTCCCTTTCCACTGATGTTTACCTTACAGGAAAGATATCAATAATATTCAAAGAGTACAGAGAAAATTTACAAGGATTTTGCCAGTACTTAGTCCTGAATTATAGGTTGAAACAGCATGTAGGTGCAATTATGAAGAAAGCAAGGCAGCGCCTCTACTTCCTTAGGAGATTGTGACATTTAAAACTTTGACAGATAGATATGAATGTGTAGTGGAGAGTATATTGGCTGGTTGCATTACAGCCTGGTGTGGAACATCATTGCCCTTGAATGGAAAATGCTACAAAAAGAGGTGGATATGATCCTGTAAAGGTAAAGCCCTCCCTCCCCCCCCTCCCCCCCACTGAGCACATCTAGACCAAGCATTCATTGTCGCAGGAAAGCATCATCCATTATCAGGAATTCCCACTACCCAGGACATGCTCTCTTCCCGCTACCGGGTTCAGGATCAGTTACTACCTCTCAACCATCAGGCTCTTGAAACAAAGGGGATAACTTCTCTCAACTTTTACTTGCCCCATCACTGAACTGTTCCCACAACCTATGGACTCACTTTCAAGGATTCTTCATCTTGTGTTCTCAATACTTGTTGCTTATGTATTGTTTCCTTCTTTTTGAATTCACAGTTTGTTGTCTTTTGAACACTGGTTGAACACCCAGTTGATTCTATTATGGTTATTATTCTATTATGGATTTATTGAGTATGTCCACAGGAAAATGGCTCTCAGGGCTGTATATGGTGACATATATGCACTTTGATAATAGATGTACTTTGAACTTTTCCCCTGGAGTTTTGGAGAATGAGGGGAGATTTGACAGAAGTATACAAAATTAAGTAGAGTAGATGTAAATTAAGTAGAGTAAATGCCAACAGGCTTTCTCCATTGAAGCTGGGTGAGGCTGGAGCTAGAGGTCATGGGTTAAGGATGAAAGGTGAAATATTTAATCAGAGCATGAAGGGGACCTTCACTCAGAGGACAGTGTGACTGTGGAATGAACTGCTAGTGGTTGTGATGGATGAAGGTTTGGTTGTAATATTTAAGACAGGTTTGGATAAGTACATGGATGGGAGGAGTTTGCAGGACTATGGTCCAACTGTGGATCAATGGGACTAGGCAGAATAACAGTTTTGCATGGACTAAATGGGCCGAAGGCCCTGTTTCTGTGCTGTGGTGCCCTGTATCTCTATTACTCTTTGAAGTAAATCTCTTGGTGCCTAGAAGTCAGTTGAGTAAAGCAGGAATGCAAGTTATTTGATTGCAAAGGCCATGGAGGCTGGAGAAGAAGTTGCGCCTTCATAAAGAGAATGCATTAGAATTTTAATGCAAAGGCAAAAGGGTGATTTATTTCCTGGAGGAGAATGCATTCATGACTGGTCACCCTACCACAGCAAGTGGATGGAGGTTTTGGAGAAGGTGCATAATAGGTCTACTGGGTTGCTGTCTGGATTAGACAATATAAGGCGAGATTGCACAAATTTGGGTTGGGTTTCTCTGGAGCAGCACAGGCTGAAGAGAGACCTGACAAGAGTTTATAAGATTAAGCGAGGCACAGATAGACATCCCAGAGTCGAGATGTCTCATACTAGAGCGATACGTTTAAGGTGAGGGGGATAAGTTCAAAGACATGCGCGACAAGTTATTTTAAACAGAGAGTTGTGGGTATCAGGAATGCCCTGCCAGGTGTGGTCGTGGGAGCTAATATGATGGAGTCATTTGATAGGCTCTCAGATAGCCACATAATGCAATTGTGAGGCCACACCTTGAGTACTGTATACAATTTTTGTCCCCATGATTTGGGAAGGATGCGAAGGCTCTGGAGATAGTTCAGAGAAGAGCGATGAGGTCTGCAGGGTATGAACTATGAAGAAAGATTGAAAGAATTAAATCTTTTTAGCCTAAGTAGACCTAAAATGAGAGGAGACATGATAGAAGTGTTCAAAATCATGAAGGGTATAAAGAAAATGGATGCCACCTGCTACTTCAAAACTAATCCATCAATGAGGACACAGGGCCATAGGTGGAGACTGGTTAAAGGGAGATTTCAGGCTGACACCGGGAAGCATTTCTTTACACAGCCAATTGTGGACACATGAAACAAACTACCTAGCTGTGTAGTTGAGATCTGTACCTTGGAGACTTTCAAATCTAAACTTGAAAGTTTCTTCAAGACACTATGTGAAAAGGAATTTGGCAAGCTTCTTTGGGCCAATTCGCCTGTTCTTGTCAAAAACTCTCTAAATGTTCTAATGTTTTTCTCTGCAGCAGTAAGGGAATGTGATGTAAAGGCTATGGGGCGTTCACTTACATCACTCACAACATCTGACATGACTGCACATATACCGTAACGTGAATCATAATGTGTGAGTACAGTGTCAATGTCACCATTTCCTTTACTTTTCTGAAAGCCAGCTCACACTGTTTTGTCCATTGTGATTTCTTCCCAATCTGTAGTAATGAGTTCAAGGAGTGGATCTCAGTGGCCAGGTTTGGCAGGAACCTGTTATAGTGATTGTCAGATCCTGAAAAGGACCGCCACAATGTCCCATGGCACCCAGCCTTATATTCTCGGCCCCTCTATTCTCCTTTTAATTAGTTTTATGTTTTGGAGTTACATTTCCCTCCATAGATGCTGCCTGACTTGCTGAGTTCCTACAGTCTTGAGTGCTGCTCGCAGACATCCCACCTCTCCCGGAAGTTCCGGGAGTCTCCTGCATATTGATAGCGGCTCCCTGATGCCTGCAAATTATATACAATATCTCGGAAATCAATTTTTTGAGAGGGAGAGGAGGAAGAGCAAGAGCGAGAGGGAGCATCCTGATTGGTCTCTCTTTGTGCTAAGTAGACCTATCAGTTTTCTCTGTGGGCGGGCTTTACGGTCGACCTCTCTCCCTGTTTCATTGTCCACCAGTTCAGTTTAGTGTCCTGCAGCTCCATGGCAGTGTTCCAAAAAATGAAAATATAAAACGTACTCCTGCCTAGTAGGGGTCAAAAATAATGACAGTTTTGCTCGCTGCATTGTTTGCAAGTGACTTTTCTATTGCCCATGGTGGGTTAAAATGTAAAAGACATGTTGAGGTGAGTTTAACAGGTGTCATTCGTTCATTAGCATAGCTAACGTTATTTAAACTAGCTGGCTAGCTGAGCCACTCAATTGATGTCCCAGGTGATGAGACCAAACTTCCTGTAGACTTGCTTAAAGTTGTAATAGAATTTTAAAAAACGACTCCATAATGTAAGTACATATTTTAATATCACATTTTCTGCATATATCCCACTTGGTTTACTGATGAGACAGAATCACTAAACAAAGTATTACATCGACCCTTGGAGGTCGACCGGGGGGAGGGGATATGGGGTTGCGGGGATCCCTGAAATGAGTTTTCGCAGGGTGGGGTGTCTGTGCTCAGCTGATGCAAACGAGTGAACTAAGTTGGTAAAACAAATGCCTCAGGTTTGACACCTATACCTTCACATAAGTAATCGAAACGGTGATGCGTAGTCCAAGGAGGAACAGTTACCGAATGGCCAGAGAACAAATGACTCACTTCCATCATTCGCTTTCCCTCCAACAGCTTAGCTTTCTAGGAAGATGCCTGCTGATCGTGGCATTTCGGAAAGAAGCGCTGCAGCAGCGGCACCGGGAATTTTAGTACAATAGAAAAGGGCCGAGCGGGTGAAGTGGGTCCGCAGCCGGGCGGTGACATTGGCGTCCGCCGCGGGGTCCTCGGCCTCCCTGTGCCGGTGACATTGGCGTCCGCCGCGGGGTCCTCGGCCTCCCTGTGCCGGTGACGTGTAATCCCGCGACCGCTTCCGGCCTCCGCAGCTCGGCTCGGCTCGGCTCGGCTCGGCCCCGGCCCCGGGTGGGAAAATGTGAGTGAGTCTCTCGGTACCGGCACCGCGCGGCGGGTGGGCAAGGGACGGGCAGTCACTCCGGACGGGTGTCCAGTTCGGCGTTTTCGTTTAAAGCGGTGAACTGCCGGCTGGCGTGTCGCAAGGATCCATCGTCGAGGAGGCTTGGGGTGGGGGAGGTAACCAGGGAAGAAAAGAAGAGTAATTTAAATAACAGAAAAATGAGGATTATAGGGCAATAAAACATGCACAGAGAGGGTCTGAAATATGAATGGGCAGTATAAGCATTATCCGTAATTGTTAAATTCAACGTTTGGGCTGGTCTACACTCTGCTTTATAGGAAGATGACGTGTTATACCGTAAAACAGTAGGCTTGAGGGATACTGGAGCCTACTGTCTGAGGTATTATTGTAACAGGCAACCGGAATGTTGTGTCGCATATGTGGAATGTGTAAGTGGCCGGCAAAATAATTGCCCAATCTGTAATTGGTCTCCGTGGTGTCTGTGGACCTGGGTCCCTTTTTGTCACATTTAAAATCCTATTTGTTTGGTCACGTCTCTGAATTAACTTTGCCCAATCCATGTATTTCCTGCTTTCTAAATCCTGTATCACATCCCCACCCCCACAACCTTTGCCTTGCCTAAATATCTGATCACTCAAATGTGCCAAATAACAGTTTAAAGGTTTCTTCTCAACTTTTTCTCCATCTCTTTCAGACTTGGTCATCAATCCATGCAGAAATATAATTCATCCTTCTGTTGTCCTGCCCTCCTCCCATAACATTTTAAAGCTTAATGTATGTATACTATGTCACCATACAAAATCCCAAGGTTCATTTTCTTGCAGGCATACTCAATAAATCCATAATAGAATAATAACCATTAGAATCAATGAAAGACCATCTGTCTTTTGTTCAACCAATGTGCAAAGGAGAACAAACTGAAAATACAAAAAGAAAGAAATAGTAATAAATAAATAAACAAACAAGCAAGCAAAAAATATCGAGAACACAAGTTGAAGAGTCCTTGAATACGAGTCCATAAGTTGTGGGAATATTTTGATGATGGGGCAAGTGAAGTTATCCCCTTTTGGTTCAAGAGCCTGATGATTGAGAGATAATAACTATTCTCGAACCTGGCCTGATGATTGAGGGGTATTAACTTCCTGATCCTGATGGTGAGAGTCCTGAGGCTCGTGTGCTTGCTTCCTGATGGCAGTAGCCAGAAGAGAGCATGACCTAGGTGCTGGGGGCCCCTGATGATGGATGTTGCTTTCCTGTGACAGTGCTTGTAGATGTATTCAATGGAGGGAAGGACTTTAGCCATGATGAGACTTTGTGTAGGATCTTCCTTTCAAGGGAGTTGGTGTTTCCATTACCAGACTATAGTGCAGCTGGTCATTAGACTCTCCACCACAGATCTGTGGAAGTTTGTCAGAGTTTTAGATGTCTTGCAGACTCTTCACAAACTCCTAAGGAAGTAGAGGTACTGTTGTGATTTCTTTGTAATTACACTTACTTGCTGGGCCCAGGACAGGTCCTCCAAATAATAGCGCCGAGGAATTTAAAGTTGCTGACTCTCTCCACCTGTGATCCTCCGATGAGGACTGGCTGGTTCCTCCTCCTGAAGTCAATAATCAGCTCCTTGGTCTTACTGACATTGAGTGAGAGGTTGTTGTTATGGCACCACTCAGCCAGATTTTCAGTCTCCCTCCTATATGCTGATTTGTCACCACCCTTCATTCGGCCTATGACAATGGTGTCATCAGCAAACTTAAATGTGGCATTGGAGCTGTGCTTAGCCACACAGTCTTAAGTGTAAAGTGAGTAGAGCAGGGGATTAAGCACACAGCCCTGTGGTGCACCTGTGCTGATGAAGATCATGGAAGAGATCTTGCCAATTCGAACAGACTGGTGTTTGCAACTGAAGAGATTGAAGATCTGGTTGTATTGAGACCAGGGTCTTAAAGTTTGTTGATTAGTTTTGAGGAGAGGATGGTATTGAATGCTGAGCATCTTTAGCTGTCCAGATGTTCTAAAGTTGAGTGAAGAGCCAAGGAAATGGCATCTGCTGTGGATTTGTTGCTGCAGTAGGCTAAAGATAGGAGTGTGAGAAAAGGGAACAGAAGTAGCAAAGGCACAGTTGTCAGAGCTGCTTCTTAGTTCCAGTGACATCTGGTGCTGTTTTGCTATTTGAGTAAAGTTTGCACATGTGAGTTTCCTCTGGATGCTCTGATTCCATCTCATACAGTAGGTATGTCCCATAATATCAGAAAATCAAGTAGTAGGTGTCCACTACCTTCACTAGTGAACATTCATTGCCTTCTACATGAAGAATTCAATCAAAAACTTTCTATCTCCTCTCCCACTCCATCATTATCTTTTCCCTCATTGACCTACTCTGAATTTTGGTCCCCAGTATATTAATTGCTTTTGTTAAACTTTTATTTAATGTTGGGACTTAATGGACTGTCCCTATAACATTCAAATATATCCTGTTTTACAAAGGCACGAATAACATAAAAGTATTTATTTCTATACATTTTATACATACATTTTCTTAATTACATTGAATGTTATTGAGAAAGAGAAGATCAGTATTTTTTGCAAGAATGGGGATTGTAATTCTGAAACCAGCAGCAGAGAAACATGCATATTCAGATCACCGGAATTATATTGTTTCTAGGTATAATTTGACCATGTTGGAATTAAAGAATGTCATATGATATTAATTAGCAGCACTGTTCCCAGGAAGAACACTTGTGAGCTCAGTTATTGTAAAGATTAACAATTGTGTACTGTAATAGCACATTTCAGTAAACAGCCATTTTAATATTTGTAAGTCTAATTATACCATGTGTAGCATTTTTAACAGATTGACTTAATAGCAGCTCACTGTAACTGATCAATTCTTTCTTTTTGTTTAGGTCAAAAGTTACTTTTAAAATCACACTGACATCAGATCCAAAGTTGCCATACAAAGTGTAAGTAAATAAGTTGCCATGCAAAGCTGAAAATTGCAGCTTTGCCTGAGTGTTACCTGTGTAATATTTGTTTATCCTTACTGTAGCTTTCAATTCTTTGAGCGCTCCTTTACTGCACCTGTATTATAGTAAGAGACATTCTTTGTTATTTTAAATTATAACTCTTATTAATTTTTAATTAATTTTATTAATTAATGTTGTTATTGCCCATTTATGAAATCCCCCTATTTACTTTTTATCTAAAAGTTACGATAAAGGTTGTAAAGTTCAGGCCAGTTAGAAGATTTTATCAAATATAGGATCAGAAAGGAAATGTTCCCTTTCATCCCTAGAGCCACTCACTTACTTTTAATTTAGTTCATTTATAGTACAATCAGAAATGACTAGGTTTACAGAGGAAACAATTGCATTGATGCTGAGAGAGTTGCAAATTGAACATACTGATCAGAAATTGGATGTGATGGGGTTCTTCAAAACATATTGAAGAGTTTTTTAAAAAGGCAAATTACTTTTATTCTCACCCAGAGAGGACTATAGAGGTAGATAATTAAATATATTCAAGAAATGTCAAAACATTAAGGAAATTGGGTGATGTGGCTTTGCTGCAAGAAAGAGCTGCAGAGGATGGTGGATCAGCTGTGATCTTATTGAGTGGCAGAGCATGAAGGACCCACACCTGCTGTTTCTTCTTTTTGTATTATCTGCCAATGGAGGGGACAAAGCTGTTCCTGAAATGTTGAGTGTCTGTCTTCGGGCACCTGCACCACCTTGTTGGTGGCAATGAGAAGAGGGCATGATTGGGGTCCTTAATGATAGATGCTGCTTTTTGAGGCATCAGCTTTTGAAAGTGTGCTTGGGAGGCTTGTGCCCACAGTGGAGCTGGTTTTGCTTACAACTTTCTACAGCTTTTTCTGATACTTTGCTGCATCAAATCCCTACTAGACAGTGATGGAACCGGTTAGAATGGATTCCACAGTACTTCTTTTGAAATTTGTCAGTGTCTTTGGTGACACACTAAATCTCCTAAAATTCCTGATGAAATTTAGCCACTGTTGCGCCTTCTCTGTAATCAAAATGTTGGACACAGGGTAGATCCTCAGAGATGTTTACATCCAGGAACTGGAAGCTGCTCTTCCCTCCATGAGGAGTAGTGTGTATTCCCTTGGCTTCCCCTTCCTGAAATCCACAATCAGTTCTTTTATCTTGCTGATGTTGAATGCACAGTTGTTTTTGTGACACCACTTGATTTATTTGCTTCTGTACACCTTCTTGTCATCGTCTGAAATTAAGCCAACGAAAGTACTGTCATCGGTAAATTGATAGATGCCGTTTGAGCTGTGCCTAGCCACACAGTTGTGGGTGTACAGAATAGAGTCGTAGGTTAAGCATGCATCCTTGAGGTGCACCAATGTTGATCGTCAGCAAGGAGGCGATGTTATTTCTAATCCACACTGACAATGATTTCCCAGTGAGGATCCAATTGCAGGAGGAAGTATAGAGGCCCACGTTTTGGATCTTGTTGATTAGTATGATGATGTTGAATGCTGAGCTATAACCAATTATCAGCATTCTGACGTAGGTCTTGCTATTGCACAGGTGATCTAAGGCTGATATAAGGAGATTGCATCTGCTGTAGACCTATTGTGTTGAAAGGCAAATTGTAGTGGGTTCAGGCCCTTCCTTAGGCTGCAGTTGATTCTGGCCGTAATCAACTTCTCAAGCACTTCATTACAGTAGATGTGAATGCAACTGGGTGATAATCATTCAGACAGCTCACCCTGCTCTTCTTGGGCACTGATATGATTGTCGCCCTTTTTGGAGCAGGTGAGAACCTTCGACTACAGCAGTGAGAGATTGCAGATGTCCTTGAACACCCCCACCAATTGATTGGCACAGGTTTTCAGTGCCCTACCAGGTACACCAGCAGGGCCTGATGCCTTACGAGGGTTCACCCTCATGAAAAGTATTACGAGGTTGGCCACCGAGACAGATCACAGGGTCACGAGATGCTGCACAGGTGTAGTTTTATTCTCCCTTTCAAAGCGAGCACAAAAGGTTGAGCTCATCTGGGAGTGAAGCATTACAACCATCCATGATGTTAGGTTTCGCTTTGCAGGAAGTAATGGCCTGTAAACCCATCCAGAGTTGATATGCATCCGATTCTGTCTCTGACTTCAATCAGAATTATTTTTCGTTCTTAAAATAGCCTTTTAACAGTGCACAGACTTTTATGTATATTTTTATCTTCTCTTCTTAAGCGAATATATTTTTTTCTAATTATCCATTATCATCCATCAGCTTTTTTCTTTGGTAGTTGGTAGGGGGTTGACTTTTTAATAATTAAAAAAATAGCCTTCCATTGGTCATACCTGGACTCTCCATGAGCACATGGGTTTCTGCGGGGTGTTCTGGTTTCCCCCATGCTTCAAGACTTAGGTTAAGGTTAGTGAGTTGTGAGCATCCTGTGGTGCTACTGAAAGTGTAGCAGCATCTGCAGGCTGCCCAGCACAATGCAAAGTGATTGGATTTGCTGCAGATAACTTATCTCACTATCTGTTTCGACGTACATATGGCAAATAAAACTAATCTTTCATCTCTCGAATCAGAATCAGGTTTGTTATCACCAGCATGTGATGTGAAATTTGTTAAATTAGCAGCAGCAGTTCAATGTAATCATAATCTAGCAGAGAAAAGTAATAAATTAAGATCATAAAAAATGAGCAAAAACAGAAATACTGTATATTTTTTTAAAAAGTGAGGTAGTGTCCAAAGATTCAGTGTCCACTTAGGGATCAGATGGTGGAGGGGAAGAATCTGTTCCTGAATCGCTGACTGTGTGCCTTCAGGCTTCTGGTACCTCCTTCCTGATGGTAACAGTGAGAAAAGGGCATGTTCTGGGTTCTGGAGGTCCTTAATAATGGACGCTGCCTTTCTGAGACACCGCTCCCTAAAGATGTCCTGGGTACTTTGTAGCTGGTGCCCAAGATGGAGCTGACTAGATTTACAACTTTCTGCAGCTTCTTTTGGTCCTTTGCAGTAGCCCCTCCATACCATATGGTGATGCAGCCTGCCAGAATGTTCTCTACAACTATAGAGTGTATTTGTTTCTGAGTATATTTGTTGACATGCCAAATCTCTTCAAACTCCTAATAAAGTATAGCGCTGTCTTGCCTTCTTTATAACTACATCGATATGCTCGGACCAGGTTAGATCCTCAGAGATCTTGACACCCAGGAACTTGAAGCTGCTCACTCTCTCCACTTCTGATCCCTCTGAGGATTGATATGTGTTCCTTCGACTTATCCTTCCTGAAGTCCACAATCAGCTCTTTCGTCTTATTGATGGTGAGTGCCAGGTTGTTGCTGTGGCACCACTCCACCAGTTAGCATATCTCACTCCTGTACGCCCTCTTGTCACCACCTGCGACTCTACCAACAATGGTTGTATCATCAGCAAATTTATAGATGGTGTTTGAGCTGTGCCTAGCCACATGGTCGTGGGTACAGAGAAAGTAGAGCAGTGGGCTAAGCACACCCCCTGAGGTACGCTAGTGTTGATAGTCAGGGAGGAGGATATGTTATCACCAATCTGCACAGATTGTGGTCTTTTGGTTAGGAAGTTGAGGATCCAATTGCTGGGAGAGATACAGAGGCGCAGGTTCTGTAACTTCTCAATCAGGATTGTGGGAATGATGGTAAAAATGCTGGGCTATAGTCGATGAGCAGCATCCTGATGTAGGTGCTTGTGTTGTCCAGTTGGTCTAAAGCCATGTGGAGAGCCATTGAAATTGCATCTGCTGTTGACCTAATCCATTAATCTCTTTACTAAGTGGGGAAGAATGATCTGCAGATTTTGTATTGAAAGTTTCCATGAGAAAATTTGAAATTTTCTCACCTTGGTCTGTTATCTATGGAGACTGGTGCTTAATCCATCCTCACTGTCACAGTTCATGTGACATAACTAGCATCAAACATATTAGGTCAGATGCTTGAATAAGAAATGGAATTTAAATTGTATTCTGCAAATTAAAAAAAATCTTTTGGTTGTTGTTTTAGGTTGAGTGTACCTGAAGCCACCCCTTTCACTGCAGTTTTGAAGTTTGCAGCAGAGGAGGTAGGTACAACTGTTTATATAATAGAATTGTGCTACGTGGTGGGAGGGGAGTGGGGGTGGGGGCTTTCAAATGCTCCTTTTCAAAGTGTTTATCAACTTCCTAAACTTTTCAGCATACTAAACCCATTGCTACAGGCAAACAGACTCCTGCCGTGGCTTATATTTGCATGGAGTGTACTATCTGTTCTCTATGTCCTAGATCAGTAAACCTTGCCGAGCAGCGAGCTGAACACTGGCCCTCTCTCGCCTTGGTCCCGACACCCTGACCTTTTCAGTCTGGCCCAGCGCTTAAGTCGGTAACAGAGGGTTGTTCCTCACTCTCGGGCTCAAGCCTGGGCCCTGCAGACTCAATTTGGCCTGTACCCGGCATTGTCAATCTGGCCCAGTGCTTAAATCAGTCAAACACAGGTTTGCTCCTTGCTCTTGGGCTCTGGCTCTGTTGTCTCGCCTCAGATCTGCATCTTCAGCTTGCCTCCAAGTTTGCTCCAGCAGCCATTGTCTCGTTTCCCACACCAAGACTCAGTGCCCGCTGCCTCTATTCAGCCCGTATATGCCATGATTGCAGTGATTGTTTACCAGAAAAAGTGTGAGTTATAAAGTAGTTAGTAGTTGTGTTTGCTGCCAGCAATTTGTCACTGTACTTTACCAGCACCATCTTAAACCAGAATAGAGAAAAGAAAGTGAGGAAAAGAAAGTGCCAATGCAAAATATGTGTATACAGTTTACAAAATCGTAAACATAGCTGCATAATTTATATACTTCTAAAAATTATTAATGGATTTAATTTATTTTCAAGGT
This sequence comes from Hypanus sabinus, assembly GCF_030144855.1. Classification (NCBI taxonomy): domain Eukaryota; kingdom Metazoa; phylum Chordata; class Chondrichthyes; order Myliobatiformes; family Dasyatidae; genus Hypanus; species Hypanus sabinus. Next base: position 33,326,747 of record NC_082708.1, on the reverse strand, counting down.
ATTAGAACTTGCATTCCTCAAACATCCATTTTTAGTAACCTAACTAGTACGCGATGGTCTGAGATTCACTGAAGTAGTTCTAGGGTGATGAATTTAACATTATTAAACAGGAGGAACTGAGCTTGTTTCCTTCAGATCAAATAAAATTGGTGGATTAAAAACAAAAGGTTGAAGTAGAAAAAGTAGTTTATTACTGTGGAAGAGCAAAGTATTTTTGCATGCCATCTATACAGATCATTTCATTTCAACAGTGCATTAAGGTGGCACACAGGAAAACAATAGCAGACTGCAGAGCAAAATTTTGCAGTAGCAGAGAAAGTGCAGGTGCAAGGCCATTAGCAAGCTAGGTTATCTTGTCATACTAGAGGATCTTTCAACAGTGGGATAGTAGTTTCCTTGAGTCTGGTAAAAAGACAAAAGGTCTGATTATCAGATTGTTCAAGGAGCAGGGACATGTTTAAAATCTTAGACAAGAGGTATATGGAGGTAGAGAATCTATATATGCAAATTATGATCTGGAACGTAATGGCATGGGAAAATGCACAAAAAGGATTAGTTAGATGCTGAAGGGAAAGCAAGTTTCAGGACTATAACGAGCAGAAATGGCAATTAAGAGCTGGTACAAACTCGATGGGCATCCTATTGTCATCCTATTTTGCCATAAGATTTTTATTTCTATAAAGCAACTTATTTGGTTAATAATGTCATTGTTTTGTTTCCAGGAATGATTTTATTTTGAGTGCCCACTGCCTAAGGAAATGGGCATCTAAAAACAGATTTTTGGCCAGCATAGTGACTGGTTCTGTATTTCATTGGCTTATCTGCAATGGTGCAGACATGCTTTGAATTGACAGAAGTGATCTTAATGTATTCAGACCTGGATTATATTCCATTAATGGTAGGAAAGTACAGTGTTTGAATAGAAGTGCAAAGATCTCTTTTGACCAGTAAGATGCCAATTTAAATTAGTCTATATTGTATTTGTAAACTGGGAATGGCTTTGAGATGAGAAATCTCGTGTAAAAATTTTGATTTTTGTTTTCCATTGATTTAAATTTATTGATGTTTTGAAGATTATCTGCTGAGTTCCATTTTGCTGTAGTATGAAACCTCAAGCACTAAGTACTAGATCCGCAGCTTTTCACAGAAAGGATTATTTAAAGCCAAAATTAGTTAAGTTGGAAGTGATATTTGATTTCAGAGTATTAGTAATATACAAATAGATGTGAATATGGTATTCCCACCACAATTTCAACAGCCTAAATTTTGTGGTACTAACAACAGGAAGACAACTGATCCATAATTTGACAATGGTTGCAGGTATTTTTTTTCTTCTCACATAAAGTCTCACTAGAACAAACTGCTAAAAGCCATAGAAACTAAATTTGTATTTCCCCAATGAGACAAGATTAGCGTTTTGGGAAACTAACTGAATGCTGAGATCTTGCAGGTATTGGCAGTGACCCAGTGCTTGCATGGCTTGTGGCTTTCTGCACCACAGTCAAAGTGAAATCACTTCAAATTATGAGAATTTAAGCATTGACAAAGTAGCCTTATTTTTAAACATCCTGTAAAGGTGGCATCATGGTGATGTAGCGGTTAGCATGATGCTATTACAGGTTGTGGTGTCTAGAGTTCGGCGTCCACTGTAAGGGGTCTCTGTACGTCTTCCTCGTGGAATGTGTGTGTTTCCTCCAGATGCTCCAGTTTCACTCCACAGTCCAAAGGAGTACTGGGTAGGTTAATTAGTCTTTGTAAATCGTCCTATGATTAGGTTAGGGTTAATCTGAGGTTGCTCGTGCGGTGCCAGAATGGCCTATTCTGCACTGTGTCTCCAAATAAAATAAAAATAATAATCTGTTATGAGTTGGTTGTATGGTTTGGTATGCTTCTGCCCCAAGAATTTTATAATTTGTTCTCAGGAATACTTCAAAATAAAAGATATGATTTTTGTACTATTTGATATTTCAGTTTCTATTTTAATGGTTTCTTGTTACAATCATATTTATGATTTTTGGCTATAGTTAAATTATTTCCAGGTCTGAGCTTTGCAAGTTCTTTAATGTCCCTTGTTATCATTGATCAGGTCTAGACTACAGTGGACATTTAGAGACAGAATTACACTGTCTGTTTGATGTTTGGCTGTAGCATGACTGAAGGGCCTGTTTCTGTGCTGTAAAACTGACAATTCCTGATCAGTTGTTCAAGAACTGAACGCCGTACTGGGAGATTCTGGTCACCTCGTTACAGGAAGGATGTGGATGCTATAGAGCGAGTGCAGAGGAGATTTACAAGGGTGTAGCCTGGATTGGAGAGCATGCCTTATGAATATAGGTTGAGTGAAATTGGCCCTTTCTCCTTGGAGTGATGGAGGATGAGAGGTGACCTGATAGACCTGTATAAGGTGATGAGAGGCATTGATCATGTGGATAGCCAGAGGCTTTTTCCCAGGGCTGAAATGGCTAACATGAGAGGGCATAGTTTTAAGGTGCTTGGAAGCAGGTGCTAAGGGAATGTCAGAAGTAAGTTTTTCACAGTGGTGGGTGCGTGGAATGCACTGCCTGCAAAGGTAGTATAGGTGGATACTATAAGGTCTTTTAAGAGACTCTTACATGGGTACATAGAGCTTAGGCAAATAAAGGACTCTGCGGTAGGGAAATTCTAGGCAGTTTCTAGAGTAGGATTTTTGGTTGGCACAACATTGTGGGCCGAAGGGCCTGTAATGTGCTGTAGATTTCTTTGTTTCTATATCCAAATTTGTTTTTTTTTGTAAGTTGAATAGAATTGATCTGTGGGAAAAGTGTATGCAGAACCATAAGACTCTCATGCTCTTCAGAGAATTTATGAACCTGCAAGAGAAGAATGAGGCTTTGTAATTTAAAAGAAAAATTGTGATTAGCAAAAGATCATAGCAATTTTGGGAAACATGACAAAACCTGATATTTAGCAGAAAGCATCCCACGTAAGCTCATGGATATTAGCTTTTCATTATCTGGTTACCAGCATTGCTGTGAATATTTTGCAGTTAGTCTTTAGTAATTTCAAAGAACAAACACTTCATTTCATTTGGTCTCTGGCTAGGGCACTTGGCAATGTGCAAAGTTCCCTCATCAGCAGTAATTTGATTTCTAAATGTCTGAACAACAATTGAAGTGCCTTTTATCTTAATTTGTCCTTATTAAACAATAAGCATAATGTGCTACATGATATATTTCTGTCTTCTACTTTTCTCTAGGCCATGCAGGTTTACTGAAAATTATAATACTTTAATAATTTGATTACTTCTCTGGGCTTTCCTGATACAGGTCATCCTTTTAAAAAGACTTGTTAGCCATATTACTGTTGCATTGAAACTGTTACGGTTGTCAGTACCATTTTTCCCCAATGTATGAATCGATAAACTCCACCATGGATGGTCCCAAGCCTGGCTGCAAAAGGAGGGGGGCTTGGACATGGTGCTAGTGACCCCATCCTGTAAAAACCCAGTGCTACAGAAACAGCAACAGAAGCTCCAAAGACCACATCCCAGGGAGAGGAAGCATCTTTGCCCAAAAGACATCTGAAGTAATGTGTTGCAAACAGAAGCCACAGGGTGGATTAACCTTCTAGTGGCCCAGGACACAGGACTTCAGCAAGCTACTGTTGGCAGCCTATTCCCAAGTAAGGATAATGGGCTTAAGGAGAAGATGAATTGCCAGAAGGCCTTTGCTTTTTCAATAACTGTGACTTTGATCTGTGCAGGGAGCTAAATAATATTTTAGCATTTAATTTATTATTACTTTATCTCTAATATAGAAGTATGAGAATTCAAAGTTCAGGATTAATAAAATTTATTTTCTTCATCTTCCCCTTTCTTTAGTTTAAAGTACCTACGGCAAGCAGTGCTATTATAACGAATGGTAAGAAAGCAAGCATTTTTATTACTACACAGTTATGTTCCTGTTGAATTATTTTTTCAAAAAAGCTAGAGATTGAATATTAAAGCAAATATTAAAATTTTAGGATAAATGCAGTATTGAAAAATCCAGAGAGTAGTGTAGTTAATATGCTTTATTTTCATTAGCTGTTCTATTATTTATTATTGAGATACTGCATGGAATAGGCCCTTCGAGATGCACCGCCCAACAATCCCCAATTTACCTCTTGCCTAATCATGGGGAAATTTACAACAACCAATTAACCTACCAACCGGTACATCTTTGGACTGGGAGGGAACCCAGGTGATCATGGGGAGAGCATACACACCCCTTACAGAGAGTGGCGGAAATGTACTTGCATAAGAAGAAATGACTTTAATGCAAGAGAGTATCTCCCTAAACAGTTGCCCTCTAAAAATATTCCATTTAAATCAACTGAGCAAAAGCTTATTATTATAGACATCATATGTATTTTACTATATTTGATCTCATAATCTGATTACTAAATTGCCTGATGATCTTATAAGCGTAGATGTGTTTCTGACAGCTCTCCAGATTTTCTTGATGTATTTTCTAACATTCAGCACATGTAGAAGTATTGGATACTTTAAAAAGGGAAAGTTGGTACACTGCTGTACAAGGCATTGGTGAGGCCAAATTTGGAACATTGTGTACAGTTCTGGTCACTGAATTATAGGAAATATGTCAACAAAGTAGAGTGTGTACAGAGGAGATTTACTAGAATATTACCTGGGCTTCAGCACCTAAGTTACAGAGAAAGGTTGAACAAGTTAGGTCTTTATTCTTTGGAGCGTAGAAGGTTGAGGGAGGACTTGATAGAGGTATTTAAAATTATGAGAGGGATAGATAGAGTTGACATGGATAGGCTTTTTCCATTGAGAGTAGGGGAGATTCAAACAAGAGGACATGAGTTGAGAGTTAGGGGGCAAAAGTTTAAGGGTAACACAAGGGGGAACTACTTTACTCAGAGTGGTAGCTGTGTGGAACGAGCTTCCAGTAGAAGTGGTAGAGGCAGGTTCGATACTGTCATTTAAAAAAAAAATTGGATAGGTATATGGACAGGAAAGGAATGGAGGGTTGTGGGCTGAGTGCAGGTCGTTGGGACTAGGTGAGAGTAAGCGTTTCGGCATGGACTAGAAGGGCCGAGATGGCCTGTTTCCGTGCTGTAATTGTTATGGATGTGAAGAATAGTTATAGGTAGAGAGTGTCCATATGTATAATTATCAGTGTGTACTGTCATTTCAGAAAGTAGGATTGAAGTGTTTTTTATCTTGTCTGTCTTGTGTAATTATAATTTAATGTGACTTTGTTTCCCCACAGATGGAATCGGAATCAATCCAGCTCAAAGCGCAGGTGAGTAAAGTTATTTAACTAGTAATTTCTGAAGGTATTGTATTTTGTTCTAGCAATTAAATAATGTATGCACAATTTCTTAGTTTCCAAATGACTACATTAATAAGTGTTTGTACCACACTAAATTATTTGAAAAAAGGCAAAGTACTGGAAATACGTGGTTTAGGTAGCACTTGCATTGAGAAAATTGTTTGTTTTGTGTTGATGTCTATCCTCAGAACTTGACTTTCAATTATTCATAAATTAGGAGCATGGGTTACATAGCAAGTAGTGGCATAGCAAGTAGTGCTGGTCCTCTAATGGCCTGGGTCCATTCCTGATCTCCAGTGCAGTTTATGAGCATGCATATTCTTCCTACACACATGTGACTTTGCCTTGGGTTAACATTTGATTATTTTGAAATTATTTCTCAATTCTTCCCACTTACAAAGTACAATGTTTATTTTTAATTGTACCAATACTGTGGATGGCTTGACCCATGATACTCTCAGGAGTAACCTTCCAATGTAGGGAAGTATATGATCATGCACTTCGGTACAAGGAATAAAGGCACAGGCTATTTTTTAAAATAAAGGACAAATTCAGCAAGGGACTTCTGAGTCCTAGTGCAGGATAAATTAAAGGTTAACTTTTAGGTTGAATCAGTATTAAGAAAGGCAAACACAATGTTAGCATTCATTTCAAGATGTCTGGAATATAAAAGCAAAGGTGTAAAAACTTTATAAGGTAGTGGTTAGGCCAAATTTGGAATATTGTGAGCAGTTCTCCAAGAAAGGACGTGCTTGCATTGGAGAGGGTCCAGAGGAGGATCCCAGGAATTAATGTGTTCATGTATGAGGAGTGTTTTGACGACTCTGGGCCTGTACTCACTGGATTTTAGAAGAAGGAGGAGAATCTCATTGAAACCTACCAAGTGTGGAAAGACAAGAAGAGGATGTTTCCAATAGTGAGTGGGAGGGTCTCGGACCAGAGGCCACAGTGACAGAATAAAGGATATCCCTTTAGAACAGAGGAGGAACTTCTTTAACCTGAGCGTGGTGGATCTGTGGAAGTCAATGCCATAGACAGCTGTGTAGAGACCAAGTCTTGGATATATTTAAAGCAGAGGTTGATATATTCTTGATAAGTAAGCATGTCAAAAGTTAGAGAGAAAGGTAGGAGGATGAAGTTGAGAGGGAATGTAGATCAGCCATGATTGAATGGTGGATTGGACTGAATGGCCTAATTTTGGTCCTTGGTCTGAAGTGGTTTTGTAGTAATGAATTGAAAGACCATCACTTCAACCATAATTCTTTACCCATTGATGCCTGTTGACTTCAGTTTTTAAGGTTTTTTTTTGATGTTATGCCTCACTTCTGGAATTTGGCTCTTTGGTCCATCATTTTTAATGAAAGGTCCAAGGTTTAGAGCCAAGAAGGCTGGCAAATCCCAGACTTATTGGTGAGTGGATGTTACTTGATAGTACCTTTAGAGACATCTGCTACAGTTGAGCATAGATTGGGTAATAATTCGCTGTGTTGGATTTGCTGTTGCCCTGTGAACAAGAAATATTAGATGAACTTTCTGCATTGTCCAATGCCTTAATTGTCCTGGGACAATTTAGCTATAGGCAATAATTCTGGAGAACATTTCTTCAATGTACTTCATCCTCGCTCTATGCTGAGATGCTGCCTCAATTCTTTTCCCTGAGAAATGCCTTTGTTCATGTTAAGGGACCAATCACCATATAAGTACACCGATCAGTTTTGAGACCACTTGTGTCTTGGCTCCCTGTAGTATGTTTGAATAGAGCAATCTCTGTTTACACAGCTGCACCTGGTCATTTCTAAACCATTACAGTTTCAATGGAAGTAGTAATTAGTTTGCTAATATAATTACCTTTTGATTATTTAAATGATTTTTTATTTATGTTAATAATTTCAGAATCATAGAAAGCATTTATACTTTTTTGTTACAAAAGAGAGTATCTTGGTGGGACACATTATTTATCATCTGCAGGAAGCCCAGGCTTCCTGCAGATGATACTTTGCTGATAATAATGACTTCATGTACTGAGATGTTGCCCAGTGCACTGGACTTTACTGTGTCCAGTGTTTTCAGCTGTGTATGGATGCTCTATCTTAATCATCACAAACATTTAAGAGCAGTTGGAAGGGCGTCACCACCCAGTATGCTGTCAGGTTCGTCAGCACGTTTTGGTACTGCCTGAGATTGACTTATTACTCAGTCCCTGCTCTTTTTTGCCAAATGCTTGTATGGTTTAGGGGGTTTGTTAGTTGGCCGATCTTCATCTTGAAGTTAAAAAGTAAGGGTGGTTGAATGGAGACTACATGTGGTTGAACACCATAATTTGGCCAATCACATCAATAATTATGGCAATTCAGTCTTCCTTCATGTTTACATTAAAATGTTTTATATGCAAATTAGTGAATTGATAATTCATATGATGTAGCTATTACACCATGCTCAGAGCACCCATCCACCTGGCTTCACCTGTCAAGTTCTGGCTATCCTTCCCTTCCTCACCTTTTTATTCTGGCAACTTCCCCCTTTCTTTCCAGTCCTGAAGAAGGGTCTCAGGTGAACTGTTGACTAGCATTAGTTGTTTGTGTTTGTGTTTTTTTAAAAAAGCAGTGATTTTTGAGAAATAAGCAATAAGACAATTCAGAATGATTTTGCTCGCAGTGGTTTCAAGCATTCAGGCTTGGAAATGCCAAAAATGGCCAAGAGTGAAATGAAGCAATTTCACTACTTCAGTGAGTTAGGAACTGCGAAGAATTTGAAGGTATCAATAGTCTTCTTGAATGTTACAATGAAAGTGAAGACTTGGAGGATGCAGTTGATAGCATTGTCCATTATCTGTACTAGGAGTCTGAGCTGATTTTGTTCATTGTGTACACTGAATGAACTATACACAGTACAGAACTGTAGTAGTATAGTACTACTGGTAGTGTTCTGATTTGTTCTCTGTTTCATTTGAATACATAATTTGTTATTCAGTTTGTCTTTTTTTTTTAATTCCTTTTAACTATTTTGTTGAAACTTGGGCTAACTGGGACAGGTGCTTAATTGGGCCAAAATGTCTGATGTGTCCCAATAAACTGGAATCCACTTTATTTGCAATTCTGCAAACAGAAATGCTAATCATTAATACACTTAATGTTGTTCAAAGTTGCAAGGAAACATAGTAACAATATCCAAATTATTTGTAAACTAGATTTGAAATCTTAATCCAATATTAATTATTGCTATTTTCATAATCTCTAAATTGTATATGTAGAATTTATTAAACTTTTACTAAAATGTATAAGGCTTGTAAAAATGAAACAATTGTGGATGCAGATTTTTTTTTTGAGGAAGCAGTAAGAAAGTGGCCTATAGCAGTTTAATCCAGATATCGATTGTAATTGTTTTTGCTTGCATTGCAATTATTAACAACTGCAGCATTTGCATTTTATAAGAGCCTTTGTTGCAGGAACATACAGAATCTTTAATATTTATAACCAATATGTATTCCGTGCACGAGTAGTTTATATAGTGGTTGTAGGCACAGGGCTTCGGGCTCAATATGCAATATTAACTTGGCAGTTTGCAAGTCAGCTGGAAGGAAAATAAATGGGCCATCCAGTCACTTTGTTGAAGGAATGAAAATAGTTCATGCAACGCATCTCCCAAATAAAATCCCATATGGTTAATATGTTAAAACTAAAGTGTCACAAATGTAATCCTTTCCTATGACATTTTAATACATCTTTATTTATACACTGAAGGTGGGATGATGTGAATGTGTGGGTGCGGGACCTGCAATTGGAAAATAATGTCACAGTGTTTCAAATTACCATATTGTGCTGTTGGCTGTTCCAGGCAGTGATAAGCACAGCTGCTTCAGGCAGCGGCATGAAAAATAGTCACGAACTTCAAAGCGGAAACATTTCCAACATGTCTGTCAAACTGTGATGATAAGGCAGGACACATTTCTTAAAATATTCAACTGTGATTCTTTAGAAAAAAATTGACATCCAACAGTATTCTCAGGGATTCATTAAGTGGGTCCGTGAAAAACCGATTGCTGAACATTTAGACTGCAGGTAAAATTGCGCTACCTCGTTTAATCTGTTAAAATCAGCAACAATTGAAACACTTTCAGTTTTGTATGGAGCAACTGAAACTGATTTTTGTGGTACAAATCCCTTTTATACTAATACTTTGGTGACCCACTTGTACCTCAGAGCATTGAGCTTCTGAGTAAGGAAGTCATGGTGCAGTTATATTAAAGTTTAGGGAGCACTTGGCTAATTGTGTGCAGTTCTGGTTGCCCTGGTGCAAGAAGGATGTGGAAAGGGTGCAGAAACTGCTTGGATTAGAGGGTATGAGTTATAAGGGGAGGTTGTACTAACTTGTTTGCTTTCTCTGGAGCATCAGAGTGTGAGGGGAAACCTGATACAAGTTTATAAATTGAAGCATTCATAGGGTGGATAGTCAGAATCTTTTTGCCAAGGTAGGAGTATCAAATGCTAAAGGACATCTTAAGGCGAGGTGAGGGGTGAATTCTAAAGGAGATGTGCTGGGCAAGTTTTCTTTTACATTGAGCGGTAGATGCCTGTGTAACACAGGTTAATTTACCCACAGATGTAATGTCAGAAAATTCCACCCGTGGAGGGATGAAAGCAAAGGTTTCCAAATATTTTTTTTTAAAAAGAACTTGCGGGGGATAAAAGTTATGTGAGAACAAGCTGTGGCTGACACAGGCGCATACAAAGCAAACTATTAGAAATTAAAGATATAAACTGTTAAAAGTGTGATTAGTAGTTAGTATCTACCCTACTTGAAAACCTCAGGGTCAGACCCCTGGAGGAGAGATAATAGTGATAAAAGGTTCAGTGAATGTACAGCTATAACAAGCAGCAGCTAAAGTGAGACAATATCGGCAGAGATGATCTCTACCGTGTAACCAGGAATTTGTTCTGTGAAATCATTCCAGGGGATTTGGTCAGGTATTTTTTGAGTTAAGTATTGTGAAACGACTTTCTGTTTATGACCCACCAATTAATCCAATGAATCAAGAAACAAGATGGCAAGCACCTAAGATGGAAGAACCAGTGTAGGAATGAAATGTTTCAAGATGTAGATGATTTAATAGTGTAAAAATTTATTTCTCATTCGAAGGTTCTAAATTTGATTTAGAATTGTTGTGAAAAGAGTTAAGCAATATATATTTTTTAATTTAAATTTGTGGACATACTGACCTGGAACTGAAACTGAAGTTAACCAAAATACTTAAGAATAGGAATTCAATTAGTTTCCTAACTAACTAGGGATAAATAAAAAGGAAAGGTTTGTCAATTAATCTTTAAATAGGGAATAACACTAGATCTAATTAGTTAGAGAAATTGGAGTCATAAAGGTTACTCTAATGAATATCACTAATTCTACCTAAGAAGGAATTTTGTTTTCATGTTGGAATTTTGAGTTATTATTACTCATGTAAATATTTTATATATAGTTGTTTTTATAAAGTTGCATCCAGAAGTGTTTTTTTTCTATTCTCTGCCTCCTTCTGATACCTAGAGCTTCTGGTGGCTTACTAGCACCTATGTAAGTAGATTTTCTCATAAAGAGTACGGCGACCAATCACATGAGATATGACAACTGCTACACAGGTGTTACACCTGGAATGGGCTGCTGGGAGTAGTGGTGGAAGTGGATGTGATATGTTTAACAGGTAGTTACATACAGGAATTTAAAAACTGTTCCACATGGAAGGTTAGTTAAGAAGGTTCAGTCGTTAGGTATTAATGCTGGAGTAATAAAATGGATTCAACAGTGGTTAGATGGGAAATGCCAGAGAGTAGTGGTGGATAATTGTTTATCGGGATGGAGGCCGGTGACTAGCGGGGTGCCTCAGGGATCTGTTTTGGGCCCAATGTTGTTTGTAATATACATAAATGATCTGGATGATGGGGTGGTAAATTGGATTAGTATTGATGCCGATGATACTAAGGTAGGAGGTGTTGTGGATAATGAGGTGGATTTTCAAAGCTTGCAGGGAGATTTATGCCGGTTAGAAGAATGGGCTGAACGTTGGCAGATGGAGTTTAATGCTGAGAAGTGTGAGGTTCTACATTTTGGCAGGAATAATCCAAATAGAACATACAGAGTAAATGGTAGGGCATTGAGGAATGCAGAGGAACAGAGAGATCTAGGAATAACTGTGCATAGTTCCCTGAAAGTGGAGTCTCATGTAGATAGGGTGGTGAAGAGGGCTTTTGGAACGCTGGCCTTTATAAATCAAAGCATTGAGTACAGAAGTTGGGATGTAATGCTAAAGTTGTACAAGGCATTGGTAAGGCCAAATTTGGAATATTGTGTGCAGTTCTGGTCACCGAATTATAGGAAAGATATCAATAAATTAGAGAGAGTGCAGAGACGATTTACTAGGATGTTACCTGGGTTTCAGCAATTAAGTTACAGAGAAAGGTTGAACAAGTTAGGTCTCTGTTCATTGGAGCGTAGAAGGTTGAGGGGGGATTTGATCGAGGTATTTAAAATTTTGAGAGGGATAGATAGAGTTGACGTGAACAGGCTGTTTTCATTGAGAGTAGGGAAGATTCAAACGAGAGGACATGATTTGAGAGTTAGGGGGCAGAAGTTTAAGGGAAACACGAGGGGGTATTTCTTTACTCAAAGAGTGATAGCTGTGTGGAATGAGCTTCCTGTAGAAGTAGTAGAGGCCAGTTCAGTTGTGTCATTTAAGGTAAAATTGGATAGGTATATGGACATGAAAGGAGTGGAGGGTTATGGGCTGAGTGCGGGTAGGTGGGACTAGGTGAGATTAAGGGTTCGGCACGGACTAGGAGGGCCAAGATGGCCTGTTTCCGTGCTGTGATTGTTATATGGTTATATGGAATATACATGGATGTGGGTCATGTGCAGACAGTGGGGATTTGGTTCAATTCAGCATTGTTTTCAATGCAGACTTAATGGGCTGAGGGGCCTGTTCCTGTACAATTCTACATGTGTTCACAGATTATATACCTTCAGATAATATTTGTTTGTATTTCATCAGAAAAATTGCATATAGCCCAAGTCCAACAGTGCTGATGTGTACTGTTGGTCTGTATAAGCTTTACAGACTTTTCTCAGTTATTGAAGTAAAATGGAAATAATACAAATATCTCTGAACATGGTTCAACTACAACTTTCTACCCATAATTAATCTTTTAAACAAGTATATTTTTAACACTGCCAGTGTTTCAAAAACTGCAAGGAATTAAACGCAGTAAATTGTTGGTTATGCCAGAAAGCCATTTCTCAACTGTGAAGAAAAATGTACCTTACTAAAAATATATGGAAGAGTAAAGGTTGGAGCCAACTTCTAATTGAATATTTATTACAGACTATAACAGCAGAGAGATGTATTAATACAAGTATGCTTTTTACCTTGTAGATATATTTAAATGCTCACAATGAGTCAGAGGTGAAGTGTTCTGTTATGAAGGACCACTCTTATCAAGTGAAGGATAATGCCTAGACTCTATAAATCTACACTCTATTCTGGTTTTTGTGGGTGCAGTCTACTCTTATGCACTGAAATACATCATATTTATTTATTTTCATGTTTAAAATTTGATCCTTATCAGTAGTAAAGTACAGCATTAGAGATTTAATACAATTGTTTGCTGAGAGATGATGGATATTTAGCATTTTTTTAAAAAACAAAACAAAGCTGATTTTGGCCTCATCATGGAGGGAAATAAACCATTGATGTGTTTTGGGCTGAGACTCTTCATCAGTACTGGAAAGGAAGGGGGCAGAAGCTAGAATAAGTTAATGTGGGGGGTGGGGGGTGCAAGTTGACAAATGATAGATGGATTCATGAATTCCTGTACTGCCATGATGGGGCCAAACTCAAGTTTTACTGACGTGTTCATCTCCTCCTTCTGGTTCTTTCTTCCATTTTAACATGGTCCACTATCATTTCCTGAGTCCTGACGAAGGGTCTCGGCCAGAAACGTCGACAGTGTTTCTCCTTATAGATACTGCCTGGCCTGCTGTGTTCCACCAGCATTTTGTGTGTGATGTCCACTATCATCTCCCATTAGATTCTTTCATTATCTCTTCAACTCTTCCACCTATCCCTTCCCAGCTTCTTATTTCATTGTCCTCCATGGCCCACCCACCTTCCCCCTTACCTGGTTTCATCTACTACCTGCCAGCTTGTGCTTCTTTCCTCACCATCTTATTCTGGCTTCTGCCCCCTTCCTTTCCAGTCCTGATGAAGGCCCAAGGCCTGAAATTTGACTGTTTATTCACCTCCATAGTTGCAACCTAACTTGCTGAGTTCATCCAGCATTTTGTGTGTCAAGATTTCCAGCATCTGCAGGATCTCTTGTATTGGAAATACTCAGCAGGTCAGGCAGTGTCTGTGGTGGGAGGAAAATAAGGGTAGCCAGCTTTTGCGGTTTATATGAAAAATAATCATCTGACGTTGTTGAATTCACTGAGTCCTGAGGGCTGGAACATGCCTCGTTCTGTTCTGGTTCATTTGCTGTTTACATTTCCTCCAGATAGATCAGCTGCACTTCAGTTCTCTCCACCTTCGGTGTTACGAGCACTGTCACCATCACTTATGCTTCGGTCATCACCCTGGCACAGACCCAATCCTCTCCTTGTTATACAGGCTGCCTCCCATTTCCACTCTGTCCTTGATAACTCATTTCCTCTTCATAGATGCTGCTCGATCTGCTGAGTTCACCCCATTTGTTTCTGACTCTTCAGGTTACCTTCCTGCGCTCCACTCTTCCCACTCTGCAGCGTGAAACATCTTGGGTTATAACTCTCCCTGATCCTGATGAAAGGATATGTTCCCCTCCGCAAGCCTCTCGGTCTGACTTGCAGGGTATTTACAGCATTTAGTAAGGAAGCTGGATTTCACTCTGAAAATTTTAGCTGTGTTTTATGAGTACTGGATGCACAACATGTCTGTAGCTTAAGTTAATACATGAATGCAGCATATACTTACTAGGTTTTGTCTTTGAACAATAGGAATTTTAAGGTGGCAAATGAGGTGCCAATCAAGTAAGCTGCTTTTTACAGACTGTATATTGTATCTGCACCCCAGAAAAAGATGCAGTATTGTTGCAGTGTAAATCTAATACAATATATTGAAGTGACATGTTGTTTTCTGCTGAAAGGCAAGGTGTTCTGGCCCTTTTTATGTATGACCTTCAGGAGAGGCAATCACCATCCTGTTTGACTAGTGAGAAATCACAAGGATAAAGGAACTATTTAAAAACGATTAGATAGCCTTTTGCTTATGTACTTCCCTTTATTTGCTTTAGCCATTTGTCCACTTTAGCCTGTTGACTCCCATATATAAACACACACACACAACTCTTGCACAGCACTGTATGAAGTGCTTAAAGAGGGAAAGAAAAAGTGGTAACTTTTAGAACTTTTTACTGCTTTTTAAGGATAGCTCAAGAGTATCTGAGGTGACTTTTTAGACATTAACATTTTATGTGCAAAAAACAGTTGAAGTACTTATCTCAAATGAATACTAAGTGCATTCTGTTGCTTTTCTTAACTAGTTTGTTTTTATTATTTCTATTGCAGGGAATATTTTTTTGAAGCATGGGTCAGAACTGCGACTTATTCCTCGGGATCGCGTCGGAAGCCATTAACAGTTTGTCACCTAGAACGTATCACTCTGCGGAAGAGAGCTATTTTTAGATTTGTTTTGAATGTGAGACTTTCTGATTTTAATATGCATTCATTTTAAGTTCTAGTTGGATGCCAAGAGTCTGATGAAATGGCAAGTCTTTGAAGAGAGAATACCTATATGATCTATGTTTAAAAGCCTACTTTCAAATGAAATGTTATCATTAAGCGGTGAATGCAAGGAATTTTCCAAAGCATTCTTTATGAAGTCTGTTTGTAAAATGCCTGGCATTAGGTGACTGGTTACATTCCCAAGTATTTTGAACTGTACTGTTTGTTTCCTTCATTCAAGAGATGAATGATGAAATTTATTTATCTGGAAGTAAACTGTAGAAACTTTAATTGTATCCCATCCTAAAACTATAAGCTTTGAAGTATATATAATGATTCAAAATAAAAACTTATTTTGTTCATTGGTACAGCTTGTCTGACTAAATATTCTGAGCCTTATTGTTGTAACAAGAGATGAAAATTAATTACCAATCCAAAATACTTTAATTGACGAAACTGTCCTTAAACTTAACTTAATTGCAAGCAAGAGTTGCTCCCTGTCAGTTTTATTCCCAAACTTGAATCTGACTGTTTGTACCTATTAAAACAAGTATCAGATGAGCAACCATCAAATCAGTAATTTTTATCCTTATTCATACTCCTGTATTTTAAAGTTTAAGTGATCAGCCTTGAAGTTTTGAAGTTAAGTTTTCATCTAAAGCAATTTATCATGTATGCTGTTGATTGAAAGACTAATAGAGAAGCTATGAAGGTCTTAATGTAAGCCTTAGTTAATGTAAGTTGTTTACTATTAATCTATATTGTGATTAATTTTATTCATGTTAATAAGCTGGACCAAAACCAGAATGTATTAATCATCTTGCTATTTCATTGTAGTAAAATGATTGCATTTCAGAAGTTTCTTCTGAAGCACAGATATTAACATACTAATCTTGTGCTAACAAGGAGAAGTGAATGCAACACGCCAGCATTACACTTTTAGGAACTGAGGAAAGCTTAAGATTGGTTGAAAGAGAAAGATTAACTTTATCATTTGGGAATATGATGTATTTGTCAGAATTTCGTCCTCCTGCAATGTTGAGTCTGCAGCTTCCTACTGCCCAGCTTGTTTCACCTGATCAGATGAGTTGGTAACGGAATAAAAGTAACTGATTGCCTTTTTGATTATTTGAATATTGTCTTCATCAAATCTTAAAATATAAGATAGCAAAAGTAAACCAGTAAATGTTTGCCATTCCGCCTTTTTCATTCTTACTTAAGTTGCAATAACTTAGTAAAAGAGTTAGTCAGAATCTTGATGTCCTCTGTTTTATTGGGTCCTTTCATTTTATACGTAGAATTAAACACAATAGGCTTATGAGCTGTTATAGTTTGTGACTACCTTGAACCTAGCTGATTATTTAACACATTGTTTAATCATTCACAGTACAGGCTGGAAAAAGTACTGAGCCCTTGTATTTAATAAACAGGAGTCTGAAACGTTGACTATGCTCTTTTCCTAGATGCTGCCTGGCTTGCTGAGTTCCTCCAACATTTTGTGTGTGTTCCTTGTATTTATTAATTGGTAGAACCTCCTTCAGCGGCAATAACCTCCACCAAATGTTTCCTGTAGCTGCTAATCAGACTTGCACAATGACGAGCAGGAATTTTAGATCATTCCTCCATACAAACTACTTCAGTTCATCAACATTTCTGGTATACCTTGCATGAGCATCTCTCTTTAGGTGTTGCCATTGCATCTCAATTGGATTATGCTCAAATCTTGCTTGACCATTCCAAAGCACAAATTTTCTTCTTTTTAAAACCATTCTGTTGTTGATTTACTCTTGTGTTTTGGATCGTTGCCTTGTTGCATCATCCAACTTCTATTATGCGTCAGGTGACAGACTGCTATCCTGACATTCTGTAAAGTATCTTGGTAAAATTTTGAGTTCTTTGTTTGCTCAATGATTGCAAGCTGTCCAGGCCCTGGGAAGCAAAGCAGCTCCAAACCATGATGCTTCTTCCCCAATGCTTCACAGTTGTGATGAGGTTTTGGTGTTGGTGGCAAGTGCTCTTTTTTTCCTCCAAGCACCAATGTACATTTCTGCCAAAAAGTTCAACTTTTCTTTCGTCTGTCCACAGAACATTGTGCCAGAAGCACTGTGGAACATTTGGGTAACCTTTTGCAAACTTGACACATGCAGCAGTGGTTTTGTTTTGGAGCAGTGGTTTCCTCCATGGTGTCCTTCCATGAACACCATTCTTGTTCAGGTTTTTTTTGTAGTAGACACGTGAACAGAGACTTTAGCAAGTTTTCTGCAGGTCTTTTGCTGTTACCCTTGTGTTCTCTTTCACCTTCAGCATTGAATGTTGCCTTCTGCAGGATGCCACTCCTAGGGAGAGTAGCAACGGTACTGAATTCCCTCTATTACTGTGGTCGTTTTGTAGTCTTTTCCAGATTTATGCGTGTCTACAATTCTCCTAAGGTCCTCTGAAAGTTGTGTTGATCAAGGCATGGTGCACATAAGCAGATCTTTCTTAAGAAGAACAGGCTCTGTTAGGAACCTGACTCTTTTTTATAGGGCAGGGCACCTCTACAAGCCACACCTCAAATCTCATCTCATTGAATGAAACACCTGACTCCAAATAGCTTTAGTAGAAGGCATTACCCCAGAAGTTCACATTCAGTACTTTTTTGAACCTAGACTGTGATTGCTTAAATGGTGTACTCAGTATTTAGAAGAATTACAATTGTTTGTGTGTTATTAGCTTAAGTAGGTTTTGTTTGCCTTTTGTGACTTAAATGAAGATCAAACCACATTTCATGAGTAATTAATGCAAAGAAACAGGTCATTGCAAATGGTTCACAAACATTTTCTTGTAACTAAGTCAGGCAGCATTGTGACAACCTCTGGTACATCTGAGCCCACAAATGTACAATCAGTCTTGTGGAGTGTGAACATGTGGAAAGCATTGGGCCTGAATAGTGTCCCTAGATTCTGTGTAGATCAACTGATGAGGGTATTTATAGATTGTTTTTTAACCACTCCCTATTTCAGTCTCAGGTTCACACCTGCTTTAAGAGGACCAGTATCTAAGAAAAAATGGTAATATGCCTAAATGACTCTGACTCTGACATGCACCATCATGAAGTGCTTCAGGAGGCTCGTTATGGGATGTATTAATTCTCGCCTACTAGACCACCTTGACCTACTGCTGATTTATACTCATTGACCGCTTTACAGATACACCTCTAATGCAGATATCTGATCAGCCAATCATGTAGCAGCGACTCAATGCATGAAAACATGCAGACATGGTCAAGGTGCTCAGATGGTGTTTAGACCAAACATGAGAATGGGGAAGAACTGTGATCAAAGTGACTTTGACTGTGGTTTGATTCTTGGTGCCAGGCAGGTTAGTTTGAGTATTCCAGAATCTGCTGATCTCCTGGGATTTTCACACGTAGCAGTCACTTAAGAGTTTACAGAGAATGGTGCAGAGAAAAAACACCTAATGAGTGGCAGTTCTTTAGATGAAAATGCCTTGTTATTGAGAGAGGTCAGAGGAGAATGGCCAGACTGGTTCAAGTTGACAGAAAGCAACAGCAACTCATAACCTCACGTTACAATTGTGGTGTGCAGAAGAGCATCTCTCAACTCACAACATGTTGAACCTTGAAGTGGATGGACAGCAGCTGAAGACCATGAACATACAGAAATACACTCAACAGCCACTGAGTGTAAGTCTACGGCAATGCCATCTCCCTGGTTCTATACACATCTCTGGAGCATCTGGACAGTAAAGACACTGAATTGTTTATTGACTACAACCCTGCTTTCGATAATGCCATTCCAAACAAATTCATTACCAAAATACCTATACCTGGGATTTAACTCCTACCTTTGCAACTCAATCCTTGACTTGCTAATCAAAAGACCACAATTAGTGAAAATATGCAGCAACACTTTCACCATAATTATTTTCACACTGGTGCAGAACAAGGCAGCATCCTCGATCCCCTGTGTGTTCAAGACTGACCAGATTACACTGTCACGAGTATATAGTTTGCAAATGATGCCACAATAGAGGGCCTTATATCAAATAACACTGAGTCCAAATACAGGAAGGAGATAGCCTAGTGACATGGGGTTATGACAGGAACCTTTCCCTCCATATCAGCAAAGCAAAAGAGCTGGCCATTGACTTCAGGAAGGGGAGCTGTGAACATGCTCCTGTTACGTCAATGGTGCATTGAGAGCTTTTAAGCTCCTGGGAGTGAACATCACCAATTAGCCCGTCCTGGTCCAACTGCACAGATGTCTCGGCCAGTGCATCTACTTCCTCAGAAGGCTGAAGAAATTTAGCATGTCCTCATTGACCCTCACTAATTCATAACGATGCATCATGGCGTGGTATGGTAACTGCTCAGCCTGCGACTGCAAGCAACTACAGAGAGAAGTGGACACAACTTAGCACATCACAGAAACTAACTTCCCCCGTTTACACTTTTCACTGCCTTGGTAAAGCAGCCAACATAATCAAACACCAGAACCACCCCAGACATTCTCTCTTGTTCCCCTTGCTGTCAGGCAGAAGAAAAAACATATCACCAGGCTCAAAGACAGCTTCTGTCCCACTGTTACAAGACTACTGAACAATCCCCTGGTAGAATAAGTTAGACTCTTGATCACACAATAAGACTTTACATCTTATTGTCTACCTGTACTTTATTTTTCTCTGTAACTGTAACACTATTCTCCATTCTGTCACTGTTTTATCTTTCAGTACCTCTGTGCACTGTTGTAGTGCTTTGATCCGTATGAATTTCTCATTGTACCTTCTCATTGTCAAGCAAGTGAAGTTTCTCATTGTACCTTCATACATGAGACAATAATAAACCAATTTTCTCATCTGTCTGCAAGTTCCAGATATCAGCATTCCTCTACTTTAAAAATCTTTTCCTCAAATTCCTTTTAAACTTTTCCTGCAACCGTAAACTTTTGCCCATTTTTTGATAAATTGAGCATAGAAATAAAACTCTGTCTATGCCTCTTAATTTCATATCCCTTCATCAGATCATGCTTCAACATCTATTAACCCAGGAAAACAAGTTCAGCCTATCCAATCTTCCTATAACATATCCAAGCAACATCCTACAAGACCAAGCAACACACACAAATTGCTGGTGGAACACAGCAGGCCAGGCAGCATCTATAGGAAGAAGTACAGTCAAGGGTCTCGGCCCAAAACCTTGACTGCTTCTTCCTATAGATGCTGCCTGTCCTGCTGTGTTCCACCAGCATTTTGTGTGCGTTGCTTGAATTTCCAGCATCTGCAGACTTCTTCGTGTTCGTGATCCTACAAGACCATAACACATAGGAGTAGAATTAGGCCAATTGAGTCAGCTCCACAATATCATCATGGTTGATCTATTATCCCTCTCAACCCCATTCTCCAGCCTTCTCCC
The DNA here is from genome assembly GCF_030144855.1 of Hypanus sabinus. NCBI lineage: Eukaryota > Metazoa > Chordata > Chondrichthyes > Myliobatiformes > Dasyatidae > Hypanus > Hypanus sabinus. The sequence goes on along the minus strand of NC_082708.1, from coordinate 33,306,272 downwards.
TGTAACCTCAGACACCCTTACTAATCAAGAACCTGTTAACTTTCACTTTAAATATACCCAATGACTTGGCCTCCACACCCATCTGTGGGAATGAATTCCACAGATTTACCACACTCTGGCTAAAGAAACTCCTAAGGGTTGCACTGTATTCTAGGCTGCACCTAGTCAGACCCATTAACGGAAAAATCCTTTCCACATCCACTATATCTAATCTTTGATAAGTTTCAATGAGATCTCCCATCATTCTTCTAAACTCTAGCAAGTACAAGCCAAGAACCACCAAACACTTTAACCCTCTCATTCTTAGGATTATTCTTGTGAACCTCTTTTGATCCTTCTCTAATGTCAGCACGTCCTCTCTTAGATAAAAATTGCTCACACTGGATCCTGATGAATAATCTCAGGAGATTCTGGAGATCCAGATGAATCTTCTTTGCCCTCTCACCTGGGCATCCACATCCCTACCTTAGTGTGATTACCAGAAGTGCACACAATCCTCCAAGTTTGGTCTAATTAGTCTTTTGTAACATCTCAGCTTTTATATTCTATGTTCTGAACTATGAAGCCAAGCATGGTATATACTTGACGAAGGGTCTTGGCCCGAAAAGTTGACTGCTCATTTCAACGGATGCTGCCCAACCTGCTGAGTTCATCCAGCTTGTTTGTACATGTTAATTTGACCACAGCATCTGCAGTGTACTTTGTGTGTGGTATATACCTTCTTCACTATCATATCTTCTTGTGTTATAACTTACAGGGACTTGAACACCAAGGTGCTTCCATTAATTAATATCCCTTGGTGCCCTGGCATTTACTCCACATGACTGACATCTATTTGACTTCCCAAAATGCATCACCTTGCTTTCATTGTGATTAAGTTCCATTTTGACAACCTGACCAACTTTCCATCCAATTAATATCTTTTGCTATCCACAACACCAACTTTTGTGTCATTTGTAAGCTTATAATTCCAGCCTTCTACATTTTAATTCAAGTAGATGTATACCACAGACAATGAGAATGCTATCATTGATCCAGTGAGGATACCATCATTGATAGGAGAATGCCATCACTGATCCAGTGGGGATGTTATCATTGATCTGGAGAGGATGCCATCGTAGATCTCCACGACACGTCGTCAGCCACAGACTTCCAATCAATAAAGCATCCTTCTACCACTACTCTGTGCCTTCTATCACTGAGACCTTTTTGGATCCAATTATCCAATTCACTTTTAATCCCATGTGTTTTCACCTTCTGGACTAACCCATCTTGTGGGACCTTGTCTTACTAAGGTCCACATAAAAAATGTCTGTCACAAACTCCTTAGTTACTTTCTCAAACAAAAACAATTAGAAAGGCAGGATTTCACCTTCATAGAACCTTGCTGGGTATTCCCGATTAGCTCTATCTTTTTAAAAAGTTCACATGTCCTCTCCCTTAGGATTTTCTTCAATAATTTCCCTGTCCCTAATCCAAGGCTCACCTGCCTGTGGTTGCCTGAGGTGTTGCTCCTAAATCCAAGAGTGAAGCACAGTGATGACTTGCTGACAGCAAAAATAACTATTAACTACTTTATTAACCACACTTTTTTTCTCAGAAACGATCACTGCAATCAATAGCCTGTGACTTCCCTTTCAGCGTCGAGCATTTAAATCGCCCGTATGACCTGGTGTTTTCGCGGTGTGAAATGAAAACTCGAATGTGCAGCATGGTGCGTATGGGCCAAATCAAGGCAGTGGGGCCTGGGCCAGAGGGCAGGGAATGAGCCAACGTCTAGCCACCGGAGTGGACTTGGAGGTGATTCAAAGTGGCAGAACCGAGGTGAGGCAGAGTCGAGGTGGTGGGGCCCAAACCTGAGGTTTGGCTGATTTAAGTCCAGGGCCAGATTGAAAAGGTCAGGGTGTCGGGGCTGGCGATGAGAGATGGACTGGTATTCAGCTTGCTACTCCGTGAGGTTTACTCATTTCTGCATTGAACCTAGGCTGTGGCAACTAGCAGACTCCTGGATTGGCTGTGACTGGCCTCATGGCCTTTGTGAACTTCAGTTCTGAATGTTATTTGCTTTTTTACTATTTGCAAAACTTATTTTTATGTTTTTTGTTTTTTTTTCTGCACATTGATGGACTCCCTTTATGTAATGGATCCTATTGGGTTTCCTTTTCTTTTGCATGGCTGACTGTAAGGAGACAAATCTCAGGGTTTGTGTATAGTATACATACTTTGAGCAACAAAAATGTGCTGCACCTACAAGATGTCCCAAATCCATGTTGTTTACTAGCCGTCACACTTCCACTAAACTCCATTTACATTAATAGAGCTTAATGTAAGCCTGAAGAGCAGCATATCTTCCATCTATAATTGGCTCACCACCGTCGTTCAGAATGGGCAATAAATGGTGGCTTTGCCAGTAGCAGCCATGCCCAACTAAAAACTCGATTTTAATTTTGTGTGGAAGATTGCATTTAGGAGTTAGAAACAATAACAAAATAAAGCCTTCTATACGAATAGGATAAAAATTCAAAGAGCCCTCACCCATGTGCACATGCCCAAAACAGAACCCATGACCCTAGGCTGTTACTAGAACCTGGATACAATTTCTGAACATTCTAAATTGATATTGCAGGATTAGAGACCAAAACTTTGTTCAAAGAGGGAAAGAAAAATGAAATAGGTAGCTGTAGATCATCTGGCAGGAAGAATTGTGGGTAAAACTTTCAATTCATTAATTGTTGGGAAATTTGTGTAAGTTACATCTCAGGTATATTTTTTCAAGATTTTCTTTTACAGTAAGTTTTTAATGAACTTAATAACCAAGAAAGTTCCATGCTTTGGCAATCACTGAACATTTGAGGAGCACCGTTGCTAGTCTGTTGCTTTTCTCAGTACTTAAACATGTAGGCTGAGATTGGGCACTTTCAGAACTGTGGCTGTTCAAACAAATTTCAAAGCGTGTGTGCTAAAACTAACGAGCAGTTTGACCTTCTCCAGTATTGAGGAGTCTGAGATACTCGGTGGGTGTCACAGCTAGCACCATTTCTGAAGCTGTCCTTTCTGCCTGGGCTGATCACAGGGTGGGTCAAGAAGCTCAGTGCAAGAGTCAAAAGGGGCTCATAAATGCTTACTCCCATTGTCTTCAGAAACATCAGTTCCTCACGGAGCTCTCTGATGAACAAAGTAGGAGCAGGCTGAGGCTTTCCAAAGCTGTCATCACTGACGTGTATTGTTCTACAGGAGTGCCTTTGAGCAATTGTCTTTCCAACACTGCTCTCTTTGTAGAAGTGAAATCACACCGGCTGCCAACTCCCATATCATGGCATATTTTCAAGTGTTTACAGCAAATCCCTGCCTCTTCTCACTATTGTTGTGGAGCCTATCTGATGTAGATCTTGTATTCGGGTTTGTATCTCCATAAATCTTCTTCCCTTCAGGAAGAGGATGTTCTCTTTGAATCTAGGAGAAAATAGTACATATAACATAGCAGTTATAGGCCTTTCAGTCCACAATGTTGTGTCAAACTTCTAACCTCATCTGAGATCGATCTAACCCTTTGCTCCCACATAGCCCTCCAATTGGTGTTGATCTTGCAAGGATCCCTTCTCCTGTATGGGTGGCCGCCTTTCTCTCCCTATCCTGCTTTGTTGAAAAAATTGAGTAAACCTTTCAATACCTACTTCAGGGGGGTTTAGTTCTGTCGAAGGGTGGAAGGCACAGACCGCTGGAGGATTGGCAGTGGTGCAGAAGAGTTTGAATGTATGGTTGAGGTTGTAGTAGTGAGATTGGTAGTTTGTATGAGCGTGCTTGTGTAAGTGTGTGTCCAGCTTACTGTGTCTGTGTAAGAACACAGTGTTTGGAATGGCAAGCACCATACTTTGTGAAACCACAACAATTCTTCCAATATCTGAACTACTTCCGGAGCGCAGCAAATGTTGAAACACAGCTACCAATTTGCATGTGGCCTGCTCCCACAAGCAATGCAACGTTGCCTAGGTAATCTGTGGCAGTGTTATTGAATTACAATGTTAGGAATAATTTGCTTCTTCCAGTAAGATGCCAGCTTGTTCGGATGCAGCAGCCTCTCTGGGTCCAACCAAAGTTTCAATTGATCGTCCTTTACGTCATTTTCACAATTGCAAGACACTGTGGGTCATCAAGAACATCAAGTACTGCAAGTCTACCCCACTAGCAAGTTTCTGGCTAGTGGTGGAGTTCGATCATGTGTGCACCTTATTGCAGCCTTCTGCAGCCACGCAGGGGAGAAGGCCCAGAAGCAGTGCACAATCCAATGGGTGATTGTCTTGGATGTGTCTGTTGTGATTGCAAAACCCTGTTGGACATTGGTAATGTAGAACACAGTGAGCCCGATTCACGGGTTCATTTGTGAGACCAGTGGCAGGGGATCTGCATGGTCTTGGTTGTAGAGTGGACCAGGCCTTCATTCATGCCTCGGGGTCACCTGTTGCAGCTGCCGAGGAAAGAGATGTTGAAGCTGGCTGTGTTTCCCTGGCTTCTGCCATAGCTTGGAGGTAGGCCTCTCCCATCAGAGCTGCTGCTCTCCTGTGTTTGCTTGGCGGAAGACAAGCTTGACTGCATTCCACAATATGAGGAACTGCTCTCAGCTGTCCTTGCAGAAACATGGCTCCAGGAAAGGATCCCATGTACCATCCATCTACAGGCCATGACACTCAGGGGCTTGGGCATCTTATTTTTTTTAAATATTTTTTGTAACTATGCTTTTCTGCTTCCATAATTATTTGTGCTGTATGTGTTGTGTGTGGCTATTGGTTCTGTGTTTTGCACCATGGCCCCTGTGTAATGTTGTTTCATTTGCAGTATTCACGTGTATGGTTGAATGACAATTAAATTTCAACTTGAACTTTCTGAGCTATGTCCATCTGAGAAAGCAGTTAGGGCTCCAGTTTGCATTTTATCTTAAAGGTAGCTCCTCTGGCAGTGCACCACTCATTTCTCTTGCACTGAGACATAAAATGTTAGATTTGTTCTTGGGATGGGAACTCGTAAGCTTCAGATTGTGATCCATAGAACACATACTTGAGGGAGAGTGTTTAATATATTCCTGCACGACCCTAAATCCAAACTGGACACAACTACTTTGTGTACACTTCAGGATGTATAAACAGCCCCCCACCCCTTCCACTGCATCTTCTTTCCCCAGACCACGAGACTTGTGAACTGTCTGCCACCACCCAGGTCTCATCATGCTTGAAGTTCCAGTAATGTCTGTATCCAGAGATACCGGCCACGTGACAGATGCACTGCCACCTGGCTGGTCGGAGGACACGCCACATGCCAAGCAACATTTGGTCCCTCCCAACTAATCAATGTACACCTAAATTATTGGTCACCTTAATTGGATTATCTCACCCAGCCCCATGCTATAAAAGGTGAGACTTGTTCCTGGTTAGGTCTCTCTTACAGACCACCTCATTGGAGGTAAGTGCATTGATTTATGTTTGGGAAGGTCTATCGTTTGTCCTGGTAAGGGAGCCGCAGCTATCCAATCTCAAGGGGGATAGCTGTTGTAGTGCTTTTCCCTTGTTCATTGTATGTGTAACCGTACCCTGTCCCCACACCGCTTCCTGTGTATTGTAGTTGCTTGTGTTGACCTGACTTCCTCTTTAATAATAAATTCCTTATTATTAAAACTGTGTGTGTCCAGGCCTCTACTGTTGAGACTCAAAGAACCAGTTATTTTCCATCACAACAATGTCACACTGTTTGCTTTTTGACTTGTGTTATAAATGCACCTTATGCTAAATGTCAGTCTTCTGGAATATATTTTATTACTTGCTAATTTAGTTATGGCAACATTACTTAATGAGTTATATGTGAGTTATGTGTACTACGCTTTGCAGTTTGTTCCAGAGGTATGTTGTTTAGTTTGGCAGTATACATGTATACGGTTGAACGTCAATAAACTTGAACTTCATATTTGTTTTATTTCTGATTTTTCCCATTTCCGATGATATGCCATCAAGCTGAAACTCTACAGTTTTTCTTTAGATTGAAATTGTGTATTTCTAGGATGTTGCATTAAATTTCTTATTTCTAGTTTTGTCGCATTTTACTTTTGTTTTATTCTATACATTTATGCATTGTACCTGCTTTATATCAGTGTAATATTTATTTCCTCTTCCTCTTTTTGTGTGCATTCTTTGGTCTACAAGACAACCTTTACAGTTAACACAATTTGCAGTAGAGTTTAGTTTTTCAGGCCAGAATACGTTAAGTATTGTCTTGTGGTTCACAGAGGTGGAAGTGCAACCAGACATACTCTATAGTTGCAGACTGGCCAGGTTATTAATCCTTGCGCTCGGCATGGCTAGGAAATATTGATAGTCTTAGGTTTTCATTTGAGATATGTCTTAATTATTTTTAAACTGAAATGGGTGATCATTAATATGGGGTTTTAAAAATGAGAATAGGAGCACATGCTTCAGTAACTTCCAAGCAGTGCTATCCTGAGTAATCAAAAATATCACTCCTGGTGGTAGCATAGATTTCTAAAGCAAAAAAGGTAGACATAGCCATTTAGCTAAAACATGCCAGACGTTTTATCTTCCTTCTTGCTGACATTAGATCCACATCCCTTCTTTCACTTGAACTCTAGAATCCATTGTTTTCTTTCATGATATTCTAGGTGTCTTTCCATGGTTCTTGAGAGTGAAGTATTACGAAGATTCATAATCTTCTGATTACACCTCAGGTTCTCAACAGCCAATTTGTCTTTTTCAGCAAAAGGGAAATAATTTCCCAACATCAATCCTGTTAATTCTCTTCCAAACCCAAGGGAATATAAGCCTACTCTACCCAACTGTATGTGTAGGGCAGCACCTAATCTCAGAAACCTGTAAAGCTAGGATGGAGAGGTATTAAGATTTGCTTATCAGTCTTTCGGAAAAGCTACACACACTCCTCCACACCTTGTCCCACTATAGCCCTGGATTAGTGTTATAAAACTTCTTAATTCATAAAACAATCACCAGTAAATATAAATAACATGTTATTTGTTCTGATTGTTTTCTATACTGACTTAACTGTGATTTTTTTAATATAAGAGCACCCCAGTCCATCTGTAAAGCAACTTTTCCCAGTTCGTCAACTTTTTAAAACCTATTTAATATTTGAATTACAAATGTGCCCTTTTCCAAAGCCCCAAACATAAGCTGATAACATGATCTGTTTATTTAACATTTGTAGATAAATCCTGCTAATTAAATCTGTTTCATTCTTAATCAGTGGAGGAAATTATAATTTGCATTTATTTCACAAACTGCGACTTTATCTTAATTTAGTTTCCAAATAGAGCACAATGAAGCCAAACACAAATCCTTTGCCTCTATTCTGCAGTGAAGAGGCACCTGAACTGAACTTTGGCCGAATGTACCTCATGCTGTCTGATGTAATGTAGATATTTGCCCTTGGATTTGCTGCTTTGCAATTTGATGCCTTTCAATATCTGATGTTCTCCATATATACAATAATGCACAGGTTTCTTAAATACACACTCTCTAAAGGGTAGGTTGCTCTCCTTCTTCAAATAACATTGTTTTCCTTCCTCCACCATTGATGCTGCCTTCATGGGCATCTCCTCCATTCCCCAGCCATTAGTACTCACCTCAACTTTCCACTGCCTGAACAGGGATAGAGTTCATCTTGTCCTCACCTACCACTCCATGAGACTCTGCATCCAACAGATCACTGCCACCATCTTCAATGAGACCCTACCACCAAGAACATCTTTACTTCCACTTTACACAGTGATTCCCTTGTCCATTCAACCCTCCCCACTAATCTCCCTCCTGGCACTTATCTCAGTAAGACAAAGAAGTGCTATACTTGCCCATTCACCTCCTCCCTCACCTCCATTCAGAGCCCCAAACAATCCTTGCAACAATTCCCCTGCGAATCTGCTGGGTCGTCTACTGTATCTGGTGTTCCCGACGTGGCCTTCTCTATATTGCTGAGACCCAACGTAGATTGAGGTACCGTTTTGTCGAGCACCTTTGATCCATCCATCAAGCATTTGAATTCGAATCCCATTCCCATTCCAACATGTCAGTCCAAGGATTCCTCTTCTGCCTTGATGAGGCTTCTCTCAGGTATGAAGAGCAACACCTCATTCTGTCTAGGTGGCTTTCAACCTGATGGTATGAGCATCAATTTCTCTAACTTCTGGTAATGTTTTTCCCTTTCCCCTTTCCTCTTTTTCATTTCTCTACTCTGCCTCCACTCTTATCCCTTCTCCTTACATGCCTATCACCTCCCCCTAGTACCCCTCATACTTCCCTTTCTCCCATGGTCCACTTTACTCTCCTATCAGATCAGTCAGTTTCCTTATTTTCCAGCTCTTTTCCTTGTCCACCTGTCTCTTCCCAGCTTCTTACTTCACTTCCCTTCCACTTGGCTTCGTACGTCACATTTCAGCTGTCTTCCTCCTCTCCCCCCACCTTTTAATTCTGGTGTCTACCTCCTTCCTTTCCAGTCCTGGAGAAGGTTTTCAGCCCAAAGCATTGACTGATTATTCAATTCCTTGAATGCTGAGTCCCTCCAGTATTCTGTGTGTGTTGCTTTGAAATTCCAGCATCATCAGAATTTCTTATGTTTATGAGAATGCTTTCTACGGTGCACTGATTAAATATTGGCAAGAGTTGGTGGGATTATGCTAAATTTCTTCAGCCTCCTGAGGAAGCAGAGGTGCTGATGAACTTTCTAGAGAATCTAACCACCTACATGGTAGCTCTTGGGAAAACATGGAGTTCTTCAACAAAATGAAGTTGCAGAATAGTTAAAATAATTATGCATTCCATAAGTCAGAAAAAAATGGCTCAACTATGGCTTAAATAGAAATTATGGCCAAAGAGGAGATTAAATTGCTCAATAAAGCAACAGGCCTTAAAATTGGAATTCAACAATGCAGATTGTGAGAAGAAAGATGGAGTATGAGAAAAAAATGCAGAGAAAATAAACAAATTGCATAAATATATAAAGAAAATTCTGAGAACAGATGTAGGTCACATACAGTTATAATGTTTTGCATTTGCTTGCCTATGTTACTGTAACAGCATTTCTCAAATCCTTGATCTCTGTCACCAGTTAGGGCAAATGTGGCCTATGGGAACACTGCCACCTGCAAGTTCCTGGCTAATTTGCACATTATCCTGATTTGTAAATACGCTGCCAATTCTTCCTCATCTCTGGGTTTGAATGCTGGAAATTCCTATAGCACTATATGGAGAAAAACTACAGCAATTCACAGGCAGTTGGAGATCAATAATAAATACTGGCCTAGTCAGCAAAGCCCAGGTGCTGAGAATCAGAATCAGTTTTAGTGTCACTGACATGTGCTGTGAAATATGTTGCTTTGCGGCAGCAGTACGGTGCAATACACAGAAAAATAAATTACTTTAAGTTACAATAATAAATACAATACAATAAATAAGTATGGCAAAAAGAGAGGAAAAATGGTGAGGAGGTGTCCATGGATCATTCAGAAATCTGATGGTGGAGGGGAAGGAACTGTTCCTAAAACGTCGAGTGTGTGTCTTCAGGCTGCTGTCCTTCCTCTTTAATGGTAATAGTAAGAAGAGCATTTCCTGGGTGATAGGGGGTTAATGATGGGGGCAACTTTTTGAGGCATGGCCTTTTGAAGATGTTCTCGTTGCTGGGAGGCTGGCTGAGTTGACAACCCTCTGCTGCTTTTCCCAGTCCTGTCCATTGGACACTCCATACCTGACGGTGATCCCACTCCTGTACAGCTCATCATTGTCAGCTGAGATTCTGCCAGCAAGTTTTGTCTTTGTACAGCTGGCACTTGAGCTGTGCCAGACACAATCGTGGGTGTAGAGGTTGCAGAGCAACTGGCTAAGTGCGTAGCCTTAGGGAGCGCCATTGTTGATTGTCAGCAAGGAAGCAATGCTATAACCAATCAGTAAAGCAATAACTAAAAAGAGATGTGCTCAGGAATGTAAGACTGCATTGCTTATAATAACTGAATAGCTACCACTTCTGCTTTTCATTTGCAGGAACAGGCACAAAATGAATTAAAGAATATAGTATCAATTTCTTGGTATACCCACATGTTGAGGCCTATGAGCATATTGCACCCTGATGTGCAGCCTGCTTTTCTAATCTACCTTATGTGGTGAACTATGTGCCTGTCGGGACACGCCCCTGCTGACTGCTCCTGTGGCTCCTCCCACAGGCCCCTGTATAAAGGAGACCTGCGGCCTGAAGATCGGCCTCAGTCTCCAGGACCTTGTATGATAGACACTCACTCCTGGTTCCTTCTTCCAGTCAATAAAAGCCGATATCTCGCCTACGTCTCAGTGTGAGTTATTGATGGTGCATCACCTTACGAATCTGGTAAATGAAGCATATAATACACTCAACGTACACAAAACTGGAGGAACTCAGCAGGCCAGGCAGCATCTATGGAAAAGAGTATGGTCGACGCTTTGGGCCGAGACCCTTTGGCAGGACTGGAGGGAAAAAAAGATGGAGTAGATTTATTAGATGGTGGGGGTGGGGAAGAAACATGAGGTGATAGGTGAAACCGAGAGGGGGGGGGAGGTAAAGAGTTGAGAAGTTGATTGGTAAAAGAGATACAGGGCTGGAGAAAGGGAGTCTAATAGTAGAGGACAGAGGGCCATGGAAGAAAGAAAAAGTGGGGAGGAGGGAGGTGATGGGCAAGGAGAGAAGGTGAGAGAAGGAAAGGGAGATGGGTAATGGTGAAGGAGTGGGGCAAGAAGTTTGAGAAATCAATGTTCATGCCATCAGGTTGGAGGCTACCCAAATGGAATATAAGGTGTTGTTCCTCCAACCTGAGTGTGGCCTCATCACGACAGTAGAGGAGGCCATGGATGGGCATATCAGAATGGGAATGGGAAGTGGAATTAAACTGGGTGGCCGTTGGGAGATCTCACTTCTTCTGGTGGATCTAATCTAAAAAGATCTAATTACAAGATTACGTCTTTGTAACGTGAATCTCTTAGTGACACAGCAACCTACTCTATCAGAATCAGCGTTATTATTACTGACTTGTGTTATGAAATGTATTGCTTTGTGGCAGCAGCATAGTGCAAGGTAGGAATAGTGAGGTAGTGATCATGGTTTCATGGACTGTCCAGTAATCTGATGCTGGAGGGCAAGAGGCTGCTCCTAAAACTTTGAATATGGGTCTTCAGGCTCCTGTACTCCTCCCCAATGCTAGTAATGAGAAAATGGCTTGCCCCAGATGGTGAGGGTCCTAAATAATGATACTGCATTCTCCAAGCGCTGCCTTGTGAAGACGACCTCGATGGTGAAGAATGTTAGGGAGCAAGCCGAGTTTACAACCCTCTGCAGCCTCTTTCAATCCTGTGGATTGGACCCTCTTTGCCAGTGGAGTTGCAACCAGTTAGGCTGCTCCCTGCTGTACATCTGCAGAAAGTTGCTCATTGTCCTTTGTGACATATTAAACCTCTACAGACTCTAATGCAGCCGCTAGCGTGCCTTCTCTGTGATTGCGTCAATGCATTGGACCCGGAATAGATCCTCTAAGATGTTGACGCCCAGGAACTTGAGCACGGACACAAGTTCAGAACATTTGGATTCTGGTCCGAATATACTTGCTCTCATGAGTGGCTTCTGGTTGCCTGCTCTTCTATTGACTACAGCTCCGAGAGCATGTGCCTTTTAGAAAAATGCAATGGTACATAAAGCAAATATTACCATCTGTGGCAATTAAAACATTGATTATGTGTCAAGTTTAAATGCAAATTGCTGTTCCATCATAACGAAGTTATTTTCAGTATTCCGCACATCACAACAATACTTGTTAAAAATCAAACTGCATCTGTTTGCAGTTTGTTAAGCACTCAATTCAGCGATCCTAATTAATTAATTGACACTTGTAAACATTGTGTAAGATTATTATTACTTTGGATGATGTCTAAATTATGCTATTAATTCATAGCAGCAAGAACCTCCCTGCACTAAGGCTGGGAAAACGGTGGAAAAGGTGCATTAACAATTTAGTTTATTGGGTGGAAACAGATGGTACTTCTGGTTTAATACACAAAGGAAATGGAGGAACTCAGTGAGTCAGGCAGTATTTATGGAGGGAAATGAACAGGTCAATGTTTTGGGTTGAGACCCTTCATCAGGACTGGAAAAGAAGAGAGGAGATAGCCAGTTTAAAAAGCTAGGGGAAGTGAGCAACAGCTGGCAGGTAACATGTGGATCCAAATGAAGAGGGTGATCGGCAGGCAAGGGATGAAGGAGAGTGTGAATTATGTAAGAAGCTGGGAGGTGATAGCTGGAAGGGACAATGGGCTGAAGAAGGAACCTGATAAGAAAGGACAGGAGACCATGGAATAAAAGGAAAGAGGTGGAAAGAATGTGTGGGGTGGAGAAAGAAATAAGGAAAAAGGTAGAGATGGAGTGGAGGAACGGGGGCCGTGGTTACTGAAAGTTAGAGAATTCGATGTTCATGCCATCAGTTTGCCAATCAGAATGTGAGGTGAATTTCTGGTACTTGGCATCTACCTTGACTTAGCAGTGGAGGAGAGATATGTTGGTGTGAAAATGAGAAATGGAATTAAAAATGATCCCAATCTCTCTGGTGGATACAGCAAAGATGCTTGACAAAGCAATTTCTCCTGATCTGCATCAAGTCTCATTCGGGTAGAGGAGGCAACACCAGAAGCACAGGCTTCAATCAATAACACCAATGGATTCACATGTGAAGGACATATTCACCTGGCAGGACTGTTTAGGGCCCTGAAAGGTAGTGAGAGAGGAGGTGTAAGGGTTGAGGGGTTGCAACACATAGTGTGGTTGCAGGGATAACTCCCTGGAAAGGGATCTTTAGGGAGCGATGGAGGATAAGAGGAAGACATGCCATGTGCTAGGATGCCATTGGAGATGGCAGAAGTTGCAGAGAATGATACTTGGGTATATTGGCTAGTGGGGTGGTAAGTGAGGTCTAGGGGAAGTCTATTCCTGTTATGCCTACATAAGATGAGGTGAGGGCAGATGTACAGGAAATAGCATGGATGTTGAAGGATAATAATGTACACAGAGGAAATACTAAATCCTTGAAAACTGGCCAGGAAGCAGGGTGTAACCGATGGCAACAGCTCTGGTGAACAATGTCTCGAACCATTAATTAGACATTCTGAAGCCGGAAAGTTGGAAACTATTTGGAAGACATGATGTTCACATGAAGAGTAGTGGTTATATGGAACAAGCTGGTAAAGGTAGAGACAATTTACAGCATGTAAAAGGCATTTGGACCAGTACTTGGATAGGAAAGGCCCAGAGAGATGATGCCTCATGGAGGCAAAAGGGATCAGTATTATGAGGGAAATGGCCTGAAGGACTGACCTGGTAAAAGAATATAAAAATGATGAGAGGCATAAATAGGGTAGATAGTCAAAGTCTTACTCCCAGAATAGACATGTCAAATAACAGAGGACAAAGATTGAAGATAAGGGGGAGAAATTTTGAAGGAAAGTTACTTGAAAGTTTTCTTGGAGTTATACAACTACATAGAGAGGCAGAATTCTACCTTTAATATGTATGAATAAGAGAGGTACAATGGTGCAAAAGTGACCATTTTTTCATCTGGGTTTAGTCTTTATGATTAGAATATTTCTCCTCATAAATACAGGTGTCCCCCATTTTACGAATGTTCGCTTTACGCCACTTTGCTTTTACAAAAGACCTACATCAGTAACCTGTTTTAGCATTACAGAGAGGATTTTTGCTTTTACAAAAAATGTTTCCCATATAAATTAATAGTTCTTCACTTTACGCCATTTTGGCTTAGAAAGGTTTCATAGGAACACTCTACCTTTGTAAGGGTGGGGGGGGATACCTGTAGTCTAAAAAATATTTTTGTGCTATTTTAATTTCTTTTTGAATTAATGTCTTGAATGTTGGAGTCATTGAAGATGCAGACGGTAGAATACAGGGGTGAGAGCACAATGGCTTTTTCTAATTGAGCAATTGACTTTCTCATCTACATTGATCTTATTAGTTTAGTAAGAAAGGATAAGTATGCTTTCTGAATACTTGCTGACAGAATTGAAAATAAATTCAGCTGAAATGTATGGAAATGAATACAGTTCACGGTACACTCTCATCCATCGCAGACTGGGAAGGGGCCAGGGAGAGGGAAATCATGACTGGGAAAAGAGAAAAGGAGGGGAGGGAGTGCAATGCATCAGAGAGACATTCTGTAATGATCAATAAACTAATTGTTAGGAATCAAATAACCTTGCCTGGTGTCTCAGTGCTGAGTGTATCTGCATCCATGTCACAACCCTGGCATTCCTTCTCTGCCACTTGTTCCACACCCCTCCGGCGGCATCCACCCTTGCCATTCCCAACATCCTTTGTCCCACTATCTTTGCAAACTTGCTCTCCACTTCACAACATTAAATACAGTACTGTGTAAAAGTCATAGGCACCCTTTATATTTATATATATATATATATATATATATATATATATATATATATATGTATATATATACACACACACATAAGACTTTTGCACAGTACTGTTTATATATCACATTAACCTTTAGCAGAGATTGAGTTATAGTGAGGCTTCTAAAGACCAGCTCCTGTCTGTCAGATACTGTGGGAGTGCAAGACCTTCCTTAATGCCTGAATTTCAACATGATCCCCAAATGGAGAAGATTGACACTGAGTAACAATTCCTGTGACTTGCTGTAAATGAAAAGCCAGGAGTCTCTTTTTTTGATATGCTTGGCACCAATAATCTTTAACTGATTATAGAATTCCAGATATCATATCCATTGCAATTGAAAGCTGTAACCTTTGTTTTCACATAAAATTCAAAAGCAAAATACTTCAGATGCAGGTATCCTAAAATAGAAATAAAAGTACAATTATTTTTATTTAGGCTTTGCTGAGTTCCTTGCAAGCTTTTCTATTTTAAACCTACTCAGTGTGTGCTCCCTCATCTCTTTTTTCCCCTCTTATATTGGTGACTGAATTGTTTCATTCAGAATGCAAAAAATTCATCATCATTGCTACCAACTTCATCCCTGCTACAACTTTCTTCCCTTGCCTTTTTTGACTTCTCTATCTCCATTTTGAGGGATAGGCTGGCAAAAGGTAAACAGGACAAGCCCACAGAATCCCGCTACATTCTTGACTTCTCCTCCTGCTATCCTGTTTCCCATAAGGATTTATTCTGCTTTGGCCTCCATTGCATCTGTTCTGAGGAAGATATTTTCTGCAGCAGTAACTGTGCTTTTCTCTGTTGGCCAGATTCTCAACCACAGCTCCCTCAATTTCTACACTTTCTCATTCTGAGAGAAAGATGATAGAACAAGAGTAGAAATTATTCAATGCCCTCATCTTCTACCCCATTAGCCTCTATCTTCAATGGATCATCTTCTGTAATTAGAACTGTTCTTAAGAGGATGTCACCACCATCTTCTCCACTTCTCCTTTAGCATTTAAAAGAACTATTTTCTATGTTACTGTCTACTTCACCCTCCTAAATTCACAAGCAGCCCTCCCCATGCTACCTACCCATTCAGCAGTAGGATTTGTAATATAGCCTTTTTGTTTCCTCCCTCCCCATCATCCAAGGACCCAAACAATCTATCCATGTGAAACTCAAGCAGTTGCCTCTTTTCTGATTTCTTGAACTGCTGTTACTTCCTTCAAATAAGCACAGCAGAACATCTCTATGCATTTGTAATGGCTGAGTCTGAGCTTCCGGTTGACTGAAGCTTTAATATTCCCATCTCCATCCCACTCTCAGTTCCTGCGTTCCAAAAAATGACTAGAGAACTGTACCTGAGACTTGTCTGGACACTTAACATTCAATTCAACCAGTTATTGTTAGTAATTTGTACTAGCTTCTCAAAGTTCAAAGTAAATTTATTGTCAAAGTACGTATGTAGCTCGCCATATAAAACCTGGAGAGTTATTTTCTTGTGGGCATACTCAATAAATCCACAATAGAATAATAACCATAATACAATCAGTGAAATTCTGCACCAACTTGGGTGTTCAACTAGTCTGCAAAGGACAACAAACTGTGAAAATGCAAAAAGAAAGTAATAATAATAATAATAATAAATAAATTAGCATTAAATGTAGAGAACATAAGACGGAGAGTGTTTGAAATTGAGTCCATAGATTGTGGGAACATTTCAGTGATGGGACAAGTGAAGTTGTATGATATTATCCCCTTTGGTTCAAGAGCCTGATGGTTGAGGGTTAATAACTGTTCCTGAACCTAGTGGTGTGAATTCTTCCTGATGGCAGCAGTGAGAAGAGACCATGATCTGGGTGGTGGAGGTCATTAATGATGGATTCTACTTTCCTGCGACAACGTTTTATGTAGATGTGCTCAGTAATAGGAGGGGTTTACCTGTGATGGACTGGGACACATCCACTACTTTTTATAGGATTTTCCATTCAACAGCATTGGTGTTTCCGTACTAGGCTGTAATAAACTCTTCACCACACACCTATAGCAGTTTACGGAAGTTTTAGATGCCATGCCAAATCTTCACAAACTCCTAAGGAAGTAGAGGCACTGCTGTGCTTTCTTCATAATTGCGCTTGCTTGCTGGGCCCAGGATAGGTCCTCTGAAATAATAACACCAAGGAATTTAAAATTGCTGGCCTGCTCCACCTCTGATCCTCCGACGAAGACTGGCTCATGGACCCCTGGTTTTGTCCTCCTTATGTCTTTGGTCTTGCTGACATTAAGTAAGAGGTTGTTGTTGTGGCAAACATTGAGTGTAAGTGAAGCCTGCCTAAAGCAAGTGAGTACCTCAGATTGCCGAAGCGAGTGGTTTAATATCTGAGTGAGCACCCTGGTCAGCTGATCAGCACAGGTCTTTAGTACTTGCATAGGTGTCCTACCTGGGTTGGATGCTTTTCGTGGGTTCAACCTCCTGAAGGCTGCTCGCACAATTGAAATCACAGCATCATCAGGGCCTGCGGGAGTTTGTGATGGTTCCTCCATGTTTTGACAGTCAAAGCGAGCAAAGAAGTTCATCTGGCAGCAAAGTCCTGGTGTTGCCTGTGTCACTTGATCTTACTTTACCAGAGGTGAAAGGGTTCAAGATCTGCCACAGCTGTCGAGCATCCTTCATTGATTCAAGTTCAGTCCAGAATAGCCACTTCACCCCTGATATGGCTTTCCAGAAATCTTACCTGGACCTCTTGGTCACCGGACTTGAATGCCTCTGACCTGGCCCTCTGCAGATTTCAGATCTTATCGTTCATCCAAGGCTTCTGCTTGGGGAAGATTCTGAATTATTATGTGGGGACATGCTCATCTACAACTGATCTTGTAAAGTTTGTGACAGCTATGGTGTACTCATTCAGATGAGTCCTTCAACACGGCCCAATCCACTGACTCGAAGCAAGCCTCCTCTGGCCCTCTGCCTCCTGCGATCACCTCTTTGTGGTCCTAATTTCTGGAGCTTTGCTCTTTAGTCTCTGCCTCAGTTCAGGCAGGCAAGGACAGCCAAGTGATGCCACTTACTGAAATGCAATCTGGGCATGGAATGGTAGGCATTCCTTATCTTAACAAGGGTATTGGGATCTCTGGTGCTACAGGTTATTTACCGATGGCAGCTGGGCAGGGTTTTCTTCAAACAAGCTGAAGTTAAGAGGAATAGATAGTGGACAGCCAGCGCCTCTTCCCCAGGGCACCACTGCTCAGTACAAGAGCAGTGGCTTTAAGGTAAGGGGAGGAAAGTTCAAGGGGGATATTAGAGGAAGGTTTTTCACTGAGTGGTTGGTGCGTGGAATGCACTGCCTGAGTCAGTGGTGTCGACAGATACACTAGTGAAATTTAAGAGACTACTAGACAGGTATATGGAGGAATTTAAGGTGGAGGGGATATATGGGAAGCAGGGTTTAAGGGTCGGCGCAACATTGTGGGCCGAATGGCCTGTACTGTGCTGTATTTTTCTTTGTTCTTTTGTTCTTTGTTCTTTGAAGTCCCCGACTATGATTTGAAATGCATCGGGATGGGCTGCTTCTTGCTTGGAGGCAGCATCATGCAGTATCTCGAGCGTTTGAATAGTCGGCCACCGGTACTATTTAAACTGCAGTCAGGACTTTGGAGGAGAACTGCCTAGGGTAATAGAATGGATAGCACTTGACCACTAGGTGTTCAAGGTTGGGGTATCACATTACCGACAGTATATCATGAAACACACAACTCCACATTTTGCCTTTTCTGAATCAGCAGTCTAGTACATCCTATAAATCAAGAACCCTCGGGTCTGATTACTGTATACTGGGAGTATGCCATGTCTTGATTACACATAGAATATAACCATCTCTCATTTCCCTCTGAAACAGCAATCTTGTCCTCAGGCCCTCAATTTTATTTCCCAATGACTGCAAATTTGCCAACAAGATGCTGGCTAGAGGGGTGTCTCATTCGTCTGTGTTTCAGCCTGGCTTGGAATCCCCTCCCCATCCTGCTTCACTTCCAGCCATGGTCCATTGAGTCCTTCAGAAGATCTCCTTGTATTCCTTAGTGCCAATTCTTATTTGATAGTTCTTCTGTGAAGTGCTTTGTGATATTTTACTACATTAAAATTAAAATAATCTGAACTGCCCATTCAGTTTCTTTTTGCTGCTGGGTTGTCATCAGGATCACCGGGTGCTGATTCCTGTGCTCATTATAACATACTCATACATTTATTTATATGTAACATTTAAGGGTAACATGAGGGGGAATTTCTTTACTCAGAGAGTGGTAGCTGTGTGGAATGAGCTTCCAGTAGAAGTGGTAGAGGCAGGTTTGGTATTGTCATTTAAAGTAAAATTGGATAGGTATATGGACAGGAAAGGAATGGAGGGTTATGGGCTGAGTGCGGGCCAGTGGGACTAGGTGAGTGTAAATGTTGCCATGGCCTAGAAGGGCCAAGATGGCCCGTTTCTGTGCTGTAATTGTTATATGATTATATAGTTGCTTGTGCTCCCTTAAAATTCAGGCTGGCTCAGGTTTCAACATTTTCTCAAAATTCGTGTAATTTCCCCGGCCTAAATGGAGGTGCATCAAATCATGATGGACATAGATAGGGTAAATGCCCTTGGTCTTTTTCCCAGGAAAAAGAAATCAAAAACTAGGAATGAGAGGGGTAAACTATGAATGAGAGGACAGGGGACCTGAGGGGTAACTTTTTCATGTGGAGGATGAAAGAGCTACCAGAGGAAGTGGTTGGGGCAATGACATAAAAAATATTTAAATGGATTTTGAGTGGTACATGGATAGGAAGGGTTTGGAGAAGTGATTGTCAAACATTTTCCGGTTACTGTCCGTTTGGCTTCCAGACCACAGCCCCACTGCCCCTTGCGGCCATTACATAAAAACAATAAAGAATTTTGAATTATGATGTGCAGTGAAATAGGAACTCAAATTCAAAGTGGTGTCAAATAATTGCAAAAATATTCAGATCTATTTAAAGTTGCATATAAATTTTTATTTAAATATATTAAAAACAATGTTCATCAGTAATTTTAGAGCGTACATTAGTAGCCTGACTATTCACTACTTCATTGCTTCTTCACCTTTCAGTGTGATGGATGAGCTTGAAGCAGAAATAACAGCTTCTCTACATCAGGATAAATGTCACTCAGGAGGAGTCTCACATCCCCATGTTCAGTCATTTGAATCTGTTCCGTTGCTTTGAAAGGAGTTGTGTGACTGCACTTCACTGAATATGATATTGGAAAGGCAATAAAGAACAGTGTGACCTTTATTCACAGTGCAGGATAGTGTTCAGAGATTTCCCCCTGCAACCAAAGGCTTGATATGATTGTTTGAACCTTGGCATCAGCTCAAAGTAATTTTGTAGTGAGATCTGTTCTGTTTCCATCCTTCCTGGTAATTCCTTATTATAAATGTCCAGGAATAGATTTATTACCCAATCTGGAATTGGATCAAGAGAAGATCCTAAAACTTTTCTAGCTTGTCATTATGCAGCTCACGCAGGTGGGCACAGTATATTTGAAGATCATTATCTGGTATTCTTTCTTTCTCTTCCAACTCAGAGGGGCTCGGAAATCGGAAAAGGTTGCGATAGCCAGTGTTGCGCTTAACCAGGGTTAAGTTGGCCAGAAATGTGTAGATGACTGCTTTGACTTTGGTAAGATTCACATCAGTTTATTGCAGTTGAAGACTGATTTCGTTAAACTTTGTGAATTATTCTGACATATAAGCAATGTCATGTCTAATATTCTTGAGTTGATTACTGAATGAAGCAGTTTTGACCCTTCAAAAAATTTTAACACTGTTTCAAGAAGCACAAAAACATTCCAGGCAGAATCGTTTTGAGAGCTATCTGAATTCTGTGTGCAATAGCAAGTGTTCAAATTGTTTATCATTCTTAATGCAAACCTTGCAAAATAGCTGAGAACTGAGACAATGGGACTTGTGATGCACCATCAATAACTCACACTGAGACGTAGGCGAGATATCGGCTTTTATTGACTGGAAGAAGGAACCAGGAGTGAGTGTCTATCATACAAGGTCCTGGAGACTGAGGCCGAGCGTCAGGCCGCAGGTCTCCTTTATACAGGGGCCTGTGGGAGGAGCCACAGGAGCAGTCAGCAGGGGCGTGTCCCGACAGGCACATAGTTCACCACATTCACCCCCCCTTCGTTTGAAAAAGTCCTCATGTAGCGAAGGTTCTTACAAGTCAAGCCGATCAGGCGGTCGAATCTGTCGCTGCGATCTACGTAGCACCGGCTGTGACCCCATAGGTGCCGGCAACATTGGCGATTGCACAGGGGACGGGGGTTGCGCGTGTTCTTGCCCACTAGGCGCCGGTGATCCCTCATGCATGTGCGAGGCGCCTGGTATAAACGCGTACGAAACGCCCGGTATACAAGTGTCGTGAGGAGTCTGTGTAGGGCCTGGTGCGTACGGTGTCACCTCTGGTGCAGGGTTCACAGTTACCGGAGAGCCTTCAGGGTAGTGGTCTGCTGCACCTGCGGGTGCCAGGTCGCGGATGGAGACCGTGTCCTCCCGCCCATCAGGTAAGACCACGTAAGCATACTGGGGGTTCGCATGGAGAAGGTGAACCCTCTCCACCAGCGGGGAGTATTTATTGCTCCTCACATGTTTCCGGAGCAGCACTGGCCCCGGGGACGTCAGCCAAACTGGTAGGGTGGTCCCAGTGACAGACTTCCTGGGAAAAGAGAATAGGCGTTCGTGAGGGGTGGCATTGGTGGACGTACATAACAGAGAGCGGATAGAGTGCAGTGCCTCAGGGAGGACCTCCTGCCATCGAGAGACCGGCAACCCTTTGGACTTAAGGGCTAAAAGTGTGGCCTTCCACACTGTGGCATTCTCCCGCTCTACCTGGCCATTACCCCGGGGATTATAACTCGTGGTCCGACTGGTAGCAATGCCCCTAGCTAGCAAGTACTGGCGCAGCTCCTCACTCATAAAGGAGGACCCTCTATCACTGTGGATATAGCAGGGATACCCGAACAGAGTGAAGAGCTGGCGCAGGGCTTTTATGACGGACGTGGCAGTGGTGTCGGGGCAGGGGATGGCAAAGGGGAACCGTGAGAACTCGTCAATAACACTGAGAAAATAGACATTGCGGTCAGTGGAGGGAAGGGGGCCCTTAAAGTCAACACTCAGGCGTTCAAAAGGGCGGGTGGCCTTGACAAGTTGTGCCGTGTCAGGACAGTAGAAGTGCGGTTTGCACTCGGCACAAATTTGGCAGTCCCTGGTCATCGTCCTGATGTCCTCCAGGGAGTACGGCAGGTTCCGAGCTTTCACAAAATGGTAAAATCGGGTGACCCCCGGATGGCAAAGTTGTGCATGAAGGGCGTACAGCTGGTCGAGCTGTGTGCTAGCACATGTTCCCCGGGATAGGGCATCAGGGGGCTCATTGAGTCTGCCAGGCCGGTACAGGATATCATAGGTGTAGGTGGAGAGTTCTATCCTCCACCGCAAAATCTTATCATTTTTGATCTTGCCCCGCTGTTGGTTGCTGAACAGGAACGCAACCGAGCGCTGGTCGGTCAGCACAGTGAATCTTTTGCCAGCAAGATAGTGCCTCCAGTGCCTAACAGCCTCCACTATGGCCTGGGCTTCTTTCTCCACCGCGGAGTGCCGAATTTCAGAGCCTTGGAGGGTGCGAGAAAAGAATGCTACTGGTCTGCCTTCCTGATTAAGGGTAGCAGCCAGAGCGAAATCGGAGGCATCACACTCCACTTGGAAGGGAGCGGTCTCGTCCACTGCATGCATCGTAGCTTTGGCAATGTCCGCTTTAATGCAGTTGAAGGCCGCGCAGGCCTCAGCAGAGAGGGGAAACGAGGTAGACTTGACCAGGGGGCGAGCCTTGTCTGCGTAATGGGGGACCCATTGGGCGTAATAGGAAAAAAACCCCAGGCACCGTCTGAGGGCCTTGAGAGTGGTGGGAAGAGGGAGCTCTAACAGGGGGCGCATACGTTCGGGATCAGGCCCAATAACCCCGTTTTCCACGACATACCCAAGTATAGCAAGGCGGGTGGTACCAAAAACACACTTGTCCCTGTTATAAGTAAGGTTCAGAGCTGCGGCCACTTGGAGAAACCGTTGGAGGTTGGCGTCGTGATCTGGCCTGTCATGACCACAGATGGTGATGTTATCCAGATAGGGAAATGTGGCCTGCAGTTGGTACTGGTCCACCATCCGGTCCATTTCCCTCTGGAAGACAGAGACACCATTCGTGACACCGAAAGGGACGCGCAGGAAGTGATAGAGCCGGCCGCCCGCCTCGAAGGCGGTGTAGGGGCGGTCCTCTGGGCAGATGGGGAGCTGGTGATAAGCGGATTTCAGATCTATTGTCGAGTACACCTTATACTGAGCAATCTGGTTGACCATATCCGCGATGCGGGGTAGGGGGTATGCGTCAAGCTGCGTAAACCTATTGATGGTTTGACTATAGTCCACCACCATCCTATTTTTCTGCCCAGTCCGAACAACAACCACCTGGGCCCTCCAAGGGCTTGTGCTCGGCTCAATGATCCCCTCCCTGAGCAGCCGCTGCACCTCCGACCGAATGAAGGCCCGGTCCCCCGCGCTGTACCTCCTGCTTTTGGTTGCCACAGGTTTACAGTCGGGGGTCAGGTTGGCGAACAGCGGTGGGGAAGGGATCTTGAGAGTGGAGAGGCTGCAAGTGTCGGTAGCGCAGCTGTTGGCCTGGTTCTGGATGGGATGTGTGTGTCCGTGTGTGTGTGTGGTCAGTAGCGGGGTATGTGAAGAAGTCCCACAAAACTGAGGATTCTTGACAGTGAGTGGTGGGAGGGGCCCGTCGTATACCATAGTCACACTTTCGAGATGGCTCTGGAAGTCCAGCCCCAATAGCACAGGTGCACACAGATTAGGCATGACCAGCAGTTCAAAGTCCTGATATACTGTGCCTTGCACCACCAAAGTCGCTACACAACCCGCCCGGATGTCTGCGGACTGCGACCCAGAAGCCAAATGGAACCTCCGACTGACCGGCCGCGTTGCAAGTCCGCAGCGTTGCACTGTGTCCGGGTGAATAAAACTCCCAGTGCTGCCCGTGTCAAACAGGCATCCAGTCCAATGCCCCTCCACCTGGATGTCCATCATGGATCTTGCAAGCTGGTGTGGGGCGCTTTGGTCGAGAGTCACAGTGGCCAGAGTTGGATCGCCGTCGGGGTACCCGGTCAGCATCGGAGGGTCGGGGGCGGGGCATGCTGACGCCGACAAAGATGGCCGCTCACATCCGGGGTACCCGGTCAGCATCCGAGGATCGGGGGCGGGGCGTGCTGACGTCGACAAAGATGGCCGCCCACATCCCGGCATGCAAGATGGCGGCCCCCACGTTTCACCCGCAGCGCTGCACTCCGCTCGAGATTGAGACTTACAGACCTTGGCGAAGTGGCCCCGCTTTCCGCAGCTGGAGCAGGTCGCTTCTCGCGCTGGACAGCGTTGTCGAGGATGTTTCTTTTGGCCACAGAAATAACAAGGCCCGAGTTTCTTACGGGCCACAGCCGTGGTCTGGGTCGGGGAGCTCGTGGAATGGCGACTGGCGGCGGCGTTGGCGAATTCGCTCCCGGGAGCCGGCGGTGGCGGGGTCTGAGGCGTCCACGGAACCGGCGGGGAATCGCGCGACTGGACAGCGTCGGCGTTATGCCGCGCAGCTTCTAGAGCGTTGGCCTTCTCTATCGCCGAGCTTAAGGTAAGATCCGAGTTCTCCAGCAGTCGCTGGCGCATGTACACTGACCTCAGTCCCGTCACAAAGGCGTCTCGCACCAGCAGCTCCGCATGCTGTTCTGCCGTGAGCGTCTTGCAGTCACAAGCTCGGACGAGTGTCTGTAGTGCTCGGAGAAACTCAGCGCACGATTCGCCAGGCCGCTGTTGCCGGGTAGCTAAGCGATGTCTTGCGTAGACGGTGTTCACCGGCCGCAGGTACTGTCGTTTGAGGGCGTCCAGTGCCCCTTCGTAGGTCGGCAGGTCCCGGATAAAGGAGTAAACTTTGGAGGAGACCCTCGAGAGTAGGATTCTGTGCATAACGGCGGGTTCAGTCGCACGAAGCTCCGCCAAGTACGATTGGAAGCATGCAAGCCAGTGTTCAAAAGCGAGAGCTGCGTCAGGGTCTTGAGGGTCCAAATCCAACCGGTCCGGACGCAAAACGGGTTCCATGTTTTAAAACTTCCAGTCAATAAAATTGATGCACCATCAATAACTCACACTGAGACGTAGGCGAGATATCGGCTTTTATTGACTGGAAGAAGGAACCAGGAGTGAGTGTCTATCATACAAGGTCCTGGAGACTGAGGCCGAGCGTCAGGCCGCAGGTCTCCTTTATACAGGGGCCTGTGGGAGGAGCCACAGGAGCAGTCAGCAGGGGCGTGTCCCGACAGGCACATAGTTCACCACAACTTGATTATACTTACTGCTCTGATAATAGTATTCAAGGATTTGTGCAGCTGAAGACTTAGTTGTTTGCAACAAGACATTGTCTGTGAATATGTTAGGTACAGCATTTTTTTCAAGGAAGTAATAACTCCCACAATGGTGTGCATTCATTGATGGTGCCTCACTTGTTGCACAAGCAAGCATGCTGATGAGTGGAATGTGCTTCTGTTTGAAAAATTGCTTACCAACCCTGAATATTGATTCTGCATTCATATCTGTTTCTAGTCCGCTTGCAGGTAACGACTCTTGAACCATTCTTTCATATTTGAGGAAATGAACATAATCAAGAAACAAAGGTTTATTGCCTGGCAAAGTTGGGTCATGCATCTGCAGAGCAAACTCTGTTGTCCTAAATATGTTACACAACGTTCTCAGACACTTCATCCATTTGTCTTTGAGCAAAGTCGTCACTCAGCGAAATTGCTTTAATTATTTACAAAGTGTAGCAAAACCATACTCAGAGCCTCACTTCCTGCTGGCAGAATCTTAGAAAACCTACAGCACAATACAGGCCCTTTGGCCCACTAAGTTGTGCTGAACGTGTCCTTACCTTAGAAATTACTAGGCTTACCCATAGCCCTCTATTTTTCTAAGGTCCATGTACCTATCTAAAAGTCCCTTAAGAGACCCTATCATATCCGCCTCCACCACCGTTGCCAGCAGCCCATTCCACGCACTCACCACTCTCTGCGTTTATATAAAAAAAAACAAAAAAAAACTTACCCCTGACATCTCCCCTGTACCCAGCACCTTAAACCTGTGTCCTCTTGTGGCAACTATTTCAGCCCTGGGTAAAAGCTTCTGACTATCCACACGATCAACACCCAGCATCATCTTATACACCTCTATCAGGTCACCTCTCATCCTCCGTCGCTCCAAGGAGAAAAGGCCCAGTTCGCTCAACCTGTTTTCATAAGACATACTTCCCAATCTAGGCAACATCCTTGTAAATCTCCTCTGCACCCTTTCTATAGTTTCCACATCTTTCCTGTAGTGAGGCGACCAGAATTGAGCACAGCACTCCAAATGGGGTCTGACCAGGGTCCTATATAGCTGCAACATTACCTCTTGGCTCCTAAATTCAATTCCACGATTGATGAAGGCTAATACACCGTATGCCTTCTTAACCACAGAGTCAACCTGTGCTGCTGCTTTGAGTGTGCTATGGACTTGGACCCCAAGATCCCTCTGATCCTCCACATCGTCAAGTCTTACCATTAATACTACATTCTGCCATCATATTTGACCTACCAAAATGAACCACTCCACACTTATCTGTGATCTCCATTTGCCACTTCTCAGCCCAGTTTTCCAATTGTATTGGGCTTTCCAGATTTGTATAAAGCATACAGAACATCACTGTTTTGTTGTGAAATGCTGGAAAACATGTTTTGAAGTGTTTCCCATTTCTAAAAGTTTTCACAAAGTGACTGAAAATAAGCCAAATACTAATTTTCTCTATCAGAGTGTACACTCTTTCAAATGTTCAAGGAGCCTGGGCAATTCCATTGCCTTTTTTGAAAAAAAATCACAGAAAAGACACATTGGCTGCTGTTGGTGCTGGTATAACCTTCATTTCAGATACTCCACACAATATTGTCTACACTTTCCTTCTGGCCATTTTCATTGAGGATTTAAGTTGTTGTTTAAGTCCAACCTGAAGCATAGTGATCAACAAAGGGGCAAGTAATGGTGTGATCAGTCAAAACCTGACTCTTTGCCTGAAGGTACATAAAGTGGGGCAGTTATATCTTGGTTGGGCATGGGCTGAGAAACACGGTCAGGACTATTCAGAAGAGCAGATTCTGAACTTTACCCCATTGAAATCTATAGCTAATTCACAGGAATTGATCACGCTGTGATTAGCACATGGGAATCCTACCAGCTACCACAGTACCACTGTAGTGAAAGCAATAATGTGTGGGCTGGACCCAGAAACAGAACATATCTTCAGCTCAGCTTTCTAATGATATGCCAAATATAGAAGTAGCATATTGTTTTTCAACATCAAAAACACGCTTTGAGCAAAATCTAAGAGAACGGTGGTTTATCAAGAGATGAAATGAATAGAGCTTTGACCAGTGGCCAAACCAGAGCTCAGAAGCTTGGAGAGGAGGGGGGTTCAATCAGGTCCAGTATCCGAGGATAAAAGGCTGGTGTGGGTCACAGCAGCGTAATATTGCTTCGACCAGTAGCCAGTCCAAACATCAGAAGCTTGGAGAGGAGGGGACTTCAATCAGGTCCACTATATGTCAATAAAAGGCAGAAGCAGGTCACAGCAGCTTAACAGAGCTTTGACCAGTGAGCAATCTGCACTTGGGATTGATTACTAACAGCAAGTTAAAGGAAGGCAGGGGCAACCACAGTGGCCACCGTTGCCGTGGCCACCGTCACCGTGGACAGAATCAGAGTGGTGATCTTAAACCTTTAGCTCTTTGAGCTTTAGTGAAAAGAGGCTTCACTCAGAGAAAGCAAAGGAAAGACATGCTCACATTTTTTCCTTCTCTGCTTTATATCTGCTCAGTTAGGCCAGTAGGGATGACAGGCAGGAGAATAAAATGATCCTTCTGAGGATTGTGGGAAGACAGGGAGACCTCCAGTGCTCCTGATGACTACAACTGCCAGAAGTGATTCAACTGGAGCTTCTAGCAAACTGAGTTAAGGGGTTGGAGCTGGAACTGGATGAACTCCGGATCATTCAGGAGGCTGAAGGGGTGATAGATAGAACGTATAGAGAGGGAGTTACACACAAAGGCCACAAGAAACTGGATGGTAGTCAGGAAGAGGAAAGGGATTAAGGAGCCAGTGCAGAGTATACCTGTGGCCATACCCCTTAACAACAGCTTTGTATACTGTCGGGAGAATGACCTAACAGAGGAAAGTCTCAGTGGGTGAGTCTCTAGCACTGAGTCTGGCTCTGCGACTCAGGAGGGAAGGGGTGGGGGAAGAAGAGGCATGTTGGGGTGATAGGCGATTCGTTAGTTAGGGGAACAGACAGGAGGCTCTGTGGGAGAGAACGAGATTCCCAGAAGGTATGTTGCCTCCCAAATGCCTGGGTTTGAAATATCTCAGATCAAGTCCTCAGCATTCTTAAGTGGTGAAGAACCAGATGTTATAGTTCTATGCAGGTACCATTGACAAGGGTAGGATGAGTGACAATGTTCTGCATAGAGTGTTCAGGGAGTTAGGTGCTGAGTTAAAGGGCAGGACCTCCAGCGTTGTGATCTCAGGATTGCTACCCATGCCACATGCTAGTGAGGCCAGAACTAGGAAGATTATACAGTTTGTTATGTGGCTAAGGAGTTGGTGTAGGAGGGAGGGCATACAATTTTTGGATCATTGTGCTCTTTTCTAGAGAAGGGGGGACCTGCGCAAAAGAGACAGTTTGCACCTGAACTGGAGTGGGACTAATATCCTTGCTTGAAGGTTTGTTAATGATGCACTGTAAGGATTAAACTAGAGTTGCAGGGGGATGAGAACCAGAATGCCAGAACAGTTAGTGGAGAGGTTTTGGAGTGAGATGTTGATAAGTCCTCAGACAAAGCTAGGAATCAAAAGGTTCAGCATGGTGTGACTAGTATCCTGAGCTGCCTACATTTCAATGCAAGAAGTATCGGAGGAAAGGTGGATAATAGTGCTGAAGATGAGGTAATTGGTACACAAACAGAGGCAATGTGTAGTGAGGAGAGGTTGTTGATAGGGCAAAATTGCAGTCAACAGTAAAAGGTAGACAAAATTGAAAAGGGTGAATACAGGACTGAAGGTGTTGTATTTGAATGCATGCAGTATGCAGAATAAGGTGGCTGGACTTGCAGCGCAGTTACAGATTGGCAGGTACGATTTTGTAGGCAGATTACAGCTCGGAGCTCAATGTCCAAGGATACACAAAAGGACGGGCAGGAAGGCAGAGGGGGCAGCATTGCTCTGTTGGTTTAAAAAAAAAAGAAAGCAAATCATTAGAAAGAGGTGACATAGGGTGAGAAGGTGTTGAATCATTGTGGATAGAGCTAAGGAACTACAGGGGGAAAATACCCTGCTGGGAGTTGCATACAGACCCCACTTTGGAAGACACAGGGTATATACATCCCAAAGAGGAAGGAGCATTCTAGAGGAAAGATGACACAACTGTGGCCTAACAAGGGAAAACAAAACTACCATAAAAGCCAAAGAGAGGCACATAATGCAGCAAAAATTGGTGAAATGTTAGATTGGGAAGCTTTTAAAAATCAACCGAAGGCAATTAAAAAGCCATTAAGAAGGTAAAGATGGAATATGATGATAAGTGGGCCAATAATATTAAAGAGGATACCAGAAGTTTCTTCAGATACATAATGTGTAAAAGAGAGGTGAGAGTGGATTTTGGACTGCTGGAAAACGATGGAGTGGTAGTAATGGAGGACAATGAAATGGCAGATGATCTGAATGAGTATTTTGCATCATTCTTCATGGTGGAAGACTCTAGCAATATGATGGAAGTTCCAGGGATCATGAAGTGTGTGAAATTACCACGACCAGAGAGAAGGTTTTATGGAAAATTCAAATGTCTGAAGGTAGATAAGTGACCTGGACCAGATGGTCTAAACTCCATGGTTCTAAAAGAGGTGGCTGAAGAGATAGTGGAGGACCTGACGAAGGGTCTCAGCCCGAAACGTCGACAGAGCTTCTCCTTATAGTTGCTGCCTGGCCTGCTGTGTTCCACCAGCATTTTCTGTGTGTTGACTATCATAATATTGCCCATTTGACACACCTTTTCTATTTCCTGTTGTAATATTAGTGCACATCCCAGCTTTTGAGAGGCCTGTATATAACTGCCATCCGGGTCATTTTAACCTTTCAATTTCTTAACTCAGCCCAACATCTTCTGATCCTATGTCACATCTTTCTACTGATCTTATGCCATTCTTTACCAGCAGAGCCACACCTACCTCTGCCTACCTTTGTACCCCTCTGATACCATGTGGACATTCTGCTCCCAGCTACAACCATCCTTCAGCCACGATTCAGTGATGGCCACAACATCACACCTGACAATCTATAAAAGTGCAATTAGATTATCCACCTTATTTCATATAGTTTGTGCATTTAGGTGTAACACTGAGTACTGTATTTGCTACCTTTTTTGATTCTGCATCCATTATGTACCGATACTCACTCTGCCACCTGCAGTTTTGTCCTATCATCTGCCTGTCATCCTGACAGTCTGACTGCATGCTATCTTTTATTTTAACCATTGTCCTATCTTGAGTCCTTTCACTCCAGTTGCCACTCACTGCCAAATTAGTTTAAACCCTCTCCAACAGCTCTAACAAACCTGCCCATGAGAATATTTGTTCCTCTCGGGTTCAGGTGCAACCTGTCACTTTTTTACAGGGCATACCTCCCCCAGAAAAGATCCCAGTGATCCAAGAACCTTATCTTAGAAAGGATGTGATGAAACTAGAGAAGGTTCCAAGTAGGTTCACGAAAATGATTCCAGGATTGAATAGTTCGTCATATGAAGAGCGTTTGATGGCTCTGGACTTGTATTCACTGGAATTCAGAAGAATGAGGGGTGACTTTACTGAGACCTATCAAATTGTGTACGGCCTTGATAGACTGGATGTGGAGAGGAAGTTTCCTATGATGGGAGAGTCTAAGACCAGAGGACAGAGCCTCAGAATAGAGGGGTGTCATTTTAGAATGGAGATGAGGAATAATTTCTCTCGCCATAGCATGGTGAATCTGTGGAATTATTTGCTACAGGCAGCTGTGGAGGTCAAGTCTTTATATTTAAGGCAGAGGTTGATAGATTCTTGCTTGCTCAGGGCAGGAAGGGATACAGAGAGAAGGCAGGAAATTGGAGCTGAAAGGAAAATTGGATCAGCCATGATGAAATGGCGGAGCAGACTCAGTGGGCAAAATGGCTTAATTCTGTTCCTATATCTTATAATCTGATGGTCATATGATCATTGCAATCAATTATGAGGCATTGAGGATCAAATGCTTATGTAATTAATTTCTTAAATTAAACCTGTAATCCCTCAGTTGCCCCCTTGCAACCCAGTGCCTTGCATCACCTTTATCTTTATTGCTCCGTAGAAACTCCTAGCACCCCCACTTTGGGAACCACGGTGCTAAATGCTGTAAAACCAGATTCTTGTAGATGAGTACTTGCTGGTCAGCATGAACATGAGAGCTGAGGGGTCCATTTCTGTGCTGTGTCTCTGTCTCTCAGCCAATGCGAACAGCAATGCAAGCCCTCCTGGTCATCTTCTCAGCTTAACGATGTTTCCTCTGTAGCATTAACTCTAGGTCACTCCACATAGATGCTGCCCAACTGAGCAGATTTTTTTCTTACATTTTCCAGTTTTATTCCTGGTAAACACTAATTTGTTTCTGTTGCTTTCTTTGCTGCGATCAGTCAAATTTAATTTTCCAATTACCAAGGCTTTTTCAGGAACTGAGTCTATATTCCAGGAATTTTCTTTTGATCAGTTGGAACAATTTCCTGTATGTGCTTTGAAATGGAGATTAGATCATAAATAATAAAGAAATGGATTGAATTGATGAAAGAACTTCTTTCATGACAAATCAGGTCAGAAATACAATCAGAGTCTTTATCCTGAATCCATGCTCCTTTTAGTAAGTGTCAGGAGCAGCTCAGGGAAATTGCTTTCACTGAATTTCAACTGATAGAAAATTTAAAATGGTTGCCTTCTCTACTAGATAGTTTGTACTAAAGATTTAGTGAAATATGGAATTTAATGAACTGTGCTACATGCATTAAATTTGTGCTGTTGATAACTTCTGACTCAGTATTTCCACTCTGTCACCATATATAAACGATCACTATAATATAACAAACATTATAACTGTACTGTTTCTGCTGTTGCAACAGGTAACACCAGAATGAAAAATCTCACTGAGGAACAGCAGGTCAGGCAGCATCTATGGAGAGGAGAAAAGAGCTGACGTTTCAGGCTGAGACCCTTCATCAAGACTCACCTAAGCACTGACCGAGTCACATTACCTCAACTGCATTGTAAATCAGAGTTAGTACAAGGTTAAATTCAAGCCCACCTTTTAAGTTTTATCCATATCCTCTTCAGGTTATTGACACAGAACAGAAAGGTACAGCACAGGAATGGGCCCTTCTGCCCACAATGTTATGCTGAGCTAATTAAACAGCTAACTAAACTAATCCTTCTGTCGACACATTAAACAGCTAACTAAACTAAACCTTGCGTCTACACAGTATCCATAAGCCTCCACTCTTCTCATATTTGCATACCTGTCTAAGACCCTCCTAATTTCAATGGATGATGCCATATTGTTTATTTCTAATAGTTGTATCATGCTTTTATTTAACACATTGTTTTGGATTGTTAAATTTTCACTGGCTTTTATTTTTGCATTGTGGCTAAGGAGATGCTGCCATTATCAGTAACAGAAGGGGGAAAGTAAAATAAAGGACCCTGGGTGACTTGTGGCTTGGCGGTTGCATTTAATGATATCGCAGCTGGAAGAGCTGTTTACAGGCAGTTCATTCCCTTTATCCTTCTCATACCTCCTGCAACCCCGCTCCTCAAATTGCCCTGCTTCCTGAGGTTCTGCAGCTGCTTGTGTACCCAGTGACCTCGCTCTAGCACACTTCACCAGCAGACAGCAGACGCCCATAAACCCTGGCACTCACTTAGCCCATGAGTTTTCCGCAGCACCATCCAGACAACAAGAATATAGGGCTGGATGGCCCAGGCCCTCGTGCAGACTCGCTGGCTGTGGCTGCTGCTTGTGTACACTTTTCCCCGATGAAGGAGTGAGCAGGATGATCTCCCCATCTCTGTCCAGCAGCCCCCGATTTCCCGGCCACCTCCCTTCACAACACCTAATTGGTGTCCACTGAGCTTTGAGAGGCAAGAGTGACTCAATTTCAATGCAGTTGCTAAACTGCATTTCTGGAAAAATAATCATATTTAAATAATAGTGATAATTATATAAGGGAAAGCAGGTTGTTAATGAAGCTCATTCACTGTGCATCGCCTGTAAAACACTTTTGGTATGGAATTCCAATAACTTAAACAACCCTCCACCATCTCTATCTCCCTCCCATTGACAAGCCAAATTTAGATGCAATTTATCAGCTTGCCTTGTATCTCATGGGCTGTAGCCACTTGTATTAGTTTCACATGTGGGACCCTATCAAGTCGTTATTGAAGTCTATGTAAACTATATTAACTGCCCAGTTTTGACAATGCATTTTCTTGATCCTTTGCAAAACCACTGAAACATTTACTTCCTCTTTTCCAGGAGTCATTGCTCCAACTCTGGATGAGTCCAGCGATGAAGCAGTCAGGTGGAATGGGAAGTCAGGGTGCTCTGTGTTTGTGTGAAACTGAAGTCCACTGATTTTTGACATGCAGGAGGTTGGTCTGTTTCAAAACTGCAGGCATAAATTTCCAATTACGTCAGCTTCTCACTGTCAGCACTACCAAGTATTGCTCAGCTGCATGGCATCTGCTGCACACCTATTGTCATGTTTATGTGGGTTGCGTACCAGGGTCAGGGGCCTTGATGTCAACAGACAGCACCTCATGCATTTGCCATCTTTTGTTTTATAGTGGCATCTGTGCAGAAGCCGTTGACATTATAAACTTGTCAAGCTTAGAGGCTCTTGTTATGGCTGAAAAGAGATTCATTTGGCAAGAATCATCCTTTTTAGAGCAGAACTAGGCCTCTCGGTCCATTGAGTCTGTTCTGCCACTCCATTATGGCTGATTTAGTATCTCTCTCAGCTCCATTCCCCTGCCTTCTCCCTGTAACCTTTGATGCCCACAACTAATCAAGCACCTGTCAACCTCTACTTTAAGTATACTCAATGACTTGGCGTGCACAGCTGTCCATGGCAATGAATTCCACAGATTCATAACCCTCTGGCAAAAGAAACTGCTTCTCATCTCTGTTCTGAAAGGACGATCCTCTATTCTGAGGCTGTGACCTCTGGTCCTAGACTCGCTCACTATAGAAAACACTTTCTCCACATCCACTTTATCTAGTCCTTCCAATATTCCATAGGTTTCAATAACATTCCCCCTCATTATTCAAAATTCCAGTGAGTACTGGCTCTGGGCCAGCAAATACTTCTCATTGGTTAATCCTTTCATTCCTCAAATCTTTCATATGAACCTCCTCTGGACCGTCTCAAATGCCAGCATGTCTTTTCTTAGGTAAGGGACCCGAAGCTGCTCACTATACTTCAAGTGTGGTCTGGCCAATGCCCTACAAAGCCTCAGCATCACATTCTTGCTTTTATATTCTACTGCTCTCAAAGTGAATGCTAGCATTACATTTGGCTTCCTCACCAACAACTCAACATGCAAGTTAAACTTTCGGGAATCCTGCACAAGGACTCCCACATCCCTCTGATTTTGAATTTTCTCTTGGTTTAGAAAATAATCTAGGCCTTTATTCTTTCTACCAAAGTGCATGACCATACAGCTGCCGACACTGTATTCCATCTGCCACTTCTTTGCCCATTCTCCCAATCTGATCAAGTCCTTGAGCAGACTCCCTGCTTTCTGAACACTACCTGTCCCTCTACCTATATTTGTATCACTTGCAAACTTGGCCACCAGCCATCAATTCCATCATCCAAATTGTTGACATATAGTGTGAAAAGAAGCGGGTCCCAATACCAACCCCTGTGGGACATCACTCGTCACCAGCAGCCAACCAGAATAGACCCAGGTTATTCCCACTCTTTGCCTCCAGTCAATCAGCCAAGCTTCTATCCATGCTAGTATCTTCCCTGTAATACCATGGGCTCTTGTTTTGTTAAGCAGCCTCATGTGTGGCACCTCGTCAAAAGCCTTCTGCAAATCCAAGTAAACAACATCCAGTGACTCTACTTTATTTATCCTACCTCTTACTTCCTCAAAGAATTCCAACAGATTTGTCAAGCAACATTTCCCCGTAAGGAAACCGTGCTGACTTGGGCCTATATTATGTACCTCCCAGTACTCTGAAACCTCATCCTTAATAATGGACTCCTACATCTTCCCAACCACTGGAGTCAGACTTACTGGCCTACAATTTCCTTTCTTCTGCCTTGCTTCCTTCTTAAAGAGTGGAATGACATTTGAAAATTTCCAGTAACTGGAACCGTTCCAGAATTCTTGAAAGATCATTACTAATGCCTCCACAATCTCTTCAGCTACCCCTTTCAGAGCCGTAGGTTGTAGTCCATCTGGTCCAGGTAACTGATCTACCTTCAGACCTTGCAGCTTCCCAATCACCTTTTCCTTTGAAATAGCAACTACAATCACTTCTGCCCCATGAAACCTTTGAGTTTCTGGCATACTGCTAGTGTCTTCCACAGTGAAGACTGACAAAAAATACTTAATTTCATCCACCATTTCTTTAACCCCCATTACTACCTCGACAGCATTATTTTCCCGTGGTCCAATATCCACTTGTACTTCCCATTTACTCTTTATATGTCCGAGAATAGTTTTTGGTGTTCTCTTTGATATTTCTGGCTATTACATTATGACAACATAATGACCAGAAGTCTGAGATAGAACACTCTAAACTAAATGTAATTATTCCCTTAAATCTCAGATAAATTTTCCCCTCAGAGATTGAACAGCAACTCATCAGTTCATCTAATCAATTTTAATTTCACAAATGTACAATGGCCTGTCTTGATGGTTCAAAAAAGGAGACGAATGCTTGTAATTAGACTTGGATGTAATTCTGTTGTGAGCATTGTCCCGTATTTCTTCGGAGCTAACAAACACTTCAAATTCCATCAAACTGAGTATTGGATCTTCAAATTCCTTGTCTCCATTCCTGTCACCAGCTTCTGCAGTTCATCATTCTCTGTAAATACATAAATAGTTCAGTTCAGGGTGTTGCTAAAAATTTCTACCAAATAAAATTGCTCTGTTGGGTCCTTGGAGTAATTTAATAACAGGGACAATATCTCAATTTTAGTCACAGTGATGACTATGTAAGGGAAAGCGGAGTGATGCGGACACTATTTCATTGTGAAACACCATTGGTACATACCTGTCATCAGATGAACAGCACTCCACCATCACTCGCTACCTCCTATTGACAAACTAAATTCACATTCAATATGCTAACTTCCCTTGTCCACATAGTGTCTGTGTGTGTGTGTTAATATAATTTGTTTATTTATTTATTCTTTCTTTTTTGATTTGGACAGCTTATTGTTGCAAGAAAATGAATCTCTGGATTGTATATGGTGACATATACATGTATACAATCTCTGGATTGTATATGGTGTATACTTTGAGAACAAATTTACCTTGAACTATGAACTTTGACCTTTGTATTCCATGGGCTGCAGCCACTTGGAACAGTTTCATTTGGGACGTAAAAAGGCCTTATTCAAGTCCATGTAAACTATACCCTGTTTCAACAATGTACTTGGTTAACTAGAGTAATAGTCATAGACATGACAACACAGAATGGGCCCATCTAGTCC
The DNA here is from genome assembly GCF_030144855.1 of Hypanus sabinus. Taxonomy (NCBI): domain Eukaryota; kingdom Metazoa; phylum Chordata; class Chondrichthyes; order Myliobatiformes; family Dasyatidae; genus Hypanus; species Hypanus sabinus. The sequence goes on along the minus strand of NC_082708.1, from coordinate 33,269,806 downwards.
AAGCTGAACTATTAATCTGCATAGTTTTATCAAACTGCACCTGGTCCATTGTCCCACATATCCTTCCCATTCATGTAGCTTAAATGTTGAAATTGAACCCACATCCATAACATCCTCTGGTGGCTCATTCCACTCTATCACCGCTCTCTGAGTGAAGAGGTTCCCCTTAAACATTTCACTTCTAGCTGTAGTCTTTCCCAAACTCAGTGGAAAAAGCCTACTTGCAGTTACCCTGTCTATACCTTTCATAATTTTGTATACATCTATCAAATTTACCCTCATTTTCCTACACTCTGGGGAATAAAGTCCTAAACTATTCAACCTTCCCCAATAACTCAGGTTCTTAAGTCCTGGAAACATCCATGTGAATTTTCTCTGTACTCTTTCAACCCTTATCGACATCTTTTCTGTAGGTAGGTGAATAGAACGCTACACATTTCTCCAAATTAGGAAATTCGATCACATCAGTGTCTTATACAACTTCAACATAACATGTCAACTCCTGGACTCAATACCTTGATTTGTACCAAAAGCTTTCTTTACGACCATAAAAACCTGTGACACCACTTTCAAGGATTATGGATCTATATTAACTCTTACCTGTATTCCCTCTTACTTGCTGCTCACCATTTAAGCCCTGCTGAAGTGCAACACTTCACACTTTTTTTGCATTAAATTCCACCTGCGATTTTTAGTCAATTTTTCCAGCAGGTTGAGCTGCAAATGCAAACTTTGATAGTCTTCCATGTTGTCCACTACACTCCTATCTTGGTATCATCCACAAATCTGCTGATGCAGTTTACCACGTCATCATCCAGATCATTGATATAGATGATGAAGAGCAACAAACCAAACATGGATCCCCTCGACACACCACAAGGTACAGGTGTCCAATCAGAGAGGCAACCATCTTTGACCACACTCTGGCTTCTCCCATGAAAACAATGTTGAATACAATTCACTACCTCACCCTGAATGCCAAGCAACTGAACATTCTTGACTAAGATCCCATTTGGTACCTTGTCAAAGGTCTTGCTAAAACACATGTAGACAACATCCACTGCCTTACCTTCATCCACTTTCGTAGAAGCTTCCTCAAAGAACTCTGAGATTGTTTAGACACAAGCTATGATGCACAAAGCCATGTTGACTCGCTTTCTCATCAGCCCCTATGTATCTGCACAGTTTTTTAACTCAAATATTTTTCGTTGCACTGGGGTTTGTTTAAAGTTTCCTCATCACCACTGATGAGGTCCTGACAAGTGGTCTCGGCCCAAAATATCGACTTTGCTTCTTCCTATAGATGCTGCCTGGCCTGCTGCGTTCCACCAGTATTTTGTGTCTGTTGCTCATCACCACTGTTATGTTTTGTAACTCAAAGACATTAAACTAATTGAAAGCAAAAACACAGAGCTGGAAATAACGTATCTTCAATTAGTTTTTAGCTTAAGCAAGGCACACATGTATATGATGCGGTGGTGTGATAATGTATTTTGTACATATAAACATTATGAATTATTTAACTATCAAAGAATGCTTAATTAAACAATCTATTTACAATATTACTCAAATATTACTGATATATTAAATACATTACAGTGGTCATCCCTTTTTATTCCTCACGTCCACTCATATAGCCTAATATCACCCTCCTCATTTTATTCGTCCCATTCGGTCACATTGAAAAGAACAGAATCCTGGAACGCTGAGCTACCAGTCCTGACCCTCCTGCAACCATGTCTCGCTACAATATAATTCCATGTGCTGATCCATGCCCTAAGCTTATTCGTCTTTCCTACAATACTCCTTGCATTGAAATATAGACAACACAGAGCATTAGTCCCACCACGCACAATCTTTCGATTCTGGACTTTGTATGTCGGCTTAACCACGACCACTCCACTATCTGCTCTGGTGTTCTGGTTCCCATGCTCTTGCAACTATCGTTTAAACCTCCCTGTGGAGCACTAGAACAACATAATGTCAGTTCCCCCCCCCCCCCCCTAGTTCAGGTGCAAACCATCCCCTCTGTACAAGTCTCACCTTCCCTGGGAGAGAGCCCAATGATCCAAAAATTTGAAAACCTCACTCCTGCACCATCTCCTTAGCCACATGATAAACTGTATGATCTTCCTGTTTCTGACCTCACCAGCACATAGCATAAGTAGCAATTCTGAGATCATAACCCTGGACGTATTACCCTTTAACTTAGCACCTAACTCCTTGAACTCACATTGCAGGACCTTGTCACCCTATGTCATTGGTACCAACATAGATGGTGACATCTAGATGCTCAACCCTCCCACTCAAGAATGCTGTAGACATGATCCAAGGTGTCCCTGACCCTGGAACCTGAGACAACATACCATCTAGGCATCTCATTCTCATCTACAGAACCTCTGTCTGTTCCCCTAACCAACGCATCCCCTAATCCTGTAGCGTGGAAAGCATTCTAACTGACTGCATCCCCATCTAGTGTGGTGGGGGGGGGAGGGGGCTACTGCACAGGATTGGAAGAAGCTGTAGAAAGTTGTGAACTCAGTCGCTCCGTCATGGGCACTAGACTCCATAGCAGCTAGGACATCTTCAAGGATTGATGCCTCAAAGTAAGGAATCTATTATTGAGGACTCCATCTCCCAGGACATGCACACTTCTTATTGCTACCATCAGGAATGAGGTACAGGAGCCTGAAGCCACACACTCAACAAAGATTCAAGAACACGTTCTTCCCTTCTGCCATCAGATTTCCGAATGGACATTGAAACCATGAACACTACCTCACTACTTTTTTTCACTACTTATTTAATTTAAATATTATATATTCACAGTAACTCACTGTTTTTATTATTGTGTATTGCAATGTACAACAAATTTCATGGCATTTGCTGGTGATATGAATTCTGATTCTGACTACCAGCTCTCCTCTTCTCCACCCTTCCAAGTCAGACTCAGAGCCAGTGAACTCTTTGAAAATTCAGTCAATTGATCTCTGAACAAAGTCATGCTTACAATCTTTGTTTAATCCTTATGTTTCTAAATGTAAAATTGTTTTAGCAATGACTTCCCTGCCACTGAAGATAAGATCACTAGCCTGTAATCAATTAATTAATCCCTGCTGCTCTTCTTGAATAGATGTACCACCATTACATTTCTCTGGTCAGTTTGCACTTCACCCATGAACAGCAAATAATAAACATCTCTGTCAGGGCTCCAGCAATCTCTCTTTTTGTCTCAAATTGACAGCCTAGGATACCCTGGCAATTTTTCCAGCTGTGAGCCTCCTAAAATGTCCAATACCTCCTTTTTAATGATAACGTGTCACTGTCTTTGCCAACTACAATGTACTTCTTAGTGAATACAGATTTGAAGTAATTATAAACAAGATAAAGCCTGTAAATGCTGGAAATCTAAGCAACACACACAACATGCTGGAGGAACTCAGCAGGCCAGGCAGCATCTATGGGGAAAAAGTGCAGTCGATGTTTCAGGTCAAAACCATTCGGCAGGACTGGAGAAAAAAAGCTGAGAAGTAGATTTAAAAGCTGGGGGTGGTGGGGGGGAGGGAGAGAGAATCACAAGGTGACAGGTGAAACCTGGAGGAGGAGGGGATGAAGTAAAGAGCTTGTAAGTAAATTGGTAAAAGAGACAGAAGGCCATGGAAGAAAGAAAAGGGCGGCGGGGTGGAGCACCAGAGGGATGTGATGGGGGGCAAGGAGATTCGGTGAGAAAAGGAAAAGGGAATGGGGAATGGTGAAGGAGAGGGTGGGGGGCATTACTAGTTCAAAAATTGATGCCCCTGAAGTATTACAGTTCTCATCTTCGTTCTACAACACCATGTACAGATTATTATTTTAATCCTCAATGAGTCTGTTGTTTTTACTGTCCTTAATAGACAGTACATATAAAATGCTCTGTGTCAATAAATAGTAGACTGTTTGTTGCACTATTTTGCCAGATGCCATTGGGTGGCTGGACCTTGAGCTCACAAAGCTGAGAGACTGCGTTTTGCATGAAGTGTTTGCAGCAGGTCACCGATTAGGTGCCTGAAAGTCATTGATCCATTGAGAAATTTTTGCTCATTACTTCGAAGAAAGCATTTGAAAATGTCGGCCCACTTAGAGATTTTTTTATAAGTAAAGCCTATTCTGGTAATGATTTTTTCAGAGGTACCTAGCAAATATTGATTCTCATTTCAAATGGAGTTTGTTTCCATGCTGAGAAAGAGAACAGATGACTTATTCATGTAATGGGAAAAAAGTTCACACACTTTCCTAAAAAAAAATTCATTTTTCCTTGCCTGTAAGACTTTTTTTACAATTTGGAGAAATGTTGCTAAAGAGATCTGATTAGCTGCAGATCGTGGGAGTTATCAATAGACAATAGACAATAGGTGCAGAAGTAGACCATTCAGCCCTTTGAGCCTGCATCACCATTCTGAGATCATGGCTGATCATCTACTATCAATACCCAGTTCCTGCCTTGTCCCCATATCCCTTGATTCCCCTATCCATAAGATACCTATCTAGCTCCTTCTTGAAAGCATCCAGAGAATTAGCCTCCACTGCCTTCTGAGGCAGTGCATTCCAGATCCCCACAACTCTCTGGGAGAAGAAGTTTTTCCTTAACTCTGTCCTAAGTGACCTACTCCTTATTCTCAAACCATGCCCTCTGGTACTGGACTCTCCCAGCATCTGGAACATATTTCCTGCCTCTATCTTGTCCAATCCCTTAATAATCTTTGCTGTGATAAGGTTAGTAATATGGGGAGGTCATCCGATACTACTTGAGGAACAAGCTATAGACTTTGCATCTTAACCCCTCCATGCCTCTATCTTTGCAAGACCCTTTGCCTCGCACTCCCAACCCCTCAAGATATCTTCACTTCACTTCACTTACTCTGACCATTTTTGCAACTCTGAATGTAACTGCATTACTGGCATCCATGCCTTAAACTGGCAAGCTTTTGAGCTGGCTAACTGAACTCATTCAGCTTTGGAGAACTCATCCTCCCATTGAGATGTTCATTGATATTGTCGAAGCTGACTGCTTCTCTTGTGGAATGGTATGGTGCATTCTCTACTACTTTCTTATGTGTGCACGAATGGCACATCAGTGCTAATCGATTCCAGTGTTAAAGGTGCAGTGAAGCAATACTGCTGATCAATTCATGCCCTGTACGTGTGAGAAGAGGTCTATATATCTGGCTCAGATGATAAGGAGATATGGCAATAATTCAGTGATATTGCATGCAGTCAGAGGGGTGCACATTTCAGCTAGGGTGGTGGTAAGGACAGGTACATTAGGGGGACTTAAGTAACTCTTAGGATGTTAGACAAATGCAGGGTCACATAGGTTAAAAGGTCAGCACACAACACCATGAGTTGTACTGTTACATGTTCTATGTTCTGTTCCAGTTTCGTAAAAGCTATCAATAAGTTCTATGCCAAAAGAATTAATCAATGTGAACAAATGATGAAATATTTGAGAAACGGTTGATATTCAGAGAACAATAATGCAGTATTAGACCCTATTCTAAAGTATCGTTTTGTAGTTGTTCAATGTTTTATATGACACAATAATTACTTTCATTTAAGCAGCAGGCTTGTTTTTAGTATTACCTCAGTACAATGTTTTTGAGAAGGTAAAAATTCATAATGCATGTCTATCATGTGGCAAGGTAATGCAATGCATTAACAATTTAATTAAAACGACATCATGCCTTTCTTATAAGGCCACCCTAATTGGAAGAGGAAGCTCTTTCATAAACTGAATTGACTGTAGCACAAAAAAATGCTGAGTTATTTTTAGTATCTTTAATTTTAAATGTAATGCAATCTGCTCCAATGTAGATCTATTATATTTTGTAATTGTACTCCAAATCAATTAAATTAATTGAGTTCAGAAGCAAATTTTTGCAGATGCTGCAAATCTGCAGTTAAAAACAAAATGCTAGAAATATTCAACAGGTGAGGCAGCATCTATAAAGAAAGAAAAGCTAATGCTTCTGAATTTAAATGTAATTGAGCTTCCAGCCCCAAAAGATCCAAATCTGACGGCGGTTCATAATGACACAAGACACTGGTGGAATTTTGCTCCAGAATAGAGAGGCTAAAGCATCATCCTTAGATCTTGCTGGAATAAAATTGTACATGATCTTTATACTAAGATGCAAGCAATTGAATGGGTGAAAGCTAAGCACCCCCCGGTGTCAAAACATAGCAGATTACAACACAGTACAGACTCTTTAGTCCACAATGATATGCTGATCATTTTAACCTACTCCCACGTCAATCTAACCCTTCTCTTTCACATAGCCTCAATTTTTCTTTCATCCATATACTTACCTACCTAAGAGCCTCTTAAATGTCCCTAATGTATCTGCATCTACCTCCACTCCTAGAAGTGTTTTTAAAAAAAAACAAACTACCTCTGATATTCCCTCTGTTTGCCTCCCAATACTTTAAAGTTATGCTGCCTTTTATCTGCCATGTTTGTCTTGGGGAGAAAAATCTCTGGCTGTCCATCTGATCTATGGTTTTTATCATCCTGTATACCTCTATCATATCAGCTCTCATTCTCCTCGTTAAAGAGAAAGCCTTGGTTTGCTCAATCTATCATCATAAAAGATGCTTTGTAATCCAGGTATCCTATTGGTAAATCTCTTCTGTAACCTCTCTAAAGCTTCGAATGCCAAACAAAGGTCCTATACAGAATATCCTAACTTCATCTGCACAGGCAGTGGACTACACTTAAGCACATCCAAAGAGCATCAGCAAATCCAGTTTTCTCATTCATAAATATACAGGAGATTCAGCGGGCATTTTATTAGGTACAGGAATGGAACCCAGTGTGGTCTCCTGGTGCTGTAGCCCATCCACTTGGAAGTTCACCATATTGTATGTTCAGAGATGGTCTTCCGCACACCACTGTTGTGAGATATGTTTATTTGAGTTACGGTTTTCTTCCTGTCAGCTTGAACAAGTCAGGCCATTCTCCTCTGACCTCTCTCATTAACAAGGCATTTTCATCCATAGAACTGCCGATCACTGGATGTTTCTTGTTTCTCACACCATTTTCTGTAAACTCTTAAGTAGGATCTCCCAATCTTTTTCATACCATGGACCCCTACCATTAACTGTGGGTCTGTAGACTCCAGGTAGGGATCCCCTGATCTAGACGTTCTGTGTGAAAATGCCAGGAAATCAGATTCTGAAATACTCAAACCACCTTGTCAGGCACCAACAATCATTCCATGGTCAAAGTCACTTAGAATACATTTCTTCCCCATTCTGATGTTTGGTCTGAACAACGACTGCACCTCTTGTCCACGCCAGCATGCTTTAATACATTGAGTTGTTGCTACATGATTGGCTAATTAGATAGTTGCATTAACAAGTAGGTGCGCAGCTGTACCAAATAATGTGGCCGCTGAGTGTAATTGTCCCCCTTCAAGAATGGTGAAATACCATCAGTATTACCAGGGATGTAAAGGAATTACTTCCTATACTTCTGCTTCTTTCAAAAATGATTCATATACTATTGCAGCCAGAGGAAGGTGCCAACGATCGAGCGGTCACTCTCTCTCCCTCTCACTGCTGTTGGAGGAAGTTATCAATGATCGAGCGGTCACCCTCGCTCACTGCTGCCAGAGAATGGTGCTGGAGTCTTGGGACTGGCAGTCACAGAAACACAGTGCTTGGTTGAAGTAATCTGAGCTGAAACTGAGCATTCCTGGACTGTTTAGCTGACTTTGTGGTTGATGTTTTATACTCTGTGTTTCTCGCTCATTGTTTTTGCTGCTTGTGTAATTTGTTCTTTTTTGGCCTGCTGAGAGTTTGATGCTGAGAAAGGGTTTCACGTTTTTCTTTGTTTCATGGGGATGTCAATGGGAAGATGGATCTCAGGGTTGTATATTGCATCCTTTGAACCTTGATTCTTAAATCTTTGTTCATTCCACATTGATGACGACTCACCATTTGCTTAGGCAGGAGATCACGATTCTATTAATTCATCAAATGCATTGCTAAATTCCAACAAGCTTGGCCACGGGCCTTTGGTTGCAACATTTTAAGTAATTAAATCAGAGATTCAAACAGTAAAAGTAAAATAAACCAGCTATCTTGTTTATGCATTTTTTATTTTGCCTCTCTTGCTTTCTTTAATGAACTTTGTCATTTGTCATGCTGCTTTCTGCCAGATTTTCGTCATTTGAGAAGATTGTTATTGAGTAAATTTATGGATTCTGTTACAATTATAGAACACTCCAACACAGAAACAGGCCTTTCAGCCCATCTCATCCATACTGAACTATTAATCTGCCTAGTCCCACTGACCTGCACCCAGAACATACATAATCCTCCACACCCTTCCCATCCATGCACTTATCCAAATTTCTCTTAAATGTTGAAACCGACCTTGCATCCATCAGTTTTCCTGGGAGCTCGTTTCAACTCTCACCACCCTCTGAGTGAAGTTCCCCCTATATTCCCCTTAAACCTTTCACCCTTAACTCATAACCACCCATTCTAGTCTCACCTATCCTCAGTGGAAAAGCAATGAGGGAGCTAGACCCTCATAATTTACCATATCTAGATCCCTCATAGTTTTGAATACCTCTAACAATTCTCCCCTTATTCCTATGCTCTAGGGAATAAAGTCCGAACCTATTCAACCTTTCCCTATAACTCAGGTCCTCAAGTCCTGGCAACATCCTGGTAAATTTTCTCTGCACTCTTTCAATCCTACTGATCTTTATGCCTGGATTCAAATATCAATATTTTGCTGTCACAACATGTAAATGAAGTAACGTACTGATAGACTACTCCCTCAAAAACTGTGATGGCTATAGAGAATAATGTTCAAAAGCATCGTTTAAAAAATGCAAATTGAATGGGCTCATTTCTCATGCAATTATTTACTACTCAGAACTTCACTATTGTGCTTGTAATTGGTGTTACTAATGTGAGCTTTGATTGTTGCTTAAGACATGCAGGGATGACATTAATTTTAACATACAGATGATTATTACTTCATAAAATATGTGAGGCACAGAAAAAGTGATAATGAAACTGAAGATTAAAGTTGCCCTCTATGATAATTGCTCTGTCATCCAATAGTAGAAAACTACCTTTTAACGTGATAATTATTGAATGCTCAGTCAGTTTAACACTAAAACCTATAGGACTATTATCAATCATAAAAAAGAAATTTACATTGAATTGCTTATATAAATTACATGGAGATCACAAAATAGAAACAATTCATTCAGCCCTGTCTCATCTAGGCACCAGAGGAATAGAAATGCTCTCACATGGGGAAATCAAGTAACTACTTCCAACTGAATTAAACCTCAGTTATTCTAGTTATGTAAAATTTCAATCTCATTACAAGATGATCATTTGAGGAGAATATATTTGAGGAAGACTTCCAACATGTGAGGAACATCCATCCTATTTAGGATTATAAAGAGGAGTATAAATCATAACAATGTGCGTGCAAAGTTCATTATAAAATTCATTGGGCATACATATTTTGTTTGTCTTATTGGAGATTGCACCATGAAAAGGACCACAGCCTAATTGTCCTGAAGAACAGGACCTGTTGTCCTGAATTATATTGGTCATAACATCAGTCTGTTGCTTGGTGCTGTTTTCACTGATGGTACATTTGAATTTCTGCAAGGAATTATTCCTCTCTGTATAAGAAAGGGTTGCCAGTATTTGTTTATGGAGATATCTTTTTTTTCCATCTCCTGTTGGTTCTAAACCAGTCCCCAGTTTTCATTTGTGTTTTGCATAAAGTTAGGCTGATATATTTTCATCAAATTGAATTATCCATATGCTGGGTCAGACTGTGTGGGTAGCTGCCAGGGTTTCTGTGAGGCCCCCGGTTAATAAAGTCCCGGACATATTCAGACCTGCTTCATCTGGGGTGTGCTGAACAGCAAGTACTGATATATCACTCACTCCTTCTGTCCCTTGACTCCATGTGAACCCCTGACTGTGTTAAGATTACACTGGTGACTCTCGAAACAATCAGCTCAGGTATACGGTCAAAGTCCTCTTTTATTTAAAGGAACAGTGTGGCCTGAAACTCGGGAGGAAAAGGAAGGTTAATTTTTGTTTACTTATTTTAAAGTTTTAACTGTTTTAGTATGCTTCAAATTTAAAAAAAAATAAAACAATATTGAAAGTTTTTAAATGTCAATGACAGCTGTGTCAGGGGTGAGTCACTATGCCAGCCTTGCCAGGTCTCAGCAGGCTACCCGAAACTGAGTTATTGCTGAGATGTTGAGTGCACAGGGTCATTTCATTTGGCCTTCTACACCAGACACAAGATAACAGTCTGATAGCAGACTAGATCATAGAAACAAGACCTTTAGCCCTACCAGTCCATAGCGACTAGAGAATCCTGCTGTCTTTTCCCAGTTGCCTACATTTGACCCATAACCCTCAGAGTCAATTCCTTCCAAGTACCTACCCAAATGCCTCTTAAATGTTGCAGTTGTATGCCCCTCGACCATTTCCTTTGGCAGATCATTTCAGGTATGCACTACTCTCTGTGTAAAGAAAACTCTCAGGTCTTATATGAACTTTTATGTGGCTATCCCTCATTTATCTGCTCGCCAGGGGATAAAGATCCAGCTTGGCCAACCTCTTCCTATAAATCAGGTCCTCTTGTCCAAGCAACATCCTTGTAAATCTCTTCGGCACCCTCGCTAGCTTGACTGTTTTTTTCCTATAACAGGGTGACCAAAACTGCATGCAAGGTGCGGACCTTACAATAAGTTGTATAACTGCAACATAATGTCCAAACACCTAAACTCAAAGGCCTGACTGATCAAGGCCAACATGCTAAGCACCTTTTTCACACTTTCCTACTTGTGCAGCCATTTTCTAAGAACTGTGTAATGGTACATCCAGCCCCTTCTATTCTACAACACTTATCAGTGTCCTGCCATTTACTACGTAAGTCCTACTCTGGTTGACTGTCCAAATATGTCTCCTCACTGTCACCTAATTTGAAAACCATTTGACATTTTTCAACCAATCTTCTTAATTCTTTTGCATTTCATTGTAACCAGCTTTACTAATGTGCAATGATCAGCAATCTTACTCATTGTTCCCCGCATATTCATATCAAATTATTTGCAAAAATAATGAATAACAGAGGTCTGCACACTGAACCCTGGTGAGTCCTACTAGTCACAGGCCTCCAGTCAGAGAATTGATCTTCGACCATCATCCTGTGCTTACTGTCATCGAGCCAATTGTGAATCCACCTCGCTAGCTCCCCCTGAATCCCATTGTGACTTAACTTTCCAAATCAGTCTGCCATGTTGGACCTAGTCAAGGTCCATATAGACAACATCCACAATTCTATCTTCATCTATGCCCTTAGTTCCATCTTTGAAAAACACCAAAAGCTTCCCCAGATCTGACCTCCCACACACAAAACTGTGCTGACCATTCCAGACTAGGCCTTGATTATCCAAGTGATTGTAGGTCTTATCCCTCAGAACTCCCTCCATTAACTCCCCTATATCTGAAATCAGGGTCATTGGATCGAGGTTCCCTGGCCGGTCTTTCTTGAGAAATGAAATGACATCAGTTACCCTCCAGTCTTCTGGCACTTCACTAGCACCTAATAGCAAAGGCAAGTATCTGCCTTCAAGATTTCTCTCTTGGCTTCCTATATGGTTTGGGGTGCATTTCGTCAGGTCCTGGGGATTTGCCCACCTTAATGCACTTCAAGGTTGCAAATACCTTCTCCCTCATAACATGCATACGATCCAAGTCCTCACTATTTATTATCCCTGTTTCTTTGGCATCAATGATATGCTCCTTAGTAAACACAGAGCAGAAATAAATCTTAAGAATCTTGGCCATCTTCTGCAGCTGCACACATACGTGGCCCTGGTGGACTTTAAGAGGATCTACTGTAGTCTCTTCCTACTCATTCTTTTACTGTTAATATAACTGAAGGACCTCTTGGGATTATCTTCAATCCTGTCTGCTGAATTATTCTCATACCCTGTTTATGCCTGATTTTAAACTCTCTATATTCGTTGAGGGTTTCCTTCTTAGCCAGCTGCCCACTTCGTCCCTTTTCCTTACTAGAGAAGGGCAACATGTTCCTGTTAGAATGAAGGGAAGACATACCAAGTTCAGAAAAACCTGGCTAATGTCTTATCAGCCAACTTTCCCTGAAGCCGGTATAGTTAGAATATGCTGCCCTTTAATTCTTGATGTAGTCCTTTCAATAACTATTCCATTGTCTTCAAATAGAGTTGCTCAGTTGTCCTCAAAGTTGGCCCTGCTCCAGCTTGGGACTTTAACCTGTGGACTTGTTCTATCTTTTTCCGTAACAATTTACAAATAATGCAGTTGTGGTCACTGGACCCAAAGTGCTCCCTAACAACCACTTCAGATACTGGTTTCCTAACAGGAGGTCCAGTCTAGCTTCTTACCTGATCCTCTGCCAAGCCTAAGGCATCGGTATCCTGAAACATGGTTATGACCACAATATCCCAGTCCCTGGAAGCATTCCACACCCTGCACTTCATCTGATTTACCTGTTAAACTGTGTGCATTGAAATAGATGCAATTTAAAGCTGTGGTCCTCTCTGCCCTTTTACAGCAAACATGGCTATCCTGATCACTAGGCTCACACTCTTTGGTTGCTGCATGTACCTTTGGCTTTTCATAGAATTCTCTCCCTTGTCCCACACCTGCCAATCTGTTTTAACTCCTCCCAGTGGCAAAAGTCAATTTCCCCACTAGAAAGTCGGTCCCCTCTGGTTCAAAGAGGCAATGTGCATCATAGACGGCCAGCTCAACTCCGGCAACAGTTATCCTGCTTTAAGTTATCTTCAATTGCCCAGAGGTTCAATATTCAAAATTAACTTTATTATTAAAGTATCTATGTATATGTCACCATATACCACCCAGAGATTCATTTTCTTGCAGACATTCACAGTAAAGACAAAGAATCAAGAAGGATGTATTAGAAGAAACACTTACCACTGTCACTTTAAATACGCCCCTTCACATTTCCCTGTTTATTCAGTATGAAGCCTTCTGGGTACATAAATCCCACCACTAGTATTATAGTCCTCATTATTCTGTCATCTCTCCTCTTCTATACAGTGCAAACATGAGCAGTCTTTGCTAGATTGATGTTTAATATATACCTTGTTTCAAGTTGCACCCCCTTATTTATTGCAATAGTAGCTGCAGTCTATTACACTGAATCTTTATGTTCGTATTGTTCTGATTAAGTTAGTGACAAGATGCAGCTCGATTTCATTTTGAACTATTCCAATATTTTTACTATGCACTTCAAGCGAACCCTTCCCAATAGGTCTCATTTTACATTCCAGTAATCTTTCAGGTTGTTTAAACAGCTTCAGATTTCATCTCTTTACACTGAGTCATATACCTGCTTCATGTCTATTAAAAAAAAATCAGGGACCATTTTTACACTCCCTGCAGATTCCAGTTATCTGATTCAATGTGCATTTTTCATCACTGTGCTCTCAGCCTGACGGTATTTTACAGCTCTGTGCAATACTTGATTTGATCTCCTTGCACCAAGACAATTCACCTTGGCAGATAGAGATTGAATCAAAATTGCTGTGGAAAAGCACAAAGGAAAACAATTCTCCAAACTGCCAATTCACATCTCAGTGAGAGACCTGTACATTGGCAGAGGAGGGGGAAAAAAGCTAGAAATGATCAGCAAGGCTGGCAGGATTTGTGGAGAGAGTAATAGTGTTAATATCCCAGATTAATGACTATTCATCTTGAAACGTTATGCTGTAGGAGGAGTCCTTGCAGCACCAAACCTACACTGAGTGTCCATTTTACTCGGTATAGCTGTACACCGACATCCATGCTTGTATCTAATCAGATATGGTAGCAACTCAATGCCTAAAAAGCATGCAGTTATGGTTAAGTGGTTCACTTGTTGTTCAGACCAGATGTTAGAATGGGGAAGAAATATTACATGATTGAAATGACTTTGGCGGTGGAATTAGTGTTGGTGCCAGAAGGAGTGGTTTGAAACTGTTGATCTCCTGAGATTTTCACACACAACAGTCTCTAGAGTTTACAGCAAATTGTGCAAAAGACAAAAAAAAAATCCATGAAAATGCCGCCTTAGTGGGAGAGCTCAGAGGAGAATGGCCAGACTGGTTCAAGCTGACAGTAACTCAAATAACCACGTATGATAACAGTGGTGTGTAGGAGAGCATCTCTGAATGTACAGCACAGAATCGGAATCAGAATAAGGTGGAATATCATCAGCACAGATTGTGAAATTTGTTAACCTTGCAGCAGCAATGTAATACATGATAATAGAGAGAAGAAAGGAAATTGTGAATTGGGGTGTGTGTGTGTGTGTGTGTGTGCCAAAAAGAAGTGAGGTAGTGTTCATGGGTTCAATGTCCATTTAGGAATTGGATGGCAGAAGAAGCTGCTCTTGAACTGCTGAGTGAGTGCCTTCAGTCTTCTGTGCCTCTTTCCTGACGGTACTGATGAGAAGAGGGCGTGTCCTGGGTGGTGGAGGTCTTTAATAATGTATACTGCCTTCCTGAGGCACTGCTCCCTGAAGACAACCTGGATACTATGGAAGCTAGTGCCCATGATGGAGCTGACTAATTTTACAACTCTATAGTTTACTTTGATCCTGCGTAATAGTCTGCCCCCCACCGTACCAGACTATTATGAAGCCAATCAGAATGCTCTCCATGGTACATTTGTAGAAATGTGCAACATACCAACTCTCAAGTATAGCTGCTGTCTTGCTTTCTTTATAGTTCTATGTTAGATCTAGTTTAGGTCTTCAGTGCTATTGACATCCAGGAACTTGAAACTGCTCGCTCTCTCTCTCTCTACACCTCTGATCCCTCCATGAGGACTGGAGTGTGTTTCCTCACCTTACCCTTTCTAAAGTCCTCACTCAGCTCATTGGTCCTACTGAGGTTGTTGCTGCAACACCACTCCACTACCTGGTATATCTCGTTCCTGTATGAAGTCCTCTCACCACCTGAGATTCTGCCAACCATGGTTGTATCATCAGCATACTTATAGGTGGCATTTGAGCTGTGCCTAGCCACACAGTTTTGGGTGTAGACAAAGCAGTGGGTAAATACACATCCCTAGAGGTGTGCCAATGGCGATAGGCAGCGAGGTGGAGATATTATTTCCAATCTGCACCAATTGTGATCTCCCGGTAAGGAAGTCAAGGATCCAGTTGCAGAGGGAGGTACGGAGGCCCAGGTTCTGGAGCTTTTTGATCAGAATTGTAGGAATAATGATGTTAAATGACAGCAGAAGACCACACATATACACAATGGCGACTTTATTAGGTGTCACCTATACTTAATAAAGTAACTACTGAGTATATACATACGTTAGTTGTGGCCTTTACTACCTGGGATCAAATATGACTTTATTTTCTATTATCATTTAATTTACCCTAAATGTTAACTATAGTGTATATAGAGGTCTATATATGGATCCTCGATATAGATCCTCTATATATAGTTAACCCTAAATGTTAACTATAGTGTATATAGAGGTCTAACAGATAAATCTGACAAGCCCATGCATTACTTTAAATATACACAGAATGCAATTGCATATTATAGAATAACACTGAATAAATCCTTGATTTTGTTGTCATTGGTGAAACTGTAGATAAGCTGTCACCCTCAGTGATAATTCCCCATTAATCTTTGTAGCCGTTGTATGTGGACTTCTCCTTCTCCAAAGGCACCTGCTATCAAAAGATCAGTTCAAGAGATTCATCAGCTATGACATCATACGGTAAATAAACAGATTATCAGATATTTAGCAAGGAAGGAAGAAGTACATTTCTAGTTCACTCTCTAAACATTTTACAAGATGGTAAATGGAGCTTTGAACAGCCATTTAAAACTAGTATAGAAGCAAATGTGTAACAAATGTCTTGCTATGAAAACAAAAACTAATGCTGCAGCTGAGTTAGGATCAGAAAATCTTGGAAGCAATTGGTTGGTCAGGCAGCATCTGTGGAAAGAGAAACAGTTACATTTCAGGTTGAAGACCCCTTGTCGAAACTGGGAAAGAGAGTAAGTGTTAGGTTTGAGTCACAGAGAGTGTCAGGGAGGGGAGGATACACTGCTGCTCATTACCATGTTAGTGCTTGCCCCACCCTATTAGAGATAAACCCTTAATCCTCCCTAATAGTTCTTTTCTCCCCTTTCCACAGATGAGTCTCAGCTTACTGAGAGTTTACAGGATTTTCTGTTCTTTATGTTAAAATTTCAACAGTATATTTTGAAATATTTATCTGAGACCATTGAAATCCACAACAACACAATCATTCGTTTTGCCATTGCTACTTTTTTTATTCAGAAATCCAGCATAAAATAGGCCCTTCTGGCCCACCAAGCTACACAGCCCAAGAATCATACACCAGCCTAATCACATGACAATTTACAATGCCTGATTAGACTACTTACGGGTACGTCTTTGGACTGTGGAAGGAGACCAGATCACCCGGAGGAAACCCACACGTAAAAGGGCAGAATGTACAAACTTCCTTACAAAGGATGCTGGAATTGAACTCTGAACTCTGATGCCCTATACAGTAATAGTGTCACGCTACCATGGCACCCCATTTTTAAGGCACATTGATGCAGGAGTACTTCTTGAAGTCCATTTATATCTGTATAGAAGAGTGTTGCAGAAAAAGACAGCCAGGGAAGGGGTCTGAGTGATTGAGAGCAAGGTATGGATTTTCGCAATAAGCTACTTCTTAACTTCTGGAAATTGCTGTCAGTTTCATAGGCCAATGCTGACAGTTCACGTCACTTCAACTATTTGCTCCGGCCAGTGGTGACCTTGTTATATAGTACGTGTTTGCTGGTTCTGTATTCCTTCACCATTGTCTAGCCAGACAGTCAGTCACCTACACAACTTGTTAAAGTCCATCAGCATTATTTTATAGCTGAAAGCAAATTGTTGTGAAACAGAATTGTCTTTCATTACACAACTGAATGTTCTCATGCTGGTTATTGTGATGTGTACTACTGCCAATAGTTGGACAACTCAAATTTTTAAATTTATGACTTTTCATCTGATAAATATTAGTGGTCATATTGTGCGTGCACCCAGGCAGATTTTCTTTTGAATGAGATTACGGTTTTGCTGAAAATGTTGACCAGGAGAAACGATCATGTGGAATGTATATTGCTTCTGTTCTCGCTTTATATTGCCAAGAGACTGAGAGCCCTCCTTGCGAATCGGATTGATTCTGGCCTTAAGTGCCTTCTCCCTGGAGGTTGCCCAGGACTTGCCAAAGCTTTTTGATTAAACAGCTGAATATCTAGTGAAATCCCCAGCCCTGGGTTGTAAGTACCATGAGGAGAGTGGGAAGAGTACTCTTGAGGGTGGATCTATGTTACTCCACCAATGTAAGATTAAGGCCACTCTAGACCCCAGTTGGAAGTGAGATTCACTCCACTTAATCATTAATTAATCCCTAGCCCTGGATTGTAAATACCATGAGGGGAGTGGGACAGGTGCACTTGAAGGTAGAACTATGTTTCTCCACCAATGTGAGATGAAGTCCGCTCTGACCCCCACTGGTAAGAGAGACTCCCACAAATTTTAGGCTGCCAACACGTTGTCAGGTGAAAGAATATTAGAACATTAGAAATTTTTTGACAAGAACAGGCCATTTGGCCTAATAATGTTTGCCAAATTCCTATTCACGTAGGATGTTGAAACAGCTTTTGAGTTTAGATTTGAAAGTCTCTGAGGTACTACTCTCAACTAGCTTGTTCCATGTGTCCACAACTCGCTGTGTTAATAAATCAAAAAGCTTCCTGATGATAGTCTGAAATCTCCCTTCAACTCATCTCTACTAATGGCCCCGTGTCCTTAATGATGGATTAATTTTGAAGTAGTAGCTGGCATCCACGTTATTTATAACCTTAATGATTTTAAATACTTTTATCATGTCTCTTCTTATTCTATGTCTACTTGGGCTAAAAAGGTTTAATTCTTTCAATCTTTCTTCACTGTTCATATCCTGGAATAAGTCTAGCTGCCCTTCTCTGGATTCTCTTCAATCCTTCACATCTTTCATGCAACATGGAGACCAAAATTGTACAGAGTATTCAAGGTGTGGCCTCACAGGCACATTATACAGCTTAAGGAGAACATCTCTTGATTTGAATTCCACTGAGAACATTATCTAGCCCAACATTCTATCAGCCTTTTTAATCACTTCTGTGCATTGTTTTGATGTTGATAGTTATGTCTACCTGAATGTCCAAATCCTTCGCAGACAGTGCACTTTCTAACTCAAGACCTCAGCCACCCCCCCATGTATAATTATATCCAATATTTCTACTTCCTATATGTAATAATTTACATTTACTTACATTAAACTTCATCTACCACTAACCTGCCCATATCCGGATTTTGTTCAGATTGAACTGATTCGATTCTGCAGCCTGAATGTTATCAGCCCATCATCCTAATTCTGTGCCATTGGCAAACTTTACTAGTTGATTTGTTACATGCTAACCACATCATTAATTTAAATGATATACAACAGTGGCCCCAACATACCCCGCAGACCCTACTTCATCTTCTAGGTGTGAAAATGATCCTCTCATCGTAACTCATTGTTTTTTGTTTCTGAGCCAATTCTGCAGCCATTCACATAACTTGCCCTGAATCCCTGCCTCCTGTAATTTGATCATTACCCTCTTGTGGGGTACCCTGTCAAAAGCCTTCTGAAAGTCTAAATTATATCAACTGCTCCATCATTATCATAAATTGTAGTTGCCTCTTCATAGAACTTTGAAGAGCTATAAGTGATAGAGGTCAAAGCAGGAGTAAATGTGTCAGAGGGGACTTAGAATATAGAATAGTGCAGCACATTACAGGCCCTTCGGCCCACAATGTTGTGCCGACCCTCAAACCCTGCCTCCCATATAACCCCCCACCTTAAATTCCTCCATGTACCTGTCTAGTAGTCTCTTAAATTTCACTAGTGTATCTGCCTCCACCACTGACTCAGGCAGTGCATTCCAAGCACCAACCACTCTCTGAGTGAAAAACCTTCATCTAATATCCCCCTTGAACTTTCCTCCTCTTACCTGAAAGCCATGTCCTCTTGTACTGAGCAGTGGTACTTCAAGGGGTGATTCTGGTCAGGAGAATTTGAAAGAAAGCATAGGCCCAAGGTTGTCTTCTGTGCATCTCTACTCAACTTAGTGATCTGGGCAACCATCAGAAAGTCTTGGCTTTCTAGGTCTTGTAGTATATGTCACAGGATTTCTATTCATGTTTTATCATGTCTGGGAAGGATCTTTTCTATAAACAAAATATACATTGAGCTCTTCATGTCTAAGTCCATACTCTCTGCAATGTACTTGTTTGGAGATTGTAAACCTGCTGGAATACAGATCAAGCTCTATTGATAAAATCAAAGTAAATGTTATTATCAAAGTACGTATGTCACCGTATACAACCCTGTGATTCATTTTCCTGTGGGCATACTCAATAAATCTATAGAATAGTGACAATAACAGGATCAACTAGAGTGCAGAAGACAATAAACTGATCAAATGCGGATAGCAATAAATAATGACAACATGAGATAAAGACGGGATGGCAAATATTCACAGTCATTAAATTACCAAAGTTGTTGAGGATGTCAAATGATCACATGCCTGTGTTAGTAGGGCAGGTCTGAGAAGCTCAGGCTCAATTATGGAAGATCTGAGGTGTGGATGTAAACACTAAGCTAAGAAAATAAACCCAGTAAAGGTCGAAGTGAAAGGTGGTAGAAACTTGCAGCTCAGATGCAGACTGTTGATATTGAGAACTTCGTTTCATTTGACTTTAATTCATACATAGAATGAATGTAGATGTTCGTTACAATAGAAGATGAGAGTGAAAATATTCAGAATGCAAAACATTCGGTGCAAGATAATTCTCATTGGTGGGACATGGGTTAAATGCATTTCCAACTTTGTCAAATTAGCAGCACCGTTTTGGTGTTTCATTTGATGAAGTAATGACAAAATTACAGTGTCACTTTAACCAAGCTAAGAGTATGAAAATTAAAGTTTTGGAGCTCATCAATTACACAGTCAGGAATCTGTCTGTGTTCAGTAACTTCACTGCATATTGCAAGATAAGTTATGGTGTACAGTCTAACTGATGAATATATCCAATCCAAACTATTAAACATTCAAGATTCAAGATTCAAGATTCAAGAGCAGATGTCCAAATGTTTACTTACATGGAAATATTTTTGAGAAATGAAAACAAGTTTTGGCCGACACAGACGTTCATGTAAATACAGGCAAATAGGATGGGCAGTACTGGGAATGTGGAAACTGAGTTTGAGTCAGATTAGGAACATTGACTTGAAGACGATAAGCCAAACAGTTGGAACAGCTCTCAGGATCATTCTCAAGAACCTCCTCTGGACCCTCTGCAATACCAGCACTTACCTCTTAGATAAGTGACCCAAAACTACTCTCAATACTCCAAGTGCCATTTGACCAATGTCATAAGAACATAAGACATAGAAGCAGAATTAGGCCATTAAGATCATTGAGTCTGCTCCACCATTTCATAATGGCTGATCCATTTTCCCTCTCAGCCACAATCTCCTTCCTTCTCCCCATATTCCTTCATCCCCTGACTATCAAGAACCTATCAACCTTTGCCTTTAAATATATCCAATGAGTTGGCCTCTGTAGCCGCCTGTGGTAATGAAATCCACAGACTCACCACTCTCTGGCTAAAGAAATTCCTCTTCATTTCCATTCTAAAAGGATGCTTCTATAGTCTGATGCTGTGTCCTCTGGTCTTAAGCTCCCCCACCATAGGAAATATCTTTTCTAAATCCACTCTATCGAGGCTTTTCAACATTTGATAGCTTTCAATTGCCATGATCTACATGGGTATCAAAGACACAGGAAGGAAAAATAATGAGGTTCTGCTGAGGAAATTTGAGCAGCTAGGGACTAAATTGGTAAAGGTAATGGAGGTTGTCCATTGTGTCCAACAATGACAGGAAATTTGTACAGGAGAGTTTTTAAAGTGGAAAAAATATTGCACTTGGGCAGTGCCACCCTCTTGACCTTGGAAGACCAGGTCCAGTAGTACAAACAAGCATCACAAACTGGGGTCTTCCTTGGTTGCAGTGGACGACCATGATGTCATTTGTGCCTTGTCATGCCCTTCACTCTCCATGGAATCAGAGAGTGCAGCAAAGTCAAGATAGCTCTAAACAGCAACTCCTTTGCTTACATCTTTGGAAACAGCCCTATTTCTATCTTTGATATCCCTTTTTGCCCTTTTCAAGGTTCTTTTGAAGACCCTGATCTGGAATTACACTCTGACTTTGGTTCTTTGCGGGAATGGGACGCACTCTCAGTGACGCAACAGACTTTTAACATCATAAATCAGCGAGTTGTGTGTTATGTCTCCCCTCACGCTGTGAAACGGGGACACATTTTTTTCCCTTTTTTTTGTGGTATGTCGAATACTGGGTGAATGAATAGTCTTTGGGGAACTGCAAGTCTGTGTCTTTATCAATGCTTTGCTGCACATTTGAGGGTGCCGATGCTTTCTTGCTGGTGGGGGGGGGGGGGTTTGTTACCTTACTGCTGCTTGTGCATGGGAGGGGGAGCTGGGGGGGTGCTTTGGAGTTCTAACATTTAACATCATTCATTCTTTGGGGCACTCCTCTGTTTTTGTGGATGTTTTTGAAGGAAAAGAATTTTAGGATGTATATTGTATACATTTCTCTGACATTAGATGTACCTATTGAACCTATTGAATATTACTGTCATACAGTGAGTGTTGGGAGCAGACCCAAATGCAAGGCACAGACACTGAACTACCAGGAACAGGACTAGATATGAGAAGGAAGCAAGGAAAGTGGGGAAGAAAGGACAATGGACATGACACAGGCCGTAGACAAGACAAGGATTCCTGGCCTGGGCTTGGACTTGACTAGGATAGCGGAACCAGGACATGGAACTGGGAACTAGGAACCTGGCTTGGACTCCGAGCCAGAGACTGGACAAGGACCCAGAACCTGGGTCTTGACTTGGGTTCGGACGTCGGAACTAGGCGAGGACATGATGAGGCTACAGGACGAGGAGAGGCAACAGGACTGGACATGAGACTCCTGGACAGAACAAAGGAACCCCAGCATCGGGCTGAGCAAGGTACTCCTGGGCTGGGCGAGGCACATGGACAAGACAAGAACACAAAGCTGTGGCTTGGACAGGACAAGGTTCTTGGATGTGGCTAGGACTGGACGAAACCCAAAGCCTTGAATTAGTCGAGGAAGGGACAGGAACACAGGCCCTTGGTCGAGGGAGAGACAGGAACATGGAACACAGAGCTGGGACCCCTCCTTGGAAACAGGACGTAGGGCCGGGACTCATAACACAAAATGCAGAATATGATGAGACGGTTCCCAACACAATGTAGTGGCAGACAGCTGGACCTACCCAGCGAAGGTGTGGACACAGAAACAGTTCAAACAATGAAAGACAATTCCTTATCTTGCTCTGATGGTTGAGCTTGACAGTGGTGAAGGCGAGGCTCAAGGGGAATGGGAAGGGGAAGGGGGATAGGACAGGAACAATCCAGCAGGCAGAGGCTGAATCCTAAAGCTATTAATAAAGCCAGCCCAAATGAGAATCAGCTGCCTCAACAGAAACTGGGGAAAACTGGAACCCCTGGAATAAGGGACAGTACCACCTTCCTAGCTGTTGGATGTCACTGTAGTTCTACAGGACAATTACGTCCCTATCTCACCAGGGTATGAGGCTGCCGGCTATCCTCACCTGGTTTGGCTTCCCTTCAAAGCGGCATAGCAGGGTGTGGCTGCTGTTGCATGCCAACAGCTACTTGGAGCCACAGGTGACAGCTGAGGGTCTGGTGTGGACCAAAGGTGAGAAATCTGCCACAGACTGGACATGACAAACCCCTTCACCAGAGGTGCTACCTCTCCTAGGATGCCCCATACACCCCAGGGGACTAAATGAAAACACCTCATATTGCAGCACCAACAGACCATGCCCACAAGTTTCAGCAGAACAATACAAGTGACAATAACAACAGAATGGCAGCAACAAACCAAATCAACAACACCAAAACAAGCTCCTATTCTCCCTCCTTCCGACACACCCATTCACACACTCACAGGCGGGCCTCTGACCCCAGGACTGACCTCCAAGTACTTGGCTCAGATTCACAGACATTGACCTTTCAACTTCTAGACCTGCTGACCCAGGGGCTATGCTCAACTTCTGGAGTCGCCGACTTTGGCCTTTGACCTTTGGGCTTCAACATTCAGTTTCGTTTAAGTTACTTTAATTAAAATAAAATAAATTTGCACTGCTCGTTGCAACACTTCAATGAGAAATTTCTCTTCCTATCCTTTGTGCTGTCCTGCACTATCTGAGGTGGGAATTTTAATGATGAAAATGGAGTGCCTAAGGGGAAACAGTACGAATGCATTTAAAGAAGCAAAGAGGGAAAAGGGATGTTGAAGGAGTGAAATATAGAAAGAGAGGATCCACACCTGGAGCATAAATGCCAGCCCGACTAGCTTGTGTCTAATGGTCTGTTTCAAAGCAGGATATTTCCTGAAATAAAATCTAATGAATAATATGTTGTAATTTGATATCACTGTCACAATACCAAAATAAATACAATGTTCTTTTTGCAAGTATAGTGTTATATAAACAAGGTATGTAATCTGCTGAGGGAAAAAAGCATTTTGTAAAATCAGGAATAATTAATTTACAATTGCTTATTGTGAAAGTGCATTGTATCTTTTGTCGGGAATGTGAGAGGCATTTGAGAATCATCTTTGAAAAGGTCTTGACACAAAAACTCTTGAGAGCGCTAATTGTTTTCAGTCAGGGAAGTTTGTTTCAGTCCAAGCTTGTTTCTTCTCTAAGCCTTGTAAATGAGCCCAACACATTTGTCTAGGGTTACTACAGCTGTTCTGTTAAAGTCACCGTGGATGGGCAAAATTCATCCTCGATTACCCAGAAATTCACCCCCAGTGAGTAGCACTAATCACACTACCCTTCCATAGCTGCTTGCTCTACACTGCACCTAAAATTCAGTTCCACTGCAGTTTACAAAAATCGATACATTTTTGAGAAAAAGAATCATTAGCTTGAAAAAGTGTTGGTATTTAGGGAACTGTATTGTATTAAAATTGCTTAGGAGAGTAAATGATTATTTCAAGGCTACTTATGTAGTTGAACCTCTTAGAATGTTTTAAGTCACATAACTTTAGTGATCATTGTTTTGCAATCAGTATCAGTAGCTCATTTGCCAGTGATGCTTATGCCACAATGAACTGTGACACTGAGGAATTGTTGCTCGGTTTGCTATTAATTTTATATCAGGTACTCCCTGGCAGAAATTTAAGAGACAAGCAAATAATTTTTATTGATTAATTGCTGTCAATTAATCTCAGTCTTGTTGTTGTAATGCATAATGTTTTGTGAAGCCCTCTCCAATCATAACAGTACTTGATTATTCACAGATGGTCCTACATTACTTTCACTAAAATGAGACAGAATATAACACAGACATCCGGGAATTATGGGAGCTAAATGTACTGCCACTGTGAAGGCCATTAGATCTTGTAGGGCCTAATTTTCCCAGAATCACTTTCTGCTCAAGAATTAAAAAACAATGCAGTGATCTCTTAGACTCCAGCCTTCTTCAGAAGATGGTGCTTCATGTTTCTGCATGCATATAGAAACTATATTCTTGACTTGAACTCTGAAATTCTCACTCTCATTGCTCAGGATTTAAGCATGGATCTTAGCTTGGGTTTCTTATGGAACAGTACAGCAAAGTACAGGCCCTTTGGGCCACGATGTTGTGCCGACCTTTTAACCTACTCTAAGATCAATCTAACCCTTCGCTCCCACATAGTCCTCCATTTATCTATCATCCAAGTGCTTATCCAAGAATCTCTTAAATGCCGCTAATACAGTTGAAGTCAGTTTACGTACACCTTAGCCAAATACATTTAAACTCAGTTTTTCACAATTCCTGACATTTAATCCTAGAAAACATTCCCTGTCTTAGGTCAGTTAGGATCACTATTTTAAGAATGTGAAATGTCACAATAATAGAATGATTTATTTCAGCTTTTATTTCTTTCATCACATTCATAGTGGGTCAGAAGTTTACATACACTTTGTTAGTATTTGGTGTCATTGCCTTTAAATTGTTTAACTTGGGTCAAACATTTTGGGTAGCCTCCCACAAGCTTCTCACAATAAGTTGCTGGAACTTTGTTCCATTCCTCCAGACGGAACTGGTGTAACTGAGTCAGGTTTGTAGGCCTCCTTGCTCGCACACGTTTTTTCAGTTCTGCTCACAAATTTTCTATCGGATTGAGGTCAGGGCTTTGTGATGGCCACTCCAATATCTTGACTTTGTTGTCCTTAAGCAATTTTGCCACAACTTTGGAGGTATGCTTGGGGTCATTGTCCATTTGGAAGACCCATTTGCGACCGAGCTTTAACTTCCTGGCTGATGTCTTGAAATGTTGCTTCAATATGTCCACATAATTTTCCTTCTTCATGGTGCCAACTATTTTGTGAAATGCACCAGTCCCTCCTGCAGCAAAGCACCCCCACAACATGATGCTCCAACCCCAACTGCTTCACGGTTGGGTTGGTGTTCTTCGGCTTGCAAGCCTCACTCTTTTCCCTCCAAACGTAACCTTGGTCATTATTGCCAAACAGTTCAATTTTTGTTTCATCAGACCAGAGGACATTTCTCCAAGAAGTAAGATCTTTGTCCCATGTGCACTTGCAAACTGTAGTCTGTATTTTTTATGGCGGTTTTGGAGCAGTGGCTTCTTCCTTGCTGAGCAGCCTTTCAGGTTATGTCAATATAGGACTCGTTTTACTGTGGATATAGATACTTACCTACCTGTTTCCTCCAGCATCTTCACAAGGTCCTTTGCTATTGTTCTGGGATTGATTGCACTTCTTGTGCCAAAATACGTTCATCTCTAGGAGACAGAATGCGCCTCCTTCCTGAGCGGTATGACGGCTGCATGGTCCCATGGTGTTTATACTTGTGTACTATTGTTTGTACAGATGAACGTGGTACCTTCAGGCATTTGGAAATTGCTCCCAAGGATGAACTAGACTAGTAGAGCTCCACAATTTTTTTTTCTGAGGTCTTGGCTGATTTCTTTTGATTTTGCTTGTAAACTTCTGACCCACTGGAACTGTGATATAGTCAATTAAAGGTGAAATAATCTGTCTGTAAATAATTGTTGGAAAAATTACTCCTATTGTGCACAAAGTAGATGTCCTCAACGTCTTGCCAAAACTATAGTTTGCTAATATGAAATCTGTGGAGTGGTTTAAACAATGAATTTTAATGACTTCAAACTAAGTGTATGTAAACTTCCGACTTCAACTGTATATCTGCCTATCACCACCTGTGGTAGTGCATTCCATGCATTAACCACTGTAAAAATCCCACTTCTTACGTACCCCCTGGTCTTCCCTCCAATCACATCAAAATTATGTCCTCTCATATTAACCATTGCTGCCTGGGAAAAATGTGTTGGCTGTCCACTCTTATATCTTGTATACAGTACCTTTATCAAGGCACCTCTCACCCCTGTAAGAATGCTGTGCACCTGGTCTGAGACATCTCTGATTCTGCCATCTGGGAGGCAACATATTGCCCAGAAGTCTCTTTCATGTCTACAGAATTTTCTGTTTGTTCCCATAACTACTAAATGCCCTATTACCACTGCTCGCCTCTTCTCTCCATTTTCCATCAGAACCAGATTCATTACCAGCTTTACCTGGGTAGGCCATCACCCCCATTGGTATCCAAATCAGTACATCTGTTATTGAGAGGACATGCAAACCGGGGTTCTCTGTAGTGTCTGCCTTTTCCCTTTCCCTCACCTGGCAATCATGCAGCTCTCTGCCTCCTGCAGCTTAGGTGTGACTACCTCTCTGTAGCTCCTGGCTATCAACTTATTCTCCTGATAAGTCGTGGATCATCCCAGCTCCAGTTCTCTACATGGTCTCTAAGGAGCTCCACTCAAATTCACTTCTTGCAGACGTTGCCATCAGGAATATTGGTGGTTTCACAGTCTTTCCACATCATGCAAGGGGAGCATGCCACTGCTCTGGGATCCATTCTCACTGCTCTACCTGGTACAATGATAAAGAAAGAAAGAGAAACTTGATAGAGACCTCAACGTGGTCACAGCCTCAGATCCCCATTCTTACTCCATCCACTCAAACTCTGGATGCTCTGCTTAAATCTAACTTCTTATCAGCCCTTGTCAATTGCCCAATTACACTGGAAAACAAATTTTTCAAAAGAGTTGCTTCATCAGAATTTTTTTTGTTTATGATAGACTGCTTGAAGATGAACACAAATATAATTTCAACTACTTTTACCATGTAGGAATTTGGAGTAACAACAAATTAACTTTTATTGAACATAATGTGTTTTATTGCATAATGGTGCTGATGCTTTGAAATAGTTCAACTAAGTTTGAAAATAGTTTGTTAATGATTTTCATTTGTACTCAGTGTCTGAGGCTTCTCGCTTAAGTGGCCAACAAGTGTCATAGTACATACTGGTGCCAATGATGTAGGTAGGAAAAGGAAAGAAGTCCTGAAAAAAGGGAGTTGGGAAGGAAGTTGAGAAGCAGAACCGCAAAGATAGTAATCTCGGGATTACTGCCTGTGCCACGTGACAGTGAGAATAGGAATAGGATGAGGTGGAGGATAGATGCGTGGCTGAGGGATTGGAGTGGGGGGGCAGGGATTCAGATTTCTGGATCATTGGGACCTCTTTTGGGGCAGGTGTAACTGTACAAAAAGGACGGGTTGCAATTGAATCCCAGGGTGACCAATATCCTGGCGGGGAGGTTTGCTAAGGCGACTGGGGAGAGTTTAAACTAGAATGGTTGGGGGGTAGGAACCGAACTGAAGAGACTGGGGAAGAGGAGGTTGGCTCACAAGTAGAGATAGCTTGTAGAGAGTTGTGAGAGGGAGGATAGGCAGGTGATAGAGAAGGGACACGCTCAGACCAAAGGCCTGAGATGTGTGTATTTTAATGTAAGGAGTGTTGTGAACAAAGTGGATGAGCTTAGAACGTGCATCAGTACTTGAAGATATGATGTGGTGGCCATTATGTACACTTGGATGGCTCAGGGACAGGATTTGTTACTTCAAGTGCCGGGTTTCAGATGTTTCAGAAAGGACAGGGAGGGAGGCAAAAGAGGTGGGGGCATGGCAAATGCATCAGAGATAGTGTCACGGTTGCAGAAAACGTGGACGCCATGGAGGGATTGTCTATGGAGTCTCTATGGGTGGAAGTGAGGAACAGGAAAGGGTCAATAACTTTACCAGGTGCTTTTCATAGGCCGCCCAATAGTAACAGGGATATCAAGGAGCAGATAGGGAAACAGATCCTGGAAAGGTGTAATAGTTACAGAGATGTTGTGATGGGAGATTTTAATTTCTCAAATATCGATTGGCATCTCCCTAGAGGTTTAGATGGGGTGGAGTTTGTTAGGTGTGTTCAGGAAGGTTTCTTGACACGATATGTAGATAAGTCTACAATAGGAGAGACTGTACTTGATTTGGCATTGGGAAATGAACCTGGTCAGGTGTCAGATCTCTCAGTGGGAGAACATTTTGGAGATATTGATCATAATTCTGTCTCCTTTACAATAATTTGGGAGGGAGATAGGAACAAATAAATTAGAAAAACGTTTAATTGGAGTAAGGAGAATTATGAGGCTATCAGGCAGGAAATTGGAGGCTTAAATTGGAAACAGATGTTCTCAGGGTAAAGTATGGAAGGAATGTGGCAAATGTTCAGCGAATATTTGTGTGGAGTCTGTATAGGTACATTCCAATGAGACAGGGTAGTTATGGTAGGGTACAGGAATCATGGTGTACAAAGGCTGTAATAAATCTAGTCAAGGAGAAAAGAAAAGCTCACAAAAGGTTCAGAGAGCATGGTAATGTTAGAGATCTAAAAGATTATAAGACTACTAGGAAGGAGCTTAAGAAGGAAATTAGTAGAGCCAGAAGGGGCCATGAGAAGGTCTTGGTGGGCAGGATTAAAGAAAACCCCAAGGCATTCTACAAGTAAGTGAAGAGCAAGAGGATAAGAAATGAGAGAATAGGACCAATCAAGTGCGACATTGGGAAAGTGTGTATGGAACCGGAGGAAGTAGCAGAGGTACTTAATGAATACTTCAGTATTCACTACGGAAAAGGATCTTAGTGATTCTAGTGATGACTTTCAGCAGACTGAAAAGCTTGAGCATGTCGATATTAAGAAAATGGATATGCTGGAGCTTTTGGAAGGCATCAGGTTGGATAAGTCGCCGGAACCGGATGAGATGTACCCCAGGCTACTGTGGAAGGCAAGGGAGAAGATTGCTGAGCCTCTGGCGATGATCTTTGTATCATCAATGGGGCGAGGTTACGGAGGATTGGAGGGTTGCGGATGTTGTTCCTTTCTTCAAAAAAGGGAGTAGAGATAGCCCAGGAAATTATAGACCAGTGAGTCTTATTTCAGTGTTTGGTAAATTGATGGAGATGATCCTGAGAGGCAGGATTTATGAACATTTGGAGAGGCGTAATATGATAAGGAATAGTCAGCATGGCTTTGTCAAGGGCAGGTCGTGTCTTACAAGCCTAATTGAATTTTTTGAGAATGTGACTAAACACATTGATGAAGGAAGAGCAGTAGATGTAGTGTATATGGATTTCAGCAAGACATTTGATAAAGTACCCCATGCAAGGCTTAATGAGAAAGTAAGCAAGTATTGAGAAAGTAAGTGATCCAAGGGGACATTGCTTTGTGGATCCAAAATTGGCTTGCCCACAGAAGGCAAAGAGTGGTTGTAGATGGGTCATATTCTGCATTGAGGTCAGTCACCAGTGGTGTGCCTCAGGGATCTGTTCTGGGACCCTTGCTCTTTGTGATTTTTAAAAATGACCTGGATGAGGAAGTGGAGGGATGAGTTAGTAAGTTTGCTGCTAACACAAAGGTTGGAGGTGCTGTGGATAGTGTGGAGGGCTGTCAGAAGTTACAGCGGGACATTGATAGGATGCAAAACTGGGCTGAGAAGTGGCAGATGGAGTTCAATAATAAGTGTGAGGTGGTTCATTTTGGAAGGTCAAATATGATGGCAGAATATAGTATTAATGGTAAGACTCTTGGCAGTGTGGAGGATCAGAGGGATCTTGGGGTCCGAGTCCATAGGACGCTCAAAGCAACTGCGCAGTTTGACTCTGTGGTTAAGAAGGCGTATGATGTATTGGCCTTCACCAATTGTGGAATTGAATTTAGGAGCCAAGAGGTAATGTTGCAGCTATATAGGATCCTGGTCAGACCCCACTTGGAGTACTTTGCTCAGTTCTGGTTGCCTCACTACAGGAAGGATGTGGAAGCCATAGAAAGGGTGCAGAGGAGATTTACAAGGACGTTGCCTGGATTAGGGAGCATACCCTATGAGAACAGGTTGAGTGAACTTGGCCTTTTCTCCTTGGAGTGATGGAGGATGAGAGGTGACCTGTTAGAGGTGTATAAGATGATGAGAGGCATTGATCATGTGGATAGTCAGAGGCTTTTTCCCAGGGCTGCAATGGTTGCCACAAGAGGACACAGGTTTAAGGTGCTGGGGAGTAGGTACAGAGGAGATGCCAGGGGTAAGTTTTTTACTCAGTGGTGAGTGCGTGGAATGGGCTGCCGGCAATGGTGGTGGAGGCGGATATGATAGGGTCTTTTAAGAGACTTTTAGATAGGTACATGGAGCTTAGTAAAATAGAGGGCTATAGGTAAGCCTAGTAATTTCTAAGGTAGGGACATGTTTGGCACAACTTTGTGGGCTGAAGGGCCTGTATTGTGCTGTAGGTTTTCTATGTTTCTAATAATTCACCAGCATTGATGGGTTCCAGTTGGCCCTGGTATCTTTTCTCCATGACCGCAATGTCCTGGTGAAACTTTTCACCGTGCTCGTCACTAACAGCACCAAGGTTTGCAGGGAAGAAGTCTAAATGGGAATGCAGAAAATGAATGTTTAGTGACATTGCATTTCATGGTTTTATATGCTTGAAGCATGCTTTCAACCAGTTCCATGTAGTTTGGTGCTCTGTAGATGCCGAGAAAAATTTCACCAACTTCCCTGAATGCCTTCCATGTAATTTTCTCCGGTCCCACTAGAAATTCTTCAAATTGCCTGTTACTGATGACCTGTTTGATTTGTGGGCCAACAAAAATGCTTTCCTTAATTTGGCCTCAGTTATTCTGGGAAGCATCTGTCTCAAATATCAAAATCCTTCATAGAAATTATTGTGCCTGGTGATAGCAAATTCCATCCTTACAGTCCTGAACCCAATAATTGTTACTAAAACCTGTCCTGCCATGCAGCAGCCTAAGTATGCCCGGACAAGATGGGAAACTTTCCAGCTTACACTGTAGGCAACATTTTAATTGACTTGAAGAATGAATTGAAATAATAAACATAAGTGATTTCATAAAATGGTGTGTGATAGGAAAATATCATGGTGATTTTCATGGTCAATAGCCCAAAATTCGTAAGATACACATAAAGGTATTCAGGAAGCAAAATGATTGTTGTCCGATGTTACCTGATGACATTGAAACTCAACAGAAAGCTCAAAAACAGGCTCTGCTCTGTAAATCTCTCACTCCTTGCAATAAAGCATTTCGAAGCTTGTCCAGTCTGGTTGGATGCCTTGAGAAGCTCTTGCATTAATAGAGTTGCGGATCGCTTTAGCTCCTTTGGAGTCGGGGACAAGATGGCTCCTAATTGTGTCAAAAACACCTCAGAATGACTGAAGTAAGGGAGAATCATCCTTGATCCTGATTATAGCAACAGCGGAAATTCCCACAGTTCCTGGTGACAGACTACAGTTCGCAGATCTGTGAACTTGCAGAGCTCTTGTGTTTATTCTCAAATAAATAGATACACTCTATAAAGTGTCCTATCCATATACATCATGGCTTGGTATGGCAACTGCTCTGTCCGAGATTACAAGAAACTATAGAGAGTTGCGGAGACTGCTCAGCACAGCACAGAGATCAGACTCTCCTGCATAGATTCTGTCTGCACCTCTCACTGCCTTGGTAAAGTCACCAACATAAAGATCCCACCCACCCCAGACATCCCCTCTTCTCTCCCCTCCCTTTTGACAGAAGATACAAAAGCCTGAAAGCTTGTACCATCAGATTCCACTTTAATACTGCTGTTCTAAGGTGGTTGAACATCTGCCTGGTATGATATGATGGAGTCTTGACCTCACAATCTATCTTGAAAGGCCTTGTAGCTTATTCTCTGCCTACATTGCACTTTTTCTGTAACAATAACACTTTGGAGATGGAGCAACCACTCCCCACTGAACATCGACGGTTCCTCCGTAGAGATCGTTAAGAGCACCAAATTTCTTGGTGTTCACCTGGTGGAGAATCTCACCTGGTCCCTCAACACCAGCTCCATAGCAAAGAAAACCCAACAGCATCTCTACTTTCTGCGAAGGCTGAGGAAAGTCCATCTCCCACCCCCCACCCTCACCACATTCTACAGGGGTTGTATTGAGAGCATCCTGAGCAGCTGCATCACTGCCTGGTTCGGAAATTGCACCATCTCGGATCGCAAGACCCTGCAGTGGATAGTGAAGTCAGCTGAGAAGATCATCGGGGTCTCTCTTCCCGCCAATACAGACATTTACACTACACACTGCATCCACAAAGCAAACAGCATTATGAAGGACCTCATGCAAACTCTTCTCCCTCCTGCCATCTGGGAAAAGGCACTGAAGCATTCGGGCTCTCACGACCAGACTATGTAACAGTTTCTTCCCCTAAGCTATCAGACTCCTCAATAGCCAGAGCTTTGACTGACACCTTACTGCCCTATTGTCTTGTTTATTATTTATTGTAATGCCTGCACTATTTTGTGCACTTTATCCAGTCCTGGGTAGGTCTGTAATCTAGTGTAGCTTTTTTTCTGTGTTGTTTTTTACATAGTTCAGTCTAGTTTTTGTATTGTGTCATGTAACACCATGGTCCTGAAAAAACATTGTCTCATTTTTACTGTGTACTGTAGCAGAAATTATGGTCAAAATGACAATAAAAAGTGACTTGACTTGACTTATTCGACACTTTACTCTGGGTGCTACTCCAATGCAGTGTCATGATGAAATGATCTGTATGGATAGCATACAAAGTTGTTCATTGTTTCTCAGAACGTGTGACAATAATAAACCAATTTATATGGAGAAGGTCTAATTTTTTTTGAATCCATGGCAGTTAGTGGTTTTGCCTCAGAGATCCAATGACCTGGGTTCACTTGTGTCTCATAGTTCAGTACTGGAGTTTGCACCTTCTCCCTCTGACTGCACAAGTTTCAGCCGGTTTCCTCCCATAAGCTGGTAGGTTCATTGGTCGCAGTTGGTACCCTTTGTTGCATTAGATGGCAGAGGAATAAAAGGGGTGTATATTGGCATAATCACATGCAAGTCTGCAGGCAAATAAAGGGAGAACGAAACTGATGGGTTTCCTTTGGGCTGGGAACAAGAATGGTGTTAACCCAGGCAACCTGTTCATATTCTATACCTTCACAGTACGGTCCCGGTCAATTCTAACCGGCCCAAGAGTCCCCTCATAACAAGTGTCTATACCAAATTCTGAACCACAGATCTATTTAGAATGTATAACTAACCTATCAGACATTAATCCTTAATTTTTCAGAGATCTAAAATCCATTTCAATAGGTATGGGTCAAATTTGACCTGGGACAGCCTCAATGTACAAAAATTTGTAGCACCTGTACAAAAGCATAACATTTTTAATTATTGTCACCTGAGCATTTTTGGGTCACTTGAGGAAAAGTCATTAAATTTTGGCTAAAAAAAAAATGGCATTTAGGGTGTTTTTACTGCTGTCAAATGTCAAAATGGGTCAAATTTGGCCTGAACAGTATGTGAGGGTTATTGGGCCAAATGGCCTACTCCAGAGCCGATAATTAAGTATAAGGACCTGGTTTTCAGTTTAAAAAAAAATCCTGCATTAGGCAAATAGTTTCATTTAAATTATCTGCTGAATTAACTAGCTTCCCAGTAATTCCTTGTTTGACACCCAGCCGTTCACAGGAGATCAAATGGAGATGGCTATGACTGACTCTCAAGTTTGGAATATAATTGCCTGATGTAAATCAATTAAATTGTTCGGAACAAAGGAACCCAAAATGACTAACTTATCTAGCCACAGAATACTCAGATTTTGGCTTTGTATTTTATAAATAAGCATGCTGAGTCTGTAAATTAATTATTAAGCATATTTCAGTACAAGATATCCCAATTAAACTTCAAAGGTTGATTACAATACATTCCTGGGAAAATGCTAATTAACCAATCCAATATATGACCAAAACTGGCTCGAGACAACATAACACTGTCTTTAATCACTTTCATGTTTTGAGAATTTATATGCAGAGGAACTTGCAGTCAAATAGGTTAAGCTGTAACCCATGGCAACCACAAAATCCCGACATGTTGATGGACTGTGAATTCACCGTGATCACTTCTATAAAACTGTCAATGTATTTAAACAAGGAGATCAAGATATGATATATTTATGTGATATATTCTATTTATATCTTAAACTTTACAAATAAAAGTGAGAAGGTTGAAAGGATTGCACTGTTTTCTTTATCAAAGATATTTTTATAACAACTATGTATCAACTGGTGGACGATTGAAATAGAACAGACAATAGGCACAGGTTTATATGTTCATTATCTGTGTAATATACAGAGGGAGAGGATTTTGTTTTCTAATGTGTAGATAGCATGCTGGCTTTGTTGAACAGGTCAGCATTTATCAGCCATTCTAATTGCCCCTGAATTGCTTGCTGAGAGGAGTGAACCATTTTGCTGTGTGTCTGGTGTTATAATAGGGTCAATCTGGTAATGACGGTAGGATACTGTAATTGTGTGTCTAGTGGAGTTGCTGTCTCGCACTGCCAGGGGTCCAGGTTTGATCTTGACTCTTGGGTTACATGTGACTGCACGGGCTTCCTCCCACATTCCAAAGACCTGTGATTTGGCAGCTTAATGGCCACTGTAAATTGCCCTGCTGAATTGTGGGAATCTGGGGGAGCTTATGAGATTGGGAGAAAGTAAAACAGGGTAATATATGGGTGGTTAGTCTGGACTCAGTGGGCTGAAGGTCTTGTTTATTTGTTGTATCTCTCTATGGACACAAGTGACCAAATGAGATTTTACAACAGTCCATTAGCTTGTAGTCACCAGTATTGGTAAGGGATTTTTATTTCAGATATATTTTAAAGTTGCTCAGTGCTACAGCAAGTTCCTTTCTACAGATCAAAAGTTCAAACTTTGGGATACATGACCAGGAAGCTAACCACAATCCCACACTCTGTCATAAAAGTCCTTTTGAATTCTGTTGAATACATTGTGGTTGTACATTGCACGGGTGTTTGCCTTGCTGTGTTACTATTCTGGTTAGGATGAACATGGAACCAGCATTTTAAATGGAGTCAACTAAATACAACTAGCTTATCTGGTAATCTGGAGCATAGAACAGTCAAATTCAGTACAGGTCCTTTGGCCCATGATGCTGTGCCAACATTTTAACTTACTCTAAGGTCAATCTAACCCTTCCTTTCCACAGAGACCTCCAGTTGTCTGTTATCCATGTGCATATCTAAGAGTCCCTCAAATATCCTTAATGTATCCACATCAACTCCCAAACCAGGCAGCAACTTCCACACATCCACCACTCCCTGCGTAGAAGGAACCTCACCTTTGAAATCTCCCCTAAACTAACCTCCAATCATTTTAACGCTATGCCACATTATATTAGCTACTTCTGCCTTGGGAAAAAGTCTTCGGCTTTTCGCTAAATCTATGCCTCTTATCATCTTGTACACCTCTATCAAGACACCTCTCACCCTCCTTTGCTCTAACAAAAAAAATCCCTAGTTTGCTCAACCTTTCCTCATAAGATATGCTGTCTAATCCAGGCAGCATCCTGGTAAATCCCCTCTGTACCCTCTCTAAAGCTTCCTCATCCTTACTATAATGAGGTGACCAGAACTGAACACAATATTCCAAGTGTGGTCTAATCAGAATTTTATAGAAATGCAACTTTGTGGCTATTAAACTCTGTCCCTTGACCAACACACCTTATTGCTCTTTTACCAATCCTATCAACTTAAACCTATGACCTCTAGTTCTAGTCTCTCCCGACCTGAGAGGAAGAAGCCTGCATGCTTTCGTCCTATCTACATGCTTTCGTCCTAACTATATCACACATAACTTTGTTGAAAAGAACTTCAGCCAGGGTATTAAAACAAAAAAAAACTTGATGGGATGGCAATTACTGAAAGCAGGCAGATAAAGTTAAAGTTACAGACTCTTCAGGTTGGAGGCACGGAGTCATAGAGTCACAGCGCAGAAACAGGTCATTCAGTCCATCTAGTCTGTGCCGAACTTTTATTTTTCCTTGTCCCAATGACCCACACATGGACAATTGGCCTCCATACTTGGCTCATTCATGTACTTACCCAAATTATCCAAATTTCTCTTAAATATGGAAATCAAACCCACATCTTCCACTTCTGCTGGTAGCCCATTCCATACTCTCTCGACCCTCTAAGTGAAGTTCCCTATTAGGTTCCCCTTAAATATTTCACCTTTCACCTTTAACCTATGACCTTCTGTTTGAGTCACATCGAACCTCAGTGGAAAAAGCCTGTTTGCATTTAACCTATCTATACTACTCATATTTAGTATACCCCTATCAAATCTCCACTCATTCTCCTCGATGTTAATCTGCACGTCAGTCTATTTCCATAGTACACAAACAGTACTGAAGCACCAGCAAAGTAAAAAAAAATCACAAGAGAATGCTATCAAAATTGAGAAAATTAATTTGCCAAGAAAGATTTTAAAAAGAGAAGGTACTTAAAGTCTGATAGAGGTATTCAAAATTAGGACAATATAAAGTAGGGTGAATTGGGCAAAATAGTTTCCAGTAACTTCATAAGAACACAAGAAAGTACAAGCAGAAGTGGACCAACTGGTTCGTCAAGTCTTCCCCACCATGACCATGGTTGACCTATGCTGGCCTCATCTCCTCTTCTGTGCCTGTTCCCGTAGTCTATAATCTTCAATTTCTCAGTATTTCAAATATTTCTGTACCTCTATCTTCACCATACCTAATGATCTGGGCTCCAGCACCCCAGCCTGCTGGGTAAGTGTCACATAGACTGGTAGCAGAAGTTTGTGTCGATTTATTTAAGAGCTTAATGTTCTTGTGTTTCAGGAGGCAACTGGAAAGGTGCAGGACCAACGTGGAAAGATTTAATTAGATTGGGAGTACCCATTACTGGACTGGACTATGATAATTGGCACAGATAGAATAGCTGGAATGGCCTGTTTTTAGGTGCTGTAAGTTCACATAAACCTATCAGAAAATAATCAGTGTTATCCATTCAGTAATATTAAATTACTCCATGATTTTTATTACTCCTATAACTCAATTGCAGCAATAAATAGGCCAAGGGCCAATGCACGGTGAAGGCAGCTAAGTGAATTCTCTGTAGAACATTTTTTTAGCTACATTAAAAGCAACTTGTTAGGCTAAAAATAAAACATTGCCATCGCACACCCCATTGTGAATCAGATTTACAACTGCCATTTCTGTGTTTGTCTGCGAGCTTCATAATTTGAAAGGTCATATGCCAACAATTTCCACAGGTTGCATTCTTGCTTCAAAGAATGATGGATGTTGTGCTGAATACTAATACCAAAAAAAACTGGAGACAGATTTCTCTTTGATAATATTATCATGTTTGAAATATGTCAAATACGTAAATGAAACTGACACAACAGTAAATGAGTTTGCAGGCGTTGTATCCACAAATATCCATCCACATTTTTCTAGGTTTCTTTGAGAGGGCACACTTTCATCTAGTCACTGAAAGAAGGGAATGAAGGAAATGTTACAATCAGTTTAGGCTTTCATTTTAATTAGGATGTGTGAAGTATAAGACCCAAACTTTTAAATAATGTGTAGATTTTGATTGTAAATCTTTTCAAAGTGGAAATTCAGAACATTCTGTTCCTCAAGCACACAGTTTCAATCAAACTTTCTCATTAATGTCTTGCAAATTGCAGGAATATTAATGTGAAAGAGGTTACTGGATGTTTTGGATCAATAACATTTTGAAGGTATGAAGCCAAATTCAAGGGTAAAGGACTCAGAAGACGTTCAAAGACGAGAGAAACCTGGTGATGCCATGGTAGTGTAGTGGTTAGCATGACTCTATTACAGCTCAGGGCATTCCAGTGTTCGGAGTTCAGTTCCAGCGCCATTTTGTAAGGACTCTTTGTACGTCCTCCCTGTGGTATGCATGGGTTTTCTCCAGGTGATCCAGTTTTCTCCCACAGTCCAAAGACCTACGGGCTTGGTTAATTGGTCATTGTAAATCGTCCCATGATTAGGTTCGGGTTAATTAGGGTTGTGGGGTTGCTAGAATGGCAAGGCGCGAAGGGCTGGAAGGGCGTACTCTGTGCTGTATCGCTAAATAAAAACAAAAATAAATAATTCAGTGTACAGAGGCAAAGTAAACCGACCAAATAAGCAACAACTTAGGGGTGAAAGTCTGAAAAGAGCTGTGCGGGGACATAATATTGAAAGTGGTTGCCAAGATACAGAAGCAATAATCAAGGGTTATATCATTTAAATAGTGCGATCATTCGAGGTGAGTATGATATTTTCCAAAAGGATTGGAGGGTCGTCAGGTGGCTGTAGTGACCAATCTGCGACCAGCATCTTCTGGTGGAGTGTGGGCAGGAGTTACTGGCAGTTGCATTTAGTGTGTGGGACTTTTGGTTGTTGTCCCCTCTCTCACAGCCACCGTTTGTTCTCTGTGGCTCAGTGGAAATTGTTCTCTTATAGCACAGCTCCCTCTTGAACAGATTTCTTCCAAGTGCAATGTCTGCCCAGTTTTTAGATGTAATGTTGAATTTCTTCAGGCTGAACTTGATGCTGTCTTTGAAGCATCTCCTCTGCTCACGAACCTTACTTCAACAGGGGAGATGTGACTTAGGCATGGTATCCCAGCATGCTTTGTTTGCTTTAGAGTTTAAGGCAGAGAGTTAAAGGGGAAGAAAGGATGAATTATTGTACTTTGCCTCGGTGTATGAACAAAAACAAGTTTGGAAACACAAAATAAAACACTTATGACTCCATACAACACAACAAAATATAAACGCTGGCCATGCATTTCAGTGCAATAAAACAAAGCCTGCAGGTAGAGTCAGTGACTGAAATTATTAAGATCTTGGAAATACTTCCAAGATAGTGTTGTCCAACGCACATCAAGCCACGCTTTTAGGCGGTTAAGTTATGTCTGAGTAGAATCTGTTCCTTTCAAAGGTATAGAGCTCAGAAGATGGTCAGAATTCCATTCTTTAATGGTGGCCAACGGAGGCAAAGGTAATCACATTAAACCTAGAAACTGACTATATTGGTAAGGAAATATCAATAAGATTGAAGGAGTAAAGAGGAAATTTACAAGGGTTTTGCCTGGACTTGATGAACTGAGTTATAAAGAATTTTTTTTGCATGGAGTTCAGGAGAACGAGGAGAGTTTTGATAGAGGTATACGGAACTATAAGGGGTAAAGACAGTGTAAATGCTTGCAGGCTCTTTCCATTGAGATTGGGTGAGATGAGAATTAGAGGCCATAGGTTAATGGTGAAAGGTGGTGAACCAAAGGGGGAGCCTCTTCACTCTGGTGAGAGTGTGGAATGAGCTGCCAGTGGAAAAGGTGGACGTGAATTTGATGTTAAAGTTTAATAGAAATTTGGACATAATGGGAGGGTATAGAGGGCAATGGTTCAGATGTGGGAAGAGGCAGAATAACCATTTGGCTTGGTCTAGATAGGACCATAGGGCCTATTTTTGTGCTGTACTGCTCCATGACTTGAAACTAGTTGTGTTAATCCCTTGCCTTTTGACGTCATCTTCAGAACAGTTTGCTATGCATATGCTATGATTTGTTGGCATATGCTAAAGATTACTATTTAAAGTTCTTCACATTTTAAGCACATAGAGGTTACAACCGCAATATCATTGACTCTTGTAACTGTGGGAAATCTGCTCACGTGTGGAGGACATTGTGAGTAAGGATGGTCACTGGTCACTGAGGTGCACCAGTGCATTGTCTCCCATACCATCACCGACCTTATTAGTTCTGGGGATCTCCCATCCACTGCCACCAATCTCATAGTTCCCTCACCCCGCACATCCCATTTCTACCTCCTACCCTTACTTTACCTCCCCCCCCCCAGTTTCAGCTGTCACCTTGTGTTTCTTCCTCCCTCCTTCCCCCCCCCCCCCACCGTCTAACTCTGACTCCTCCTCTGTTTTTCTCCAGTCCTGCTGATGGGTCTCAGCCCGAATCGTGAACTCTACTCTCTTTCATAGATGCTGCCTGGCCTGCTGAGTTCCTCCAGCATTTTGTACGTGTTACTCGGTCACAGCAGTTCACTGAGAATCCTTCCCCATCTCAGCTTAAGTTAAAAATCACTGCAATTGTTGAAATAAGGGTTGTGTATCAATGAAGATTAAAGGAGAATTGTTAGATTTTACCACTTCAAACTGAAAGAGATTAATTGTTAACGGGTGTCAATTCCTTGCCATAGGTGATAAATTGGTAATTGATAATTGGTTTGCTGTTGTCACATATACCGAGGTGCAGTGACAAACTTGTCTGTCATGTCATTCATACAGAAAAATTCATTATAACAATACATTGAGGTAAAATGAAACTTATCATCAAAGATCATTGGATAAGAAAGGATGTAGAAGGCATAGAAAGGGTGCAGAGGAGATTCACAAGGATGGGGATTGGGGAGTATGCCATATAAGAATAGGTTGAGTGAACTCAGCCTTCTTTCCTTGGAGTGACAGAGGATGAGAGGTGACCTGATAGAGATGTACAAGATGATCAGAGGCATTGATCGTGTGGATAGTCAGAGGCTTTTTATCAGGGCAGAAATAGCTAGCACAATAGGGCACAGTTTTAAGGTGCTTGGAAGAAGGTACAGAGGAGAGCTGACTGTGTGGAAAGGGCTGCCAGCAACGGTAATGGAGGCAGATACGATAGGGTCTTTTAAGAGATTCCTTGATAGGTACATGGATTTATAAAAATAGAGGGCTATGGGTAACACTAGGTAATTTTTAAGGTAAGAACATGTTCGGCACAGCTTTGTGGGCCGAAGGGCCTGTATTGTGCTGTAGGTTTTCTATGTTTCTAAGGTGGTGTGGAGATGCATTTTACCCTGTTCTTCCACGTGTAACTCCACAAGTGAGCAGATTTCCAGGTTGGTTGTCAAAGACTTCATAAAACCCTTCTTAGATGAGTGAGTCCCCAGAAAACCATTCAGTGTCTTCCTCAACCAGAAAGTCCAGATGAACCATGAGGTCTGTAATCTGCTGAGGGCCAGATAGAGTCATAGAGAAGTACAGCACAGAATCAGGCTCTTTGGCCTATCTAGTCCATACTGAACCATTTAAACTGCCTCGTCCTATCGACCTGCACCCGGATTGTAGCCATTCATATCCCTACTCTCTATGTACCTATCCAAATTTTTCTGAAATGTTGAAATCGATTTTGCATGCAGCTCATTCCATGCTCTCACAGCCCTCTGAGTGAAGAGATTTCCCTTCATGTTCCCCTTAAACTTTTCTCATTTCACCCTTAATCTGTGACCTCCAGTTGTAGTCCCACCTAACCTCAGTACACCATCTATACTTCTCATAATTTGTATACCTCTATCAAATTTCAAATCAATCTTCTACATTCCAAGGAATAAAGTCCTAACTTATTCAATTTTTCCTTATAGTTCCAGTCCTCCAGTCCCGAACGCATTCTTGTAAGCTTTCTCTGTGCTCTTTCAACCTTATATACATATCTCCTGTAGGTAGTTGACCAAAATTACACACAATACTCCAATGTAGGCCTTACCAACATCATTTACAACTTCAACATAACATCTCCTCTTCTGCACTCAATACTTTGATATATGAAGGTCAATGTGCCAAAAGCTTTCTTTACAACCCTATCTACCTGTGCCACTAATGTCAATGAATTATGGACCTGTATTCCCAGATCTTTGTTCTACTGTAGTCCTCAGTGCCCTACTGTTCACTGCGTTAGGCATACCATGGTTGGTCCTACCAAAGTCCAACACTTCACATTTGTCTCCATTAAATTCCATCTACCATTTTCCCAGCTGGTCCAGATCCTGCTGTAAA
This sequence comes from Hypanus sabinus, assembly GCF_030144855.1. Lineage (NCBI taxonomy): Eukaryota > Metazoa > Chordata > Chondrichthyes > Myliobatiformes > Dasyatidae > Hypanus > Hypanus sabinus. The sequence continues at coordinate 33,227,342 of NC_082708.1, read as the reverse complement.
ATCTGATAGTCTTCCTCGCTGTTCACTACACTCCCAATCTTGGTGTAATCCGCAAACTTGCTGATCCAGTTAACCACATCATCATCCAGATCATTGACATAAATGAGAAATAACAAAGGACCCAGCACCAATCCCTGTGGCACACCACTAGTCACGAACGTCCAGTCAGAGAGGCAGCCCTCTACAACCACTCTGTGGCTTCTCCCACAATGCCAATGTCTAATCCAATTTACAGTTTCATCTTGAATGCCAAGAGATTCATCCTAATCAGTGGCATTCAGGTCTGGTGATCAAGTAAGATACAAGAAGTCCAGCTACAATCTCCAGAAAGACATCTCACGGGCAAAGTAGCAATTCTGATTCTTGGCATCTGTGGTAGGGTTGGAATGGTATCACCTCTTACAAGCTGAAACCAAGTAACATAGGTGACAACAAGGCTTTGCTCCCAAATGAGATCAATGCCTTCGATACTCACTTTGACCGACAAAATGTGTAAGAGCCGATACAAACTCCCACTTGCCACAACGACCCTATGATTTCAGTCTCTGAGGCTGATGTGAGAGCATCCTTGTGGAGGGAAAAGTTACGGAAAGTATCTGGTGCAGACCGGGTACCTGGCCGAGTACTAAAGACCCGTGCTGATCAACTGGTTGCAGTGTTCACTGAGATCTTTAACCTCTCGCTTCAGCAGACTGAGGTACCTACCTGCTTCAAGCAGGCATCAATTGTGCCATTGTTCAAGAACGTGGTAACCTGCCTCAATGAATATCATCCATAGTACTTACATTCACAATGATGAAAAGTTTTGAGAAGATGGTGCTGAACTTTATCATTTCCAGAATGAGAAATGACTTGGATCCACTCTATTTTTCCTACGTAGAACATGGAACATAGAAATTACAGCACATTACAGACCCTTTGGCCCTCAATGTCGTGCTGATCATGTAACCTACTCTAGAAACTGCCTAGAATTTCCCTAGTGCCTAGCCCTCTATTTTTCTAAGCTCCGTGTACCTCTCTAAGAGGCTCTTAAAAGACCCTATTGTATCCACCTCCACCACCACCACCGGCAGTGCATTCCACGCACCCACCACCCTCTGTGTGAAAAACTTACCCCTGACATCCCCTCGGTACCCATTTCCAAACACCTTAAAACTAGGCTCCCTCATGTTAGCCATTTCAGCCCTGGAATAAAGCATCTGGCTATCCACATGATCAATGCCTCTTATCATCTTATATATCTCTATCAGGTCACCTCTCATCCTCCATCACTCCAAGGAGAAAAGGCCAAGTTCACTCAACCTATTCTCATAAGGTACACCCTCCAATCCAGGCAACATCCTTGTAAATCTCCCCTGCACTCTCTCTATAGTATCCACATCCTTCCTTAACTGACCAGAACTGAACACGGTACTCCAAGTGGGGTCTGACCAAGGTATTACATAGCTGTAACATTATCTTCTGCCTCTTGAACTCAATCCCATGGTTGATGAAGGCCAACACACCATATACCTTCTTAACAACAGCAGCTTTGAGTGTCCAATGGACATGGATCCCAAGATCTCTCAGATCATCCACACTGCCAAGAGTCTTACCATTAATATTATATTCTGTCTTCAAGTTTGACCTACCAAAATGAACCACTTCACACATGTCTGGGTTGAAGACTTTCTGCCACTTCTCAGCCCAGTTCTGCATCCTATCAATGTCCCGCAGTAACCTCTGACAACCCTCCAGACTATCCACAACACCCCCAGTCTTTGTGTCATCAGAAAACTTACTAACCCCACTTCTACTTCTTCATCCAGGTAATTTATAAAAATCAGAAAAAGGAGTCCTAGAACAGATCCCTGTGGAACACCACTGGTCATCGACCTCCATGCAGAGTACAAACCATCTACAACCACCCTTTGCCTTCTGTGGGCAAGCCAGTCCTGAATCTACAAGGCAAAGTCTCCTTGGATCCCATGCCTCCTTACTTTCTGAAGGAGCCTTGCATGGGGAATCTTATCAAGTGCCTTACTGAAATTCATATACACTACATCCACTGCTCTACCTTCATCAATGTGCTTAGCTATTCCCTCAAATAATTCAATCAGGCTCATAAGGCACAACCTGCCCTTGACAAAATCATGCTGACTATCCCTAATCAGAATATGTCTCTCCAAATGTGCATAAATCCTGCCTCTCAGGATCTTCTCCATCAACTTGCCCACCACTGAAGTCAGACTCACTTGTCTATAGTTTCCCAGGTTAACTCTACTCCCTTTCTTGAACAAGAGAACACCATTTGCAACTCTCCAATCCTCCGGTTCTTCTCCCATCCCTATTGATGATACAAAGATCATCATAAGAGGCTCAGCAATCTCCTCCCTCACTTCCCACAGTAGCCTGGGGTACATCTCAACCAGTCCCAATGACTTATCTAACTTCATGCTTTTCAAAATCTCCAGCACATCCTCTTTCTTAATGTCTATATGCTCAAGCGTTTCAGTCCTTTGTAAGTCATCCCCACAATTGCCGAAGTCTTTTTCCCTGGTGAGTACTGAAGCAAAGTATTTATTAAGTACCTCTGCTACCTTCTCTGATTCCATGCACACTTTCTGCTATGGCATCTGATTGGTCCTATTCTCACACGGCTCATCCTCTTGCTCTTCACATAGTTTTAAAATGCCTTGGGGTTTTCCTTAATCCTGCTCACCAATGCCTTCTCATAGCCCCTACTGGCTCTCCTAATTCCATTCTTAAGCTCCTTCCTAGCAAGCTTGTAATTTTCTAGAACTCTAACTATACCTAGTTTCTTGAACCTTTTGTAAGCTCTTTTCTTCTTAACTAGGTTTTCTACATGCTTTGTACACCCATAGTTCTTTAACCCTAACATCCTTTCCCCACTTCAATGGAGCATACCTATGCAGAACACCATGCAAATGAACCCTGAATATTTGCCACATTTCTGTCATGCAGTTCCTGCCTAATAGCATCGTATTTCCCCGTTTTCCCAAATTGTCTGCTCCTATCCCTGTGCAGCACTGTGGTGAAGGCAATAGAGTTGTGGTCACTCCCTCCAAGAAGCTCTCCCATCGAGAGATCCGACACCTGACCAGGTTCATTTCCCAATACCAGATCAAGTACAGCCTCTCCTCTAGTTGGCCTATCTACATATTGTGTCAGGAAACCTTCCTGAACACACCTAACAAACTCCACCCCATCTAAACCCCTTGCACTAAGCAGATGCCAGTTAATATTAGGAAAGTTAAAATCTCCCATCACAACAACCCTATTATTATTGCACCGTTCCAGAATCTGCCTTCTCATCTGATCCTTGATATTCCTGTTACTATTCAGGGTCTATAAAAATGCCCAGTAGAGTTATTGCCCCTTTCTTGTTTCCGATAAACCAACCTCACTGACTCAGTAGACAATCCCTCCATGACTTCCTCCTTTCCTGCAGCTGTGACACTGTCCGTAATTAGTAATGCCACTCCACACTTGTTTTGCCTCCATCTCTGTTCTTTTTGAAATTTCCAGTGCCTAACACACTCAGCAGCCATTCTTGCTCTTGAGTCATCCAAGTCTCTGCAATGACCACGACATCACAGTTCCACGTATTGATCCACACTCTAAGTTCATTTGATGGATTATGATAGTCCTTGCATTAAAATAGACATGTCTCAAGCCATCAGGTTAAGTGCATCTTTGCCCTAACATCTGCCTATCCTTGCTAACAAACTCCCTACAAGCTCTCCCTCTTTGTGCTCCAACCTTCCCATCCTCAGCCTCTTCACTTTGGTTCCCAGCCCCCTGCAAATCTAGTTCAAACCTTCCCCAATAGCATTGAAATCTGCCCCCCCACCCCCACCAGGATATTGGTCCCGGCCAGATTCAAGTGCAACCCATCCTTTTTGTACAGATAACACCTGCCCTAGAAAACATTCCAATGATCCAAATATCTGAATCCTTGCTCCCTGGCCAATCTTTCAGCAATGCATTTATCTTCCACCTCATTCTATTCCTATACTCACTGTCACGTGGCACAGGCAGCAATCCTGAGGTTCCTACCTTTGAATTGACTGTGAGGCTGAGTGCAGCTCCAATGCCATAGTTAAGTTGGCTGATGACACAGTCGACATTGATCAAATCAAAGGTGAGGACAAATCAGCATATAGGAGGGAGATTGAAAATCTGGCTGAGTGTTGCCACAACAACAGCCTCTCACTCAGTGTCATCAAGATCAAAGAGCTAAACATGGACTTCAGGAGAAGGAAACCAGAGGTCCGTGAGCCAGTTCTTATCAGAACCTCCTTCAGAGGTGGGAAGGGTCAGCAACTTTAAATTCTTCAGCGTTATAATTTCAGAAGATCTGTCTTGGGCCCAGCACATAAGAACTATTTTGAAGAAACTGTGGCAGCATCTCTGCTTCCTTAATAGTTTGCAAAGATTCTGCATGCCATCTAAAACTTTGACAAATTCCTTTAGGTATGTGTAGAGAGTAGCTGCATCACATCATGGGCTGGTATGGAAACACCAATTCACTTGAATGAAAAATCCTACAAAATATTCCAAGTTCATCATGGGTACAGCCCTTGCTACCATTCAGTGCTTTAAACAGAGCGCTGTTGCAGAAAAGTATCCCCCCGAACTACAAGGACCTCCACCACTCAGATCACTGCTGTATTCAGGAAAAAGGCACAGGAGTCTCAGGACCCACACCACTTGGTTCAAGAACTATGATTACCTGTCGGTGCAGGTTGATGGGAGTAGACAGTCTAAATGGATTTGTTATGGAGTAGATGGGCTGAAGGGCCTGTTTTGTGCTGTACTTCTCCATGACTCTATAACCATCAGTCTTCAATCAGTGGGGATAACTTCACTCAACTTCACTAACTCCATCACTGAACTCTTCCTTCTGCCTATGGACTCACTTTCAAGTACTCTTCGTCCTGTGTTCTCAATAATTATTGTTTATTTATTTATTTTTCATTTGCACAGTTTGTTGTCCTTTGCACATTGGTTGTTTTTCTGTCCTGTTGGGTATGGTCTTTCATTCATTCTATTGTGTTTCTTGGATTTATTGAGTATGCCCACAAGAAAATAAATCTCAGAGTTGTAGATGGTGACATATATGTACTTTGGTAATAAACTTACTTTAACCTTTGAAACTTGATGTCACAAAGAACTCATGTACACTCAATGGCCACATTATTAGGTGCAGGAGGAAGTCTTTTGTTGCTGTGGGCCATCCACTTCAACCCTGACATGTTTTGCTTTCAGAGAATCTCTTCCTCATACCACTGTTATAACGCAGGGTTATTTGAGTTACTGTTGCTTTTCTGTCAGCTTGAACCAGTCTGGCTATTCTCCTCTGACTTCTGTCATTAACAGAGTGTTTTCACTCATACGATTGCTGCTCCCTGGATATCCTTGTTGCTTTTGCACAATTCTCCATAAACTCTGGAGGCTGTTGCATTTGAAAATCCCAGGAGAACAGCAGTTTCTGAGATACTCAAACCACTCCATCTGGCACAATCATTCTACAGTCAAAGTCACTTCGACCACATTTTTTCCCCACTCTGATGTTTGGTCCGAACAACAGATGAACCCCTTGACTACATCTGCATGCTTTTATGCATGGAGTTTCTGCCACATGATTAGCTGATTAACTGTTTGAATTAATAAGTTGGATTCACAAGTGTACCTAATAGAGTGGTCACCGAGTGCATAAACATAATAATAAATAAAAACAGATTCTTATGCATAAACTACAGGTGATTGGTTGTGGAAGGAGAGGTGAAGTGCTGCTGATAGTGAAATGATAAGAAGTGGAAGAGAGGTAAACTTTGATGGAGAACCATTCAATGAGGGGAAGAGTCAATGATGTAATGAAGTTCCTGGTTAGTAAGGATTATGGGAAAAGGCAAGGAAATGGGATTGATGGGGAAAAATGTATCAGCCATGATTGTATGGCGGTACAAATTCAGTGGGCTGAAAGGCTTAATGCTGCTCCTTTGTCTTATGGTTGAAAAGAAATTAAAGAAATCAAGATGAGAATATTGATGTTCATCCATGAAAAGTGAATGCTACAGATGCTTAGGCAGTACAACGGCTTCTCAAATTACTACAGAATATTGCTTTTGTTGCAATCATTGTTGAGGTCTTGGGAAAATAAATCATCAGCAATTTTGTGTGTTTTGATTTAATACCCTTCATTTTGTTCCTTCTGTGCAAGAGGCTCTTCATTGTTAGCACAGACTTGCTTATGATAATCGTCCCTTTCGTAGTTTCTGCTGGATTCTACCCCCACTCCATTTGAGTAATTGTGGTAGTTTAACAGCATCAAGGTACATTTTGTTCCACTACTCTGTGAGATGCTGAGTGAGAAATTAATTACCGTCAGCTCTGATAGATTGTTCGGATGTCCGCATGGGGGTTGCCTCGGAGCAGGGGGTGATCTCCAAGTATGACACAAACCTCTAACCATCCAGGTCATCAGAGACAAGAAAATGGAAGCAAACTAAATCAGAATCATGCAGTGCTAAGATTTTATGTGCTGTAGTTGGAATAGTTGTTAGGTGGGCTGGATGAGCTTGAAGACTTTTACACATGCTTTGAAAGGAAGAATAAAACTACACCTGAGACAGGGGTTCCCAAACTCATTTATGCCATGAACCAATACCATTACACAAGGGGACTGTGGATCTCGGGTTGGGAACCCCTCAATTCTATGTGAATTCAGTTGCTTCGGTGACCCTATGAACTCTGTCTCGGAGACCAACAGCAGAACATCTTTCAAGAGGGTGAACCCTCACAAGGCGTCAGGCCCTGCCACTGTACCTAGTAGGCTCTGAAAACCTGTGCCAACCAACTGGCAGGAGTGTTCAAGGACACCTTCAATCTCTCACTGCTGCAGTTAAAGGTTCCCACCTGCTTCTAAAGGGCAACAGTCACACCAAAGCCCAAGAAGAGCAGGGTGAGCTACCTCAATGATTATCGCCCAGTGGCACTCATATGTACTGCGATGAAGTGATTTGTGAGTTTGGTCATGGTTAGAATCAACTCCTGCCTAAGCAAGAACTGCAATTTGCCTGTCACTGCAATAGGCTTACAGTGGATGCACTAGCTCACCATTTGGCTTTGGATTACCTTGGCAATAGTAATACTTATATCAGGTTGCTGTTTATTAACTACCCTCCCTGAGCAACTGGATCCTTTACTTCCTCATGGGAGACCACAGTCTGTGTGGATTGGAAATAACACTGGCACACCTCATGCTTAGTCCACAGCTCTATTCTGTCTACACCCGTGATTGTATAGCTCAAACGACATCTATAAATTTACCGATGACACAACTGTTGTTGGCAGAATTTCAGATGATGACGAGGAGGTGTGTAGGAGCGAGAGAGACCAGCTGGTTGGGTGGTGTTACAGCAACAACCTTGCACTCAACGTCGATAAGACCAAGGAATTGATTGTGTATTTCAGGAAGGGTAGATCGAGAGAACATACACCACTCCTCATCGAGGGATCAGAAGTTGAAAAGAGATAAATATTTAATGAATATACTGTTGGTGGCTGGTAAAAAGACTCTTACTAGGAAATGGTTATCACAGGAGAGACCAACTTTAAATACATGGATGGAAATTACAATGGGCATTTACAAAATGGAGAAGATAACAGCATCTATTAATCATAAGCTGGAATAATTTGATTCATACTGGGAAAAATGGTTTAACTACATAATGCCTCATAGGCCTGATTTTATTCTCACAAATCAATGAATCTGTTGTAAAAACAAAAAGATCGCTCCCTACTTGTACATAGTTCTTTCCTTTTGCTTGTTTTTTCTCTCCACTCATTTCTATAAGTGTATACCTCAGATAAATACTTTGTGGAGATTTGTGATATATATGAGATATATGTACAATGTCTGAAATACATCTTATGGAAATGTTTGTTTGATGATGAACTTCAATAAAAAAAATTACAAAAGAAAAGAAGTGGAAAAGGCGATGCAATTACAAAGAAGGCGCAACAGCAGCAATATCTCATTAGGACTTTGAGGAGAATTGGCCCGTCACCACAGACACTGGCAGATTTCTACAGATGTACCATGGGAAACATTCTAACTGGCTGCATCGTGATCTGGTATGGAGGGTATCCAGCACAGGATCGGGATCGCTGCAGGAAGTTGTGAACTCTGCCAGCTCCATCATGGGCTTTAGCCTCCCCAGCATCGAGGACACCTTGAAAAGTCGAAGCCTCAAAAAGGTGACTTAAATCAGTAAGAACTCTCATCACCTGTGATAAGCCCTCTTCTCATTGCTACCATCAAGTAGGAGATGTAGAAGCCTGAAGACACACTCAACATTTCAGGAACAGCTTTGTTCCCTCCACAATCAAATTTCTGAATGGGCAATAAACTCATGAACACTTCCTTAGTATGTTTTCCATCTCTTTTTGCATCACTTATTTAATTTATTTTATATATATTTACTTCGTATTGTAATTTATAGTTTTTATTTCTATGTTTTGCAATATACTGCTGCCATGAAGGAACAAATTTCACAATGAATTTAAACCCAATCCGGATTCTGAAATGTCCCTAATTTATCAGCCTCTACCACCATCTCCACCAGTGCTTTCCAAGCACCTACCATTTTCTGTTTATAAAAAAAAACATAATTCCTAAACCTTCCTCCACTCATCTTGATGTCCACAGTTACTGGGCATCGCTGCCCTGGGAAGAAATGTCTCGTATGTCCACTCATCATTTTGTAAGTACTTTGCAACAGGAGACACAGAGGTGTATGAAATCCTGAGCTGCACCAAGAGGGTGTGTCAACTTAGTCTTTATCTAAAGATTTGGGAGTCAAGAATCAGGGGGCATAGGTTTAAGGTGAGGAGGGAAAGATTGATGCACCATCAATAACTCACACTGAGACGTAAGGCGAGATATCGGCTTTTATTGACTGGAAGAAGGAACCAGGAGTGAGCGTCTATCATACAATGTCCTGGAGACTTGAGGCCGAGCGTCAGGCCTCAGATCTCCTTTATACAGGGGCCTGTGGGAGGAGCCACAGGAGCAGTCAGCAGAGGGCGTGTCCCGACAGGCACATAGTTCACCACATTCACCCCCCCTTCGTTTGAAAGAGTCCTCATGTGGCGAAGTTTTTTACAAGTCAAGTCTATCAGGTGGTCGAATCTGTCGCTGCGATCTACGTAGCACCGGCTGTGACCGCATAGATGCCGGTGACATTGGTGATTGCACAGGGGACGGAGGTTGCGCTTGTTCCTGCCCACCAGGCGCCGGTGATCCCTCATGCATGTGCGAGGCGCCTGGGATAAATGTGTACGAAACGCCCGGTATACAAGTGTCGTGAGGAGTCTGTGTAGGGCCTGGTGAGTACGGTGTCACCTCTGGTGCAGGGTTCATAGTTACCAGAGAGCCTTCAGGGTAGTGGTCTGCTGCACCTGCGGGTGCCAGGTCGCGGATGGAGACCGTGTCCTCCCGCCCATCAGGTAAGACCACGTAAGCATACTGGGGGTTCGCATGTAGAAGGTGAACCCTCTCTACCAGCGGGGGGTATTTATTGCTCCTCACATGTTTCCGGAGCAGCACTGGCCCCGGGGACGTCAGCCAAACTGGTAGGGTGGTCCCAGTGACAGACTTCCTGGGAAAAGAGAATAGGCGTTTGTGAGGGGTGGCATTGGTGGACGTACATAACAGAGAGCGGATAGAGTGCAGTGCCTCAGGGAGGACCTCCTGCCATCGAGAGACCGGCAACCCTTTTGACTTAAGGGCTAAAAGTGTGGCCTTCCACACTGTGGCATTCTCCCGCTCCACCTGGCCATTACCCCGGGGATTATAACTGGTGGTCCGACAGGTAGCAATGCCCCTAGCTAGCAAGTACTGGCGCAGCTCCTCACTCATAAAGGAGGACCCTCTATCACTGTGGATATAGCAGGGATATCCGAACAGAGTGAAGAGCTGGCGCAGGGCTTTTATGACGGACGCGGCAGTGGTGTCGGGGCAGGGGATGGCAAAGGGGAACCGTGAGTACTCGTCGATAACACTGAGAAAATAGACATTGCGGTCAGTGGAGGGAAGGGGGCCCTTAAAGTCAACACTCAGTCGTTCAAAAGGGCCGGTGGCCTTGACAAGTTGTGCCGTGTCAGGACGATAGAAGTGCGATTTGCACTCAGCGTAAATTTGGCAGTCCCTGGTCATCGTCCTGATGTCCTCCAGGGAGTATGGCAGGTTCCGAGCTTTCACAAAATGGTAAAATCGGGTGACCCCCGGATGGCAAAGTTGTGCATGAAGGGTGTACAGCTGGTCGAGCTGTGTGCTAGCACATGTTCCCCGGGATAGGGCATCAGGGGGCTCATTGAGTCTGCCAGGCCGGTACAGGATATCATAGGTGTAGGTGGAGAGTTCTATCCTCCACCGCAAAATCTTATCATTTTTGATTTTGCCCCGCTGTTGGTTGCTGAACAGGAACGCAACCGAGCGCTGGTCGGTCAGCAAGGTGAACCTTTTGCCAGCAAGATAGTGCCTCCAGTGCCTAACAGCCTCCACTATGGCCTGGGCTTCTTTCTCCACCGTGGAGTGCCGAATTTCAGAGCCTTGGAGGGTGCGAGAAAAGAATGCTACTGGTCTGCCTTCCTGATTGAGGGTAGCAGCCAGAGCGAAATCGGAGGCATCACACTCCACTTGGAAGGGAGCGGTCTCGTCCACTGCATGCATCGTAGCTTTGGCAATGTCAGCTTTAATGCAGTTGAAGGCCGCGCAGGCCTCAGCAGAGAGGGGAAACGAGGTAGACTTGACATAGGTTTAAGGTGAGGAGGGAAAGATTTAACAGAAAATTGTGTAGCAACTTTTATACACAATGAGTGGTATGTATGTTGAATTTGCTACCAAGGAAAGGTGTTTGAGTTAGGAACAGTAACAACCTTTGAAAGGAATTTGGACAGGTGTATGGATTGGAAAGGTTTAGAAGTTGATGGGTCAAATGCAGGTAAATAGAAGTAACATGGATGGGGTACCTTGTCCAATGTGGCCCATTTGGACTGAAGGGCCTATTTCTGTGCTGAATGATTTAATGATGTGACCCAGCTGAATCGAAAGTGTTTGCTGAAGACTACGTCAAACCTACTTTAATGAGGTGAACTGAACTATATCCAAACAGTGGTTTCTAAGTAACATCTTAATTTTCTGTTTCACATCACACATTAGTAAGAAATGACTGTTGGCTCTGGATGAATTAAAACATCCCAGCTGTAGAAGTGAAGATTTGCTCTCCAGAACTATCTGTATCTGAAGCCAAGCTTTTCCGGTTACAACAGTGACTTATCCACCTGTTAAACTGGAAGCTTCCCATTTAATAAAAATGCAGAATACTTATTGCAGTCTATTGTCAATGTGATGGAAAGTAATTAGCATTACCATCAAATCCCTCATATGATCAACCTGCCCATGCCTAGCACATGTTTAAAGGGAAGTTGAATGGACAATGAACGCTGGCTTGCCTGTGGTGACAGCATACAGCAAAATGAAGTAACATATGTCATAGATGGCAACAGAGTTCTTCCTTAAAAATCAACACACATAAAATGCTGGAGGAACTTAGCAAATCAGGCAGCATCTATGGAGCGGAATTAAAAAAGAAAATAGAAGTCACAGTAAACCATTTGATCCCTCAAGCCAACCCCGCAATTCAATATGATTATGATTGATCTGCCTCGGATCTCAACTCCTATTCTGTGCCAGATTCATCGAGCCTTTAAAATTTTGTGGTGTTTTATAACTTTATATTTCTACTCTTCAGGTTAGTGGCACAACCCCTTCTGTCCTCTGGGTTAGAGAATTCCTGAGAGTTTCCTCTCTTTTGCTGAGAAATTTCTGTACACTCAGTTTTGAATTACAACCTTATCTTGTACGACGCCCCCTCTCCCACTAGTGGAAACATTTCGACCCTATAAGGCCAACTTTTGCATATTTCAGTCAGATCATTCTTCCTCCAAAGAATACAACTTCTTCTCTAGCTATTTATGACAAAAAGAAAGCCCCATTGTGGTCTTGCTTTGATCACTGAATGATAGTTTTAAAATATGAGTGTTGACTCATCTGATTTATAAGTAGAACAGAGATGAGTACAACACAGGAACAGGCCATTCAGCCCACAATTCTGCACCAAACCAGCTAAAATGCAAATTAAAAACTAACAAACTAATCCCTCCTACCTACAAAATGTGCATATCCCTCCATATCCCTCACATTTATGTGCCTATACAAACCTCTCTTAAGAGCCTCTAATGAAATTTGCCTCTACCACCATACCAGGCAGCACATTCCAGGCATCCATGGCTCTCTGAGTAAAAAAAATCACCCCTCACATCCCCCTTGAACATTCTGCCCCCTCTCACCTTCAATTGTTGCCCTCATTTCAACCCTGGAAAACAGATGCTCCCTGTCTACTCTATCTATCCCTCTCATAATCTTATGAACCTCCATCAGATTTCCACCCAGCCTCTTGCCCTCCAGAGAAACCAGCCCAAGTTTTTCCAGCCTCTCATGAAAGCACATGCCCTCTGAACCAGGCAGCATTCTGGGGAGCCTCTTCTGCACCTTCTGAAAGCCTCAACGTCCTTCCTGTAGTGGGACAACCAGAACTGCATGCAATTCTTCACATGTGGCCAAACTAGAGTTTTATAAAGCTGTAGCATAACCTATTGACTTTAACAAAAGCAAGGAAACAGGAATAAGCTGTCTAGGAAGTTTGGATAGTACATGGATGGGAGGGGTATGGAGGGCTATGGTCCAGGTGCAGGTCATTGGGACGAGGCAGTTAAAATTGTTCAGCAGACTAGATGGGCAGAAGGGCCTGTTTCTCTGCTTTAGTTTTCTGTACCTCTATGACCTTATGGCCTTAGGCCCCCTTTTCAGTAATATTTTAGGTGAACTCTAAACCTGCTGACCTACATATACCTCACCTCTGGTCACTTGGTTTTGTTCCATGTACCTTAATTCTACTCGAAGATCAACAGATAAATTCTGGATTCTGAGTTAGGTGACTGTGAGTTACTTCACTCCAGAGATCTCAGTTCAATACTGAAGGAGAGTTTCACGGTCAGAAAAGCTGTTTTTTGGATGTGGCATTAAACCAAAGCTCTATCTGACTTTTAAAAATGGATGGAAAAGATTTCCTTGTTCTGTTTTGAAAAAGAGCAGGTGTTATTCCTGGTGGTCTGGCCAATATTTATCCCTCTGTCAATATCATTATGACAGATCGTCTGGTCAGTCTCACATTGCTTGTGGGAGCTTTCTGCATGGAATTGGCTGCCACGTTGTCTACCTTGAAGCCGCGTCTCCACTTCAAAGTTCCTTTTTAGGCAGTTCCTTGTGATAAAGAATAACTTGATTCCACTCTAGGTCTTGGGGCCTTTAGGTGATTAATGAGGCAAAAATGGAAGCTGCAGTCTATATCATTGGGTGGGGTGGGCAGTTTGGGGGGTGGTACCATTCCTTCTGATGGTTGTGCTGGGCTTCGGCATTGTGTACTGAAGGTTCTCAATGCCTTCCTAAGTTCCTTCTCGTGCTTGAGTACACATGGTTCAAGGACTCCCACGCTTCAGACAGGATGCAACATCTCTTTCAGAAAAATTGTGTGAACGCTGTTGAGTCATTTCCTCTGTTAATCCTGTGCCAGGGGAGAGTTTGGAATAAAGTGCCTGCTCTGATATGAGGCATTCAAGCGGCAGGGGTTTGTCTTTCCTGTCAGTTGATGTGGATGACCTTTCAGACAGTGTGGATAAGTTTTCTGTTCTGTGTTTAAAGCAATCAGGGAAGGTCATCCATTCCTGCAGAAGCTTTACAGGATGACAAAGATGGCTGCTGCCCCGTAGACCCTGAACTACATATCAAGTTTGAGTTCTTGTTCCTCAAATACTCTTCTTCAGATAGTAATAGGGAGCTGAGCTACCCAGGGTCAGTAGCAAATTTCGTCATCGACATGATTCTTCATTGAAAAGTGACTTTTAAAACGTGGTTAGTGCTTCCTGTTTCCCTGTCTCTTATCATGGACCTTTGTCTGCAGTGGGTGGTTGTTGTCTAGCAGGGTCAGGTTGGGAGGGAGACTTCTTTGTTGGTCTTATTTTGTCATTTGCTTCAATGAATGAATGAACAATGACTTAAAATATGCTACCGGCTCTAAATATGCACACATGCAAGTGTCTTTTGTGCCTGCTGCTCAATTACCAAAAATGTTGTAACATTGATTTTGGAGTGGACATGATGTTGTCTGAATAGTTTCCCTTTCACGCTGCAAGTACATTCCACTCCAGCAGGAAACTCCTTTGAGCTGAGGTTGGACACAGTGGTGAGGCAGACTGAGAAGAGTAATGGGGTGATGATACAGATTTCCTTGATACCATTCTGTCCTGGGATTGGATCTATTGCATTCCATCTTGAGACAGTTACAGGCCGGGAATGAATTTCTTCAGGCAGTCAAATTTGTGAGGGCTGCTTCCCAGGCCATTTCAATGGATGGAGTCAAAGACTTGTATTGGGCCGAAGAAATCTATACGCAGATTCGTGCAGCATGGAAGCTGGCAAAACTGACCAATCTGTTGTCCTGAGCTAGTCCCATTTACCCACAGTTGTCCCAATCCCTCCCAACCATTCTAATTCATGTTCTTGCTTAAATGATTTACCAGCATTGTAATTGTACCTGCCTCTCCCAGTTCCTTGTCCCATATGCCCAGCACCCATCCTCTGTGTGGAAATTAGTTACCCATCAGATCCCTTTTAAATCTGCCCCTCTCACTTTAATCATTTAATTTTAAGATCCCCCCCCCCCAAACCCTGTAGGGAAAAATGTGACCATTTACCTTATTGATGATCCTTATGATTTTATAAATCTCTGTAAGATCACACCTCAGCCTCCTAATCTCCACAGAAGGAAGTCCTAACCTATCCAGTCTCCTTGTAACTCAATCTCTCTAATCCCAGTATTGAATTGAATTGAATTGACTTTATTACTTAATTCCTTCATATACATGAGGAGTAAAAATCTTTGTTACATCTCTATCTAAATGTGCAATATGCAATTATAGTAATTTATAATAAATAGTATATACAACAGGACAGACAATATAACATAGAAATACAGCTGTGTCAGCATGAATTAATCAGTCTGATGGCCTGGTGGAAGAAGCTGTCTCGGAGCCTGTTGGTCTTGGCTTTTACCACTTCCCGAATGGTAACAGCTGGAAAAGTCTGTGGATAGAGACATAGAAACAGCACAGTATGGGCCCTTCGGCCCACATGGCTGTACCGAACATGTACTTACTTTAGAAATTACCTAGGCTTACCCATAGCCCTCTATTTTTCCAAACTCCATGTACCTATCCAGGAGGCTCTTAAAAGACCTGATTGTATCCACCTCCACCACTGTCGCCAGCAGCTCATTCCACGCACTCACCACTCTCCGTAAAAAAAACTTACCCCTGACATCTCCTGTGTACCTGCTTCCAAGCACCTTAAAACTGTGCCCTCTCGTGTCAGCCATTTCAGCCCTGGGATAAAGCCTCTGACTATCCACACTATCAATGCCTCATCATCTTATACACCTCAAGTCAAGACACTTTTTATTGTCATTTTGACCATAACTGCTGGTACAGTACACAGTAAAAACGAGACAACGTTTTTCAGGACCATGGTGCTACATCCTCGGTGATGTGGATGCTGAGGAACTTAAAGCTGTTCACCCTCTCAACCCCAAATCCATTGATGTCACTAGGAATGCCTGTCTCCATTCCTCCTGTAATCCACAACCAGCTCCTTTGTTTTTGCAACATTGAGGGAAAGGTTATTTTCTTGACAGCACTGTGTCAGGGTGATGACTTCTTCTCTGTAGACTGCCTCATTATTATTTGAGATTAGGCCAATCAGTGTAGTGTCTTTGTGAACCTTTTCTGCACATTTCTTATACTGGGTGACCAGAAGTGCACACAGTATTCCAAATACTGTGAAGCCAGTATTTTGCGGAGCCGTAACATGAATTTCAACTATTATACTCAATGCACTGAATGATTAAGACAAACCTGCCAAAGTTCTGCTGCTCTCTGCGTTTTCTTGGCACTGATCTGCAGTGAAGGCCACGTCTGTTATGTCACAATGAACACAAATCGCTAATAGTCAATTGTTGTAAAGTGCTTTGGGTTATCTTGAAACAGCTGTGTGAAGTACTCCATAAGTGCAATGGTATTTTAAATAACTACCTAATAAATGCTGCCTTACCTCATTTTTTAAAATTTATAATTGTCTGTGGCTCAAAGGTCTCACGAAGCAAGGGATTTCAGATTTCCACTGCCTACATTTGTGTCTGATTGCAATAAAATTACAGGCTTGTGTTCCATGACCCTGCTGAGTCGGATTATTTCTGTGATATAGGAGGTATAATTCTAAGAGGAGGAGGAGAGAAAGTCAGCTGGGTTCCCACTCCCTGTTTGTATTCTGTTCCTACTTTTAAACCACCGGATCTGGAATAAGTTCACTGTCTGCCACGTTATCTGTGATAGTTAAACATCCAACACACAGAGTCTCGGGTCCTGCATGAAGAATAGCCACTGAAGTGCAAACCTTGCTGTTTCACCTCTGGACATCTCAAGAGAAAAGTAGTTATGCCAATATTAAACAAAACATTGGTAAGCACTCAGTTCAAATCAGACCAAATGAGCTGAGTTGAGAACCTATATCCTTGAAGAAAATCTAGAGAAAATAGGGCTGTTTGTCTTGGATCAGCAGAGACTTAAAATAAAGGGAACGCAAGAGTTTTTTAAGAAGCTTTGCAAAAAGTTTGATAAAGTGGTTTGATAAAGTAGAAAAACAAAGGCTTTGATTGTGGAATCAATCATGAATTATCATTTCTTAACAAAATTTGCAGTCATACATGGTTGAGGGGTTAACTGTTGGATCCATTCATGGAATCTTAGATGAATATTTTTATTTAGAGTAACAGTACAATAAAAGGCACTCTGACCAATGAGCCAGCCCAGCCCAATTACACCCATGTGACCAATCAACCTGGTAACCCGCACATCTTCGGAATGTGGGAGGAAACCAGAGCACCTGGAGGAAATCCATGCAGCCATGGGAAGAACGTACAAACTCCTTACAGACAACGGTGGGAATTGAACCCAGGTCACTTGCATTTTAATTGTGTTGAGCTAACCACTATACGACTGTGCCTCTCTATTTGAATATTTGAGGCATGAACTAAGGCTGGAGACTGGTTTTAAACTGAACTACCAGAAGCACAATGCTCTAACCGGCCTTCAATTATTCTGTAAGTTTCCGTTATTGTACAGACATAAAGATGCTGTGCACTTTGTGAGAACCAAGGAGGCTCAGAGGCCTGACGTCTGCGAGACTAAGTTAGGGAATGAAGGTTCGAGGCCTGATGTCTATACGTCTGAGAGTGTGAGGCCAAGGTCTGGGGACCTGGAGACAGCATATCCTGGGGTTGGAGGCCTGTCTGTGTGTGTGTGAGTGTGTGAGTAGGTGGGAGGTGGTAAAAGGGCTTGTTTCATCATTGTTGCTGTTGCTTATGTTCTTTTGCTGAACATAGCGGGCATAATATGTTGGCACCAGAATATGCGGGCTCCCTTTGTTAATTCAAGTGGCACACTTCACTGTATATTTTGATGTACATGTGACAAATAAAAGTTTCTGAATCTGGTAAGCCAGTATATTATTCCTTCAACATAGTTAGGCTTTCTAAACATGTAATAAATTATCGTGGCCTCAAATAGCAGTAACAGCTCTTCGTGTAGTCTATCAGCCTTAGCAACCTCCTCTGAATTGACTGTCACCCTCAGTTACTTGTCACAAACAATAGAAGCCTGATAGAAGAGGTCTTTGTATATGTGTATTTGTGTGCATCTTTTCACAGCAGGTGAAATAATAAAAAATCCAGTCCAAAAAACATCCTACACAAATTCAGGATCTGTTTAAAGTGTTTATCAAGTGATTTAATTGCCAATTATGACACTAATGGTACTTTAAATTAATATTCATTTTGCTGTTTTAATGAAGCAAAAAGTCACCATGAAACAAAATGATTATTAAAACAATTACATGCTTAATTCTCAAGCTTGTAGGAATGCATGAATTATATTTTTCTTTGATTAATTTATCTCTATTAAATTTAATGACGTTTTGGTTTTACTTGTTCAATTCTGCAGGATATTGAGACAGAAGGGTGATTTTTCCAGTCATGCAATAATTGTGCATTATAACTACTTCTTCTCCAATCACTGGTCTCAAATGTCCAGCTACAATGGTACTTATGTCATATTGAGGTCTTTCAGTTTGACAGCTTGTGATCAGTGGTGTACCAAAGGCAGCTGTTCTTTGACTGCAGTTTCCCACAGTCTCCTTCAACAATGTGCTTGAGGGACCCAGATATCACGTTTCTAAGATTGTTGGTGGCACAATATCAGAATAAGGAGGAAAGCTTTCAAGGGGGTATGTGCAACCTAAATGAGAGGGTGAGGGTGTGGCAGGTGGAATAAGGTATGGAGTGATGAGGTATAATCTGCCCAACAGGGAATTACTGAGAAACTGGGAAATAGTGACGTTAATAGACAGAAAATGCTGGAGGAACTTGTCAGATCAGGCAGCATCCGTAGAAATGAGTAAACAGTTGACGTCTTGAGCCAAAACCCTTCAGCAGCATTGGAAAAAAAGGGGGAAGAAAATCTCTGTTGACATGTTCATGCTATCATGTTGGAGGCTACCCAGACAGAATATAAGGTGTTGTTCCTCCAACCTGAGGGTGGCCTCATCTCGGCAGTAGAGGAGGCCATGGACTGACATGTCAGAATGGGAAGTGGAGTTAAAATGGGTGGCCACTGGGTGATCCCACTTTTTCTGGTGGAGGTGCTCCGTGAAGTGGTCTCCCAATCTACATCGGATCTCACCGATGTACACGAGACCATATTGGGAGCATCGGATCCAGTAGATGATGTGAACGGATGCAAAGCTGAAGTGTCACCTCAGCTGGAAGGACTGTTTGGGGCATTGAATGGTAGCGAAGGGAAGAGGTGTAGGGGCTGGTGTAGCACTTGTTTAGCTTGCAAGGGTAAGTACTGGGAAGAAGATCAGTGGGGCGGGGGGGTGGGGAGGGAGACGAATGAACAAGGGAGTTGCATAGGGAGTGTGATGCACTATCAATTACTCCAAAGGACTAGGAGTAGAGTGAATACTGAAAGACTTTTATTAACAATAAAATGGATCCAGGTCCATGCTGTATGTCTGTCCTGGACTGTGGGAGGAGCAATGACACAATCGCCTTTATTCAGAGGTCTTTGGGAGGAGCCGCAGGAGCAGTCAGCAGAAGGGCGTGTCCAGGCAAATCCAGACAGATAACCCAGTTACAACCTATATACATGGTTTACCACAGAATGTCCCATGCAGAAAGCAGAAAGTGGGGGGGGGGGGAGGGAATGATGTGCTTGGGAATGGGATATAGTTGGAGTTGGCGTAAGTTACAGAGAGTTATGTGCTGAGGTGTTGGGAGGGTAGGGTGACGGCAGACATGCACAAAATGGAAGAGATGTGGTTGAGGGCAGTGTTCGTTGTGGAGGAATGGAAGCCTCTTTCTTTGAAGGAGGAAGATATCTCCTTAGTTCTGGATTGAAAAGCCTCATCCTGAGAGCAGATGCACCAAAGACGGAGGAATTGAGAGAAGGGGATGGCAGTTTTACAAGTAACGGGGTGGAAAGAAGTATTCTCCAGGTAGCAGTAAGAGTCAGTGAGTTTATAAAAGTCATCAGTAGAAAAACCACCTCCAGAGATAGACAGAAAGATCAAGGAAGGGCAAGGGGATGTTGGAAACGGACTAGGTAAATTTGAGGGTCGGGTGGAAGTTGGAGGCAAAGTAGATGAAATCGACAAGCACCTCAAGATACAACACCAATGCAGTCATCAATGTGGTGTAGGAAAAGTTGTGAACTGATATTGGTATAGGTTTGGAACATGGACTGTTCCATGTAGCCGACAAAGAGGCAGGCATAGCTGCGACCCATGCAACTGCCCATGGCTACACCTTTTGATTGAAGGAAGTGAGAGGAGCCAAAAGACAACTTTTTGAGAGTGAGGACCAGTTCCACCAGAAAGGAGAGTGGTGCTGGAGGGGAACTGGTTAGGTCTGGTGTCCGGCAAGAAACAGAGAACTTTGAGGCCTTCCTGGTGGGGGATAGAGGTGTGGAGGGACAGGACGTCCACAGTGAAAAGAAGATGAGTGGGGCTGGGGAACATTGAAAAGATCCAGAGCGTAAGCAGTGTTATGGATGTAAGTAGGAAGGGACTGAACCGGGGGAATAACAGAGTTGAGGTGCACTGTTATAGGTTTGGTGGGGCAGGAACAAGCAGAAACAATGGGGTACCTGGACAGGCTGATTTGTGGATCTTGGGTAGGAGGTAGTAACAGGAGGTTCGAGGTGAGGAAACTATGAGGTTGCTGGCAGTGGATGGGAGATCCCTAGAGTTAATAAGGTCAGTGATGGTGTGAGTGACAATGGCCTGGTGCTACTTAGTGGGACCCCTTTCAAGAGGTAAGTAGGAAGAGGTGGCTGAGAATTGTCGTCTGGCCTTAGTGAGATACAGGAAAATCCACCGGACTACTATAGCACCGCCACCACACTGTTATCCGCAGTGTGGTTGGGATTAGTGCAGTGAGAGTGGAGAGCAATGCGTTCAGAAGGAGTGAGGTTGGAATTGGAGAGAGGAGTGGTGAAGTCGAGATGGTTGATGTACCATCAGCAGTTGGCAATGAAAAGATTCAGAGCAGGCTGAAAAGCAGAATTGGGTGTCCAGGAAGAGGAGGAGATGGGAGAAGAGGTAATCGGTGTGGGGTGGAAAGTCCTTGCCAAAGAAGTAGGCACGGAGACGGATATATAACTTCCTCTAACTATAACCTATAACTTCATTTCCTCTGCCTCCTTTCCTTCTTAAAAAATGGAGCAACATTTGCAATTTTACAGTCCTGTGGAACCTTTCCAGAATCTAGCGTCAGGGTCTGGTCTGGTCCGAGGGCCCCGGACTCTGGGTCCTGCAGTTGTCCCTCCCGTCACCTGTGATCTAGTTAGGACCCTCCTGGCTCAAGGAGGCACACCTGTAACTCATTGAGTTGCAAGTGTTTATAAGGGGCCTTGAGACTGGGACCAGGCAGGTGGTTGTTTTGTTCTGTTTCTCTGCTGGCTCTGAACTCTTCTCTGCATTCTGTTATTCTGCCTGGGCTCAAATCCAATCCTCATCATGCTTTTCTGCCCCGTACCAGTACTGCTGGGTTGGTCCGCTCCCCCACCTTTCTTCCCATGCACTGGTCCTGCTTCTCCGCTCATTTGTTTTGTTCGCGCGATCACGCTATCTGCCGGCCGTTCCCGATTTTCCTGCTATCATAGCTGTTGTGTTGTTCACCCTAAACCTATGCCTGTTCCTACCCCTTGACTCTGTCGGGTGGGTCCGGCTGACCTGCTGCTGCCTGGTGGTGATTCTGCCCGTACCTATCCCTTGCCTCAGTCGGGCAGGCCCGGCCGGTCTGCCACTGCCCAGTGGGGGTTCTGCCCTGTCCTCCTCTTCTGCCTGAACCCTGGGATTGTGCCCCACACCCACCTAGGGGTCCGCGTGGTACCCAGGCCTCTGGTGTTTCCGCCTGGGAGGCGGCCCTACCCGGTATATATGTGGCCCGCCCAGGGAGGGCTCTCTGCCTGCCTGCCTGAACCCCGGGAGCCTGTCTACCTGAACTTGAACTCCAGGAGCCCGCTCCGCTCTGCCTGCCCAACACTCTATCTACCTGAAGCCCAGCTCTACCCTTAAATGCCATGGCATCCCCATCCTGTCCTCCCCCTAGTACTTCAGTGTCTGCGTCCTGCGTTTGGGTCCATCCGGCCGCGTTCCTGACATCTAGTGAGATTCTGGAATAGATTATGGAATCCAGTGAGCATTGGAGTAAAGATGTCTTACTGCATTTTAAAGGGTCAGATTTATTGGTGGATTTCAAATTCTGACCAGTGTATATCACAATTATTAGTTCACTCTCTATGAAACTTAAAAATTAACAGAATCTATGTCTCTTGCGTCCTGGTTTGTTGTCCATTAGAATTCCCCCTGTTACTCTGGTTTATCGGTAAATTGGAAACCTCTACTACAGATGGGATTGAGGCTTTGAGTGCATAGTTTGTCATATGGAGTCGGAATTATCCAAAAGTCCAATATAGTCAGGTCAAATAACGGCAGGCTCACAGAGGTATAGGTAATTGTGGCTGTTGAAAGTGAATTTCTGAGAGAAGCTTCCCCCTTGTCAGGTTAGCTACAGAATTCAGTTTTATACAGTAGAAGCAGCAGAGAGCAGTTGTCTGTTTCTAAGTTAAATGAAGAAGATATTGATTTTGCTTTAGTATATGCTGCCCAAATGTAGTCAGTTTCCTGCAGGTTGTAGGTCCCTCCATCAGCCTCCTGATTCCTTAGCAGCGCTGGATGCCGGAATGCAACTAGATTCTCCTCGCTCAGTGTTGCCAATGGGAACATTTGAAGAGTGTATTTCATTTATCTCTGGAAATGGCTGCTGCTCCTTTAGCGGGTGAAAAGGGGTGATGAGTGGATTAAACTCTAACCTTTTGATATTAGCCATCATGTGTTTAGTTGTGCATTTTTATTTGGCTCACTCATGGTGTCAGAATCTGTAACCTCTTCATAGAACCAAAATGACTTAGAATGTGAGTCATAATTCAAAAGGAATGAAAGAACAGAAAGGTAGGTTTGAGAGTTAATCATATGGCTGAGCAGCTTTGATTTTTAAAGAGTGGTATGAATCATGAATAGTCTCCTTTAGGAACTGAGAAGGATTGCAACCAACAGAATGCCAAGGAAGCTGTCACTGATGATCTTTATAGAACCAAGATGAACAAAAATTTCAAACAAAGGAATTCACATATGATTGGCCCACTAAGTCTGGAGCAGAAATATAGATTACATTTCTGTGCTTTTTCATTGGAGCTGCAGTGATCTTAAAAACTGCCCTGGAGCTTCAGAATTCTTTTTGAGAATTGAATGGATTAAATATTACACCTCAGGTTTGTTTTCATGCTATTTTCCCATTGAGAATGAGGTAACCAAATGACATTTGGGTGCTTCCCATTGTGTTCCTGATTTTTTTATTGATGTCTGGTGTTTAATTGCGGAGGATTTGCTGACTTTAGCAAGGGTAAATGTTGAGTGGGGCACAATGATTGGGTTAATATATGCACTTAGATATTGATTAGTTCATTCAAGGGCATGGATATCCCTGGAAAGGCCAAAATATATCAAAGGTTCATTTATTACCAAAGTATACAACTCTGAAATTCTTCATCTCTAGATAACCATGAAACCAAGAAAGAAAAGAACAGCAGCACGATCATCAACCCCTAACTCCCTCCTCCCCGCACAAAAACGTGAACAGAAACGGAACAGGCACAGTGACCCCAAATCTTCCTCTCCACACAGAAAGAAATGAGAAAGATTGGGTGAAAATCACAGAATACAAAAAACCATAAGACTGAAAAAAGAATCCACAGTTCAAGTCCATATCCAAGACGCAAAAAACCTGGGCAACGTCCTCCCTCCCTGTAGCAGTGCAAACTTTCCAGTGATAAAAAGGCAATCTCCTTTCTCTGTAGCACATTGAATTCACCAACGATAAAAAGCCAGTCTCCCCTCTCCATAGCTGAACAATCTCATATTCGATATTTTTCCACTGCTGCTGAATACGGGCGCATGAGACATTTTCTTGGTCTGCTGCATTTGTTTTAATGAATGTAATCCCACAATGCCTTCAGTTGAAATGCTTCAGCTTTTTGACTCAGAGATGATGAGAACACAGCTCAGCACTTCACAGGAACCATCTTCCCTCTACTCTATGGACCCTGTCTGTACTTCTCACTGTCTCCATAAAGCAGCCAGCATAATCGGTGCTCTCCTCCCCCTTTCTTTCTCCCTAGGCCTCCCATCCCATGATCCTTTCCAGCTCTGCATCCCTTTTGCCAATCACCTTTCCAGCTCTTAGCTTCACCCCAGCCCCTCCTGTCTTCTCCTATCATTTTGCATTTCCCCCTCCCCCTCCTACTTTCAAATCTCTTACTATCTTTCCTTTCAGTTGGTCCTGATGAAGGGTCTCGGCCTGAAACGTCGACTGTACTCCTTCCTATAGATGCTGCCTGGCCTGCTGCATTTCACCAGCATTTTGTGTGTGTTGCATAATCAAATTTTCCAGCCACCCTGGACTCTCTCTTTTTCCCTCTCTCATCGGGCTGAAACCCTGTTACTCGTGACATCTAGTTGGTGCAAAGTGGTAATAAAGAAATCAAACGGAATGTTGTCAAATAAGCTGGGTTGTAACTTCAGTTAGTGCTGAAGTACATGGACATGGCTGATAGATGATACACAGGGAACTGGCCCAGTCTTTAAAGCTGTCAGTGATGGACTGGTCCCTGCCAGCAAAAGAAAGAGTTGATAACAACTCTTCAGTCTTGGAAAATAAACCTGTTGGAAGGAATCTTCTGAAGGTATAGATACTTAAATGAGATACAGACAGTAAAGCACAGAGGAGCTGGCAGAGCCTGGGAGCAATGTCAAGTTCAGTCCTCTGCATTGACACCTACACTTCACCTATAGAGGGCAACTTAGCTGGGAGGGCTGCTTGTTAAGCCTGTGCTACATTAGTCCTATTGAAATCATTCGACTTTACGACATCTTAGACATCTAGTACGGGGGGGGGGGGGTGTTGGTTTAGATTGCAGTCTGTAAAGGTAAACATAGAATGAAGCAGGCTATTATATTTGGAGATAGCTTGATGGTCAGTGACAGATCTGTCCTCAGCATTTTCACACATGACAAAATAAGTAACTGAAGGGTAAGGGTTAAAGAGGTGTTTAAGACAGATACAACCAACTGACTTGTCACATAGCTGCCTATAAACAGAAAAAGAGTTTATTAAGAATCCCTCTTAACCAACATATTGAATTATTTTTTTAGAAATCCTTTACCACAGCAACAGAATGCTGGTTATGTTACAGGATCAAATGGCCTGAAAGTGAAGTACACAGACAGTGATAGATTTTTCTTGGATTAGTACTTATACTTCAATGTTGGTGAAGAATCTGATGTTAAATATTGTTCATAAAAATCCACACTTTTGATTGAGGAAATTCAATGATACACCAACTATCTTTGTCAGTAATTCTCCAAAGGCACATATAACTATGATAAGTGATGGCAGAAATTCAGGAAATTATATGACACTAATAATTTCATATGATAATTTTATTAGGAGACTGTGATATGTAAGTAGCATTCTGAAATATAAAAATAAAATTATACAGGAGGGATTGCAGGTGGAGTAGGACTGGTAGCTCAGTGTTCAGGAGTTCCATTATCTTAACCATGACAGAGAGGGAGGGATTAAAGGGGAAAGGTGATGTTACTAGTTAGGGAAAATGTCACGGCAGTGCTCCATCAGGCCAGGCTGGAGAACTCAACTAATGAGGTGTTATGGGTGGAACTAAAAAATAAGAAAGGTATGACCACGCTAATGGGGCTATATTACAGGCCACCCAACTGTCCTGGGGATTTAGAGGAACAAATTTATAGAGAGATCACAGACTGTTGTAAGAAACATAAGGTTGTTATAGTACTAAGTAATTTTAACTTTCCACATATTGACTAGGAGTCCCACACTGTAAAAGGATTAGATGAGATAGAATTTGCCAAATATGTTCAGGAAAGTTTTCTTCACTAGTACGTAGAAGTCCCAATGAGAGAGCATATGATACTGGAACTGCTATTAGGGAATTAAGCAGGGTACGCAACAGAAGTTTGCATGCAGTGACCACACTGCCATTCATTTCAAAGTAAATATTCAAAAAGATAGGTCAGGTGCGCGGTTGAGATTCTAAATTGGAGAAAGGCCAACTCTGATGGTATCTGAAATGATCTAGCAAGTGTAGATTACTTCAGGCTGTTTTCTGGTAAAGGTGTAGCTGGAAAGTGGGAGTCATCCAAAAATGAAATTTTGAGAGTACAAAGCTTAGACACTGTCATTGTGGGAGAAGCCAAAGAGTGGTAGTAGAAGGTTGCCTCTCCGATCGGAGGCCTGTGACTAGTGGACTGCTACAGGAATCGGTGCAGGGTTCTTTGGTGTTTGTCATCTATATCAATGACTGGATAATAATGTGGTGAACTGGATCAGCAAATTTGCAGATGACACCAAGAGTGGGGTGTAGTGGGCAGTGAAGAAGGCCATCATGGTTTGGCAAGAGATCTGCCTCAGCTGGAAAAATGGGCTGAGAAATGGTAGATGGTATGGAAGATAAGTGTAAGATTTTGCACTTTGGTGAACCAAACAGGTAGGCCTTACACAGTAGGGCACTGAGGAGTGTGGTAGAACAAAGGGATCTGGGAATACAGGTCCATAATTAATCAAAAATGGCATCACAGTTAGATAGGGTTGTAAAAAACAGCTTTTGGCA
The DNA here is from genome assembly GCF_030144855.1 of Hypanus sabinus. NCBI lineage: Eukaryota > Metazoa > Chordata > Chondrichthyes > Myliobatiformes > Dasyatidae > Hypanus > Hypanus sabinus. The sequence continues at coordinate 33,200,777 of NC_082708.1, read as the reverse complement.
TTTTGGCCTTCATAAATCTAAGTATTGAGTACAGGAAATGGGATGTTTTGTTGAAGTTGTATAAGACATTGGTGAAGCCTAATTTGGAATATTCATTTCTGAATAAAAACGAGGAGGAATTTCTTTAGTTAAATGGTGGTGAATCTGCAGAACCCTTTGCCACAGATGACCTGCGGAGTCCGGGTCATTGGGCATATTTAAGCTGGAGGTTCATAGGTTCTTGATTATTAAGGACATCAAAGGCTACAGGGAGAAGGCAGGAGAATAGATTTCAGAGGGATAATAATTCAGCCATGATGGAATTACAGAGAAGACAAGTGGCCTAATTCTGTTCCTATGTCTTATGGAAATTATTTAATTGACTTGCATTTAAAATAGATACAAGGGTAGTGAAATACAGGACATAAACTGTGCTCCAGTCTGCACCAAGCCTCTTCATCATTAATTAATTTCCAAGCTGCCAGAGTGGAGCTCGATCATTGGATCTTACATAAAAAGGAAATGACAATAGCTGGGGTTTAGACAGGACCAGGCTTGCATTTACCAATAGTGGAATAATGTCATTTCTGGTTCCAGAAGGAGAGCGTTTGTGATACTTTCAACCTAATTCAGTCATGACAAGATTTGGAAAATCATTGCCAGTTTCATGGCAGGAATAGGAATGTCTTGATGAGACAAGTTCAAAGATGAGTTGGATCTTTCTTGGGATGTTTGCAAAGTCTTTATGCTCGCATGATGTTTGTGTCATTCTCATCATTGGTATATCATTTGAGAAAGGTCCAATGCTGGCTTTGAGATCAATGGGTATCAACAATAACAAAATTTGAACTGGAAAATCAGAACTTACAGGTGCTGAAAATCTGAAATGAAACGGAAAATATTGTAGATATCCAATCAGTAACTCCTATACCTAATAGAGTGGCCACTGAGTGTATACTTGTGGTCTTCTGCTGTTGTAGTTCATTGACTTCAAGGTTCAACATGTTGTGTGTTCAGAGATGCTCTTCTGGACACCACTGTTGTATATGAGTTACTGTTGCCATCCTGTCAGTTTAAACCAGTCTGTCCATTCACTTCTCACCTCTCTCATTAATAAGGCGTTTTCATCCATGGAACTGCCACTTGCTGGTTGTTGTTGTTTTTTTTGTTATTTATTGCACTGTTCTCTGTAAGCTCTAAGGACTGCTGTGCATGAAAATCCCAGAAGATCAGCAGTTTCTAAGATACTCAGACCACCCCGTCTGGCACCAACAGTCAAAGTCACTTAGATCACATTTCTTCCCCATTCTGATGCTTGGTCTGAACAACAAATAAATTTGTTGGCCATGTCTGCCTGCTTTTCTGAATTAAGTTGCTGTCACCTAATTGGTTGATTAGACATTTGCATTAAGGAGCAGGTGTACAAGTGTACCTAATAACGCGGCCACTGAGTGTGTACTCAGCAGGTCAGGCAGCATCTCCGGAGGGACAAATAGATTATGTTGATTTGATAAGCATTCATCAGAATATAATTCCATCAGTTCTGGTTTGAAATCATCAACCTAATTCAGTATCTCTATGCTGAGCACATCCAGTATTTTCTATCTATTGTTTCAGAATTCCAACATCTGCAGATTTTTGCTCCAATAACTTGGACTTACCAGAATGATGCAAATCTAAGCCATCACATGTTTATCTCTGATGTAGGTGCTCTCAATATGCTGCAGTTCAGAAATAAAAATAAAACTTTCTAATTGATCTGCTACTTCACATTAGAAGGCCTTTTGACAACTCGTGTTACTATGGTAATGCAAACTCCTTTTAGAGTGTAATCCTGTTCTTCACTAATTAAAAGCCAATTGCAGTATTCCAGATACATATTTATTTATTTTTAATAAGTGCTTGCATCTGAAGGTGACTGTAATAGCAATAGTGTTTTTAACTCTCAAAAATTCAATAACTGATCTCAAGATGATGATTTTCAAAATCCTTGTTGATATAAAAATTATAAGTGCATTTAAATTGTACAAGCTGAGGTAATCTTTGCCTAAAGACCAATTGCACAGCTACATGTAGTTTGAGTATTTTCAGTGCCAATAATCATGGACAAGCTGAATTCATGCAAAAACAAATGCATCTACATAATTCAATACTTTATGGAAAAAATGGGTTTTCATGAAAAACTAAACCATTTTATTTTTTAATATGTTTTGACTATATACCATTAACGTGCTAAACACTTATTACTTATTTTCTTACAATGTAGCATTACAGTAGAAAAATAGATCTGTCAAGCAATTTCATTAAATAATAGACAATAAAAAATATTTCTGGGGATTTACGTTGTCAGCACCAGCACTCAAAAATTCACACATCATTTCACAGAAGTGAATATTAATAGACCTTTCTTATGTTTATGAATAGATTTTGATAGCTGCTTTATTTATTTTGTCCATCTGTGCAAATTGCTGCATCAACTGGAATGATGTTTTCCCCTTGAGCAAATTCTGTACTAGGAAAGCATAATCAGTGCTTGCTTTAGATATTTGGCTTCAATATGGACAATTATCAATCAGAGCAGAGGAGGTGTACTGAGAAGTTATTGCACAGGGCCCAACCACTCATAGTCTAGTAATGGTGGCACCCTGTCATCTCAGAGGCTCTGTAGCAGCTGCACTAGGTCTTATTGTGGTTCTTGGTACTTGATCCTGCAACTTGGAATGCACTAATCTGCCTCATTTGGTGGTGGACAGGACTCTTTGGCTGACCAAAGGGTGTTCTGAGTGGAAGACCTTCCATCATCAGGCAATGCTTATCTCAGTAAGCACCTTTCCTTTTCCCTTATTCTGGAGATTAGTACTTTGGATCCCTACAGCCACAATCCATTTTGGATCTGCGGATTTCTTGGGTGCCTGTTGTTACGGGGCACATCTGCACCATGTACAGTCACGTTGAGAGCATCTCACACCTGGTGACAAGGTTCTTCCCCACAATCAGGAGCTGATGCTGTGCCACATTCCCAGTTTCTGTTTCATCTCGCCTCTGTACTCCACTCAGCTCTGGCTGTATGCCCCAGCTCCTCTAAACCATATTCCCATGACAGTGAAATGGATTTGACAAAATTACCCAATGAAAATTGCTTTGTTTTAGTTGTGGCTGACTCTGCTTCCCAAAGCAAGCTCAAACAGGTGGTAGATGTGACCAGTCTGTGGACAGATAGTGGGACCAAGCAGAAGATGCCAATGTTATCCATTTATAGGGAGGATTTATTAATAATAATCATAATAATAAATACTTTATTGACCCTGAGTGGGAAATCCTTTCATTACTGCAGCAACATTTAAAAACACACTGAGCAGTATACAGACCTAACTAATAATAAAGTACAGAATAATAATATACACAATTATAATATACCAAATGTGCAATAATAGTGTACAAAATAATAAAGCAGGGACTATTGTACTATTGCACAGAGACAGACTTTTGTATATGTTTATTGTATTTGATAGGAAAGACTTTCTGTAACGGTTCTTGTGACAGCGGAGCTGAATGAGCCTGCTGGAAAGGGTGCTCCACAGTTTATTCAGTAGGTCATGGAGAGGAGGCGCTTTTGGAAGTTGCTTCACTGATTTCAAAGAGTTGGAACAGATACAGTATGACAAACACAAAAGATTCTGCGGATGCTGGATATCCAGAGCAAGAAACACAAAATGCTACAGGAACTCAGCAGGTCAATCAACATCCATGGAGAGGAACAAACAGCTGACATTTCAGGCTGAGACCCTTCATCAGGCCTGGTCAAGAATCTTGTCCTGAAACAGCAACTGTTTATTGCTCTCCATAGATGCTGCCTGACCAGCTGAGTTCCCCGATATGTTGTGTGTGGAAGGGATACAGTGGACTGAATAGCCTGTTATATTTTGGACCTTTCAGAAATCTACTTCATCTGAATTCAGTCAAGCTGCAGGATCAGTTGGGCAGCAGATCCAACTCAAGCCTCAGCAACCCAAGTTCAATCCTGCCTTCTGCTGCTGTCTGGGTGGAGTTCCCCTGTTCTAACTCTTACTCCTTTAGTGGAGCTCTGAGAAACACTAGGTCACAGGGAAAATAGTGGAGAGAGGAGATTGCTCTGAGAGCTGGTATAAATGCATGGGCTGAATAGGCTTCTGTGTGATAAGAAAATATGATATATATTCAAATAATGGGCTATAGTTATTCCCAGACAGCAGAGGCACTCAGTTCAAAGAACACAATAAAGTATATGTGGTTCTAGGCCATGTAACCCCTCATGCCAGCCATTGCATTGAATATGACCATGGCTGATTTGCCTCAAGCCCGACTTCCATTTCTGTGCCAGTTTCCCATAAAACCTCAAGTCTCTGATCTTCCACAAATATATCTGCTTCCTCACTAAATACTCCAGAGAGAATTCCACTCAGAGATTTATCCTTCTGCAATTAGTTTCTATGCAGCTCTGTCTTATATATTGCGATTAACTTTTGTTGGGGGAGCAGTATCGATGCTAGTGATGCAAAAACACTAAATAAACTTATCAGAAAGGCTGGATTTGTCCTTGGCTACAACCTGGACTCTTAAGTTAGTGGTAGAGAGGAGGTCACTAAACAAACGGTTATCCATTATGAACAATCTCTCCATGAGGAAGTTGCTATTGCCCCATTTTCTTTCACAGAGTTTATTGGATACAAAGGTACAGCTATTAAGTAACAATTCAAATGTCTCTGGTAAAGACCTGGAGACAAGTACTTAACTATCAAATCAGCAGTGACTGGATTTCTTTAAATAAATCTGGATTTATGAAGCTAGTTTGTGTAATTGCAACCATGAAACGGATTTGTGTTATAAAATTGCTGGCGGTCAGAAAATTGTCCTCTTATACAAAGAAAATCAGTCATAAAACCAGGAAACACAGAGATCAATACAGAACTCAGACTAGACTTCAGTATATATATGGTAGAGCACGTGTAATCAGATTCAACAGAGCTGATTGAAGCAATGAGAACTATGTGCTCTCATTCAGCATTGTTATGACCTTATTAGATTGTTTTAGAACTAATATGGTTCACTAATGTCCTTTCAGTTAGAACCCTGCCATAATAAAGGCTGGTCTTACCAGTAATGTCAACAGCCTGAGAAAGGATCTACCATCATAACAACCCACCCTGTAAACAAAAAAACTCCTCAGTCTCTGACTTTTATGCCAAATATTCCAAATCTATGCCCTATGACAGAGAAGTCAGTTTAATATTTTAATATTATTTCCACTACTTTATCATATGATGTTTAATATTAGAGTGCATTGAGATAAATAAGGAAAGGTTATCAGTTAAATACGGCATTTATTGAATTGCCTTCTTTTGAACATGCAGCTTTCTGTATTATTGAATCTACAGGGTAGTGATTAATGTTAAGAAACTAGCTATAGTATTTAGGCTGGTTATTTAATGGATGCAAGACAAGAATGGGAAGTTTATTGAATAACTAAAGATTTTGTCTCCATAACATCTTGAAAATGTTCTCAGTAATAAACAATCTTTGGAGACCAGCAGAAATAAAACGAAGTTTAAAAACAGAAGCAACATTACTTGCAAAAGTTCAGAAGTTAGTGATTATTCCAGGTGTTTGAGGCACTGTTATCTTGAATGCCACAGTAGTGTAGTGGTTAGCGCGAATGCTATTACAACTTGGGGCATCAGAGTTCGGAGTTCAGTTCCAGTGGCGGCTGTGGGGAGTCTCCATACATCCTCCATGTGAAATGCATGGGTTTTCTCTGGGTCCTCTGGATTCTTCCACCATCCAAAGATGTACTGGGATCGGTTAATTAGTTATTGTAAGTTACCCTGTGATAAGTTTGACGTAAATGAAAGTTTAAACCTAACGGGTTTAAATTGAAGTTTTCAGGGTTGCTGGGCAGTGAAGTTCAAAGGGCGGGAAAGGCCTATTCTGCGCAGTATCTCTAAATAAAAATAACATAAATAAAATTGGGTTCAGGTTCTATTCCTAAAAGAGGAACACCAAACATGCATGGTTGCTCTTGGGACACTGCTGAGGCTGTGCTGGACCATAGGTGCTACCTCAGAGGTTACATCACAGAAGCAAGGGCAGGCTGTTGAGTAGATCAGTCATGTCCTGCGAGTTCACAAAGATTTATCTCAAAATGTATCTCAACTACATCGACTTGTTGTGATCCCATAGTCTTTAAAAAAGCCTATATAATAAAAACAATACGCTCCTTCAAGTTAATTTTGAAAAGATACTTTACAATTATTTAAACACCACAACCTCAACCCTCTGTCCAAGTCACACATCACCCTAAATTGGAAATATTTTGACCCAGCTTGGTTTGAATCCCGAAAATCCTAACTTAATAGAATTGTGCGAGTATCTTTCCTCCAAGAGAAGGAAGAAGCCAGTTCATCACCATCTTCTCAAAAGCAACTATGGCTGAGTAATATGTGATGGCATTATACCATGAAGCAATAATTTGAGGCATTATTTTTGCATCTTTGCTAATATTTAATCACCTGATTGAGTATGGAATTTAAGGATCAATATTGCCTAATTGGGATGCAGACTAGTTAAAATGTATTTTACAATTTGAAATCTGTTTTATACGCTATAAATAAACACAAAATAATCAGATAAGATTCCAAGTCCTCAAGCTCAGACCCTAATATGGATCAATATGTTTAATGTACAACAAACCAGTATCTCAATTTATCAATGAAAAACATTCAGGTTATCATTCATCATTACGCTGTTTCCCTTTCTGTTGTAACTCAATAAGTAATCCAGTTCATATTGGCGTTTATTCTGTCAGTTACAATCACTACAATACAGGAGTTGTTCATTATTCATCATTATCTAGAGGCAGTGACAGACTTTGAACTTTTTAGATCCTTCGAGATTGGTAATGCATTTGCAGAGACATTAAGATACAGAATTCAAATATATAGTGGTTTATTTCGATGACGGGGACTTCAATTATTTGTGTTGAGAGTTTAAGCTGTAGAATTAATGTTCCAGGCTGCCTGTAAAATATTAAGTTGTTGCAAAGCAAGCAGACCTGTGAGTCAGCTGGTGTGTTACTTCCAGGTGAGGCGACACTTCACCTGTGAGTTGGCTGGTGTGGTATACTGCATCTGGTGCTCCCAGTGTGGCCTTCTATATATTGGTGAGACCCAACGCAGACTAGGAGACCATTTCGCTGAACACCTATGCTCTGTCCACCAGAGAAAGCAGGATCTCCCAGCGGCCACACATTTTAATTCCACATCCCATTCCCATTCTGATATGTCTATCCATGGCCTCCTCTACTGTCAAGATGCAGTCACACTCAGATTGGAGGAACAACACCTTATATACCGTCTGGGTAGCCTCCAACCTGATGGCATGAACATTGATTTCCCTAACTTCTGTTAATGCCCCTCCCCTTCTTATCCCACTCCTTGTTTATTTATTTATTTATTTATTTGTTTGTTTGTTTGTTAGTTATTTTCCCCTTTTTTTCTTTTCTCTCTTTTTTTCTCTCTCTGTCCCTCTCACAATCACTCCTTGCCTGCTCTCCATCTCCCTCTGGTACTCCCCTCCCCCTTTCTTTCTCCCTAGGCCTCCTGTCCCATGATCCTTTCCCTTCTCCAGCTCTGTATCCCTTTTGCCAATCACCTTCTGAGGTCTTAGCTTCACCCCTCCCCCTCTGGTCTTCTCCTATCATTTCGGATTTCCCCCTCCTCCTCCCGCTTACAAAACTCTTACTATCTCTTCTTTCGGTTAGTCCTGACGAAGGGTCTCGACCCAAAACGTCGACTATACTTCTTCCCATAGATGCTGCCTGGCCTGCTGCGTTAAGTTCCAACAACACATCAAGTTTCAAACTGGCTGTGAGGTACTTTGTGACATTTGTATTATAGCAGATGCAATATAAATGCAATCGCTTTTACTGCTTCCTTCCATCAGTCATTGTAGAAGTGATCTCATGCCAGTCCTAACTTAGTTATCCTTTTACAAAGCCAAACGCATTAGGGTTGGGAAGGCAGCTGGTTATATTACTGGGCTAATAATCTAGAAGTGTGGAACAGGAACAGTAATCAAGAGCCATGAGATAACTCTCGCCACAGCAGTTAAAAAAATAAACTTGGCTAATTCAATAGCCTTACATACACTAGTGGCAATGCGCCCATGAAACCCATGGATCACTAAAAAGATCTGGGTCACTGAGATCTTTGAGAGGGGAATATTTGCTGATATATGTGACTCAAAGTCTGTGGCTGATTCATATTTGACTCCTAAAAATACTGAGTAAGAACAGATCCACATGGATCATAAATGTTGGCTTGTGCATGCAATGAAAGAGTAAAAAAATTGCAATAGGAACCATGTCCTTATAAGTATTGATCTGCCCATGCCTGAACAACCCTTATGTCTCCAGAACAGGACAACAACACAGATCACACACTGAGGATCCGCAGCGTTCTCATATTCCTGACAATCAGATCAATAGCCACATGGATGAAAGACTTTAAAGGACTTAACTACTCATTGTTCAATTAAAGATGCTCAAGAACACTGTTGATGATGAAAGGGAATGGATTTCCTTGGGCATTAGAAAAGCATGAATAAATTAAAATTGTGATCATCCCATCACAATGTCTTTACTACTGTTATAAAATCATCACGATACAGGGAATTGTATAATGGAGGAAAGTTCACACAGACAAGATTATTTGCTTCTAACTTGTGCTTTATTATAAACAAAATGGCAAATAAAGACTCTGATGATTTCAAAGTTCACTATCGAGCAGTCAAAGATGTTTGTATAGGTGTGAAAGTCTTTAAAAGAAACTCTGGCAAAATCAATAACAATGAATAGAGATCCAAACGTAATCAAAATTGCTGAATCATTCCCTGTCTTCTCCGACAGCATCTATAGAAAAGAATGAAGATTCGACATTTCTGGCCAAGACACTTCATCAGAGTCCAGATGAAGAATCTTGGGGGAAAAAAAAAACTCTTCCTTCATTCCTTTCTACAGATGCTGTCCAGCACGTTGGAGTTCTTCAGCATTTCTCCATGTTGCTCTGGATTTCCACAAAAGCGGAACCACTTGTTGTCTCCTGTTTCATCTGCTCATTGAGAAAGGAGGCTTGACAGGCATATAAGAATTTGATGGGTGAGGTGGAGGAATTGAAATTAAGTGGGCAAAGAGGGAGTAATAAATAATCACTGGAAGAGAAGACTAAGGAAAATTCAAGGGCATCAATGTTTACAGCAAGAAAGTAACCAGAGAAACCTTTCCTGGCCTAAGTGCCATGTAGCTAGACAATGCCGGTGAGGCCCTACATGAATAACTTTCATCTTACTGACAAAGAGAAGGACATTGCATATGGAAAATTCAAGGAGGAGTATGGAGAATTTCTAGAACAAATTGCTTTTCAAAGGAGGTATTAAATGGCAGAAAGGGAGGAGATTGCTGAACTCCACATTGATTTTTAAATCTTCACTGGCCAGATGATCTTAATGATGAAAATGTAGAAAATATGGATAAACCAGGTAATTATAATCTTATGAGTCTAACATAATTGGTAGAGAAGACAATTCTGAGCCATAGGATTAATCTACACTTGGAAAGGCAGAAATAAATCAAAAATAGTCGGCGTGAGGAAATCTTGTAGAACTATTTGATTTATTTTTTAAAGAGATCCTAATGATAATGAGGTGTGCAGTAAAACAAAGGAACCAGGGAATACAGAACTATAATTCCTTCAAAGTGGTATCACATGTTGTAGAGAAACTCTTTGGCACACTGGCCTTCATTAATCAAAGCACTGATTGCAGGAGTTGGGTGTTATATTAAAATTGTACAAGATGTTGGTGAGACCAAACTTGTGGCATTGTGTGCATTTCTGGTTACCTTTCTCCAGAAAAGACATCAATAAGCTTGAAAAAGTGCAGAGAAAAGTTAAATGGATGTTGCTGGGACTTGAGGACCTGAGTTACAGTAAAGGTTGAGTTGGTTAGGACTTTATTCCCTGGATTGCAGGAGAATTATGCAAAATTATGAGGGGTATAGATGGGGTAAATACATACATCTTTTTTCCCCACTCCATGTGAGTGAAACAAGAACTAGATTTAGGGTGAAAGGAGGACATTTAAGCAAAATCTGAGGGGAAACTTCTTCCTTCAGAGGATGGTGGAAGTGTGAGATGAGCTTCCAGCAGAAGTAGGGTTGATGTGGGTTTAATTGTAACATCTAAGAAAAGTTTGGATAGGTATACAGATGGGAGAGGTTTGGAGGGATATAGCCCGGATGCAGGGATGATACAGAAGATCACATCAGCATGGACTTGATGAGCCAAAGGGCTTGTTTCTGTTCTGTACTATTATATGACTCTAATGCAGTGCAATGCAGTGCAGTTGATGTATTCTATGTAGACTTCAGTAAGGCCTTTGAGAGATTCCTATATAGGAGAATAATGCAAAAGATTGGATCCAAAATTGTCCTAGGCATAAGAGGTTGATGACAGAGAGTTATATTTGTGACCTGTGTTTTACCACATGGATCAGTGCTGAGATACTTGCTGTTTGTTATAACATAATGATCTGGATATGAAGTGATTTGATCAGTAATGTTCACAAATGGCATGATAATTGCTGGAAGTCTCCAAGAAGCTGTAGTGTTGCTTTTATAACACAGCAGCAGCATTTGTTATCTATCAGTGAAAAGTTCTCTAAACCCTAGAGTCTGACTCTACAATTAACATCAATTAGTCTCCTGTATCGTCGAAGGGGACTCAAAAATATTTTATAATATTTTTTTAAAATTTGAAATTAATTAACTTTTGCTTTTCTGTATGTGAATATAACTCTCAACTTTCATTAAGATCAGATCGAGTTATGGTCAACAACACATTCCTTTCTAAGAGATTATAGTGATTCAAATTCATTAGTCCTGACAATTTCAAGATTATAATTTTGATACAAGCTATATAAATATAGATATATACATATGTAGTGTTCTTTCTCAGGTGTAATGGAACTCTGAACTAAACACCGAGGTAAACCGTAGTCAATGAAAACAGGATTGCAGTAAGATTAACCGTTTACTGTTCACTCTTCCACATTAACATATGGTGAAAACTGTTGATAAAACAATACAAAATGTATACAGTATTTGTTTCCTTCTTGATATCACATTTACATCGTAAACACTTGCAAAAGTAAAACTACAACTACATTACATTGAAGTGCAGCATACAGTCAGAATCTACCTACGCCATTGACTGCTTTAAATACACTTCAACACAAACTATCCGCAACTCTTTAACTAACGAAAACATAAACCTTATCAACCGACATTACTTTTAACAGAATCAGCGTTAACATTTTCAATTCAACATATCGATTATCTCATGAACTTACAACGTTGCTTCACTGATGTTTCTAGTGCGTAGAAAGAAAACTTTTCTTGCGCTGATCCTGCACATGTGAGCCCCCTCCTTCCCATTTCTCCAAACCGGTATTTTCCCACAAGACGCGGCGAAACTGGGTGTGACGTCGTCGCATGCTGCTTTATATCACAGACAACGAATTTACTTTAAACAATCTTAACTTTAACTAGAAAATGCTAACAAATGAATTACTAAAGCAAAAATATTATAAACTAAACTAATGCCATAAAGGCAACACAATATATATAATACATTTAATTTGGCTTAGAATTTCACAGCCAGACCGCTGGGTGGTGGAATTTGAATTCACATTTACTTATCAAAATTCAAAGTTTAAATTTCTAAGTACATTTCTTATCAAAATACTGTATGTATACCACATAAAACCTTGAGATTCATCTTCTTGCAGGCTGCCATAAAACAAAGAAGCACAATAGAATCTATGAAAAAAAAACCTTTGCAATAAAACTGCCAAACGCACGATTTGTGTCAAATATCCAAGAGGTGTAATCTTAAGATACTAGACCAGTAACCTGACCATTAGCTGTGTATTATTATGCATTATTATCATTTATGTTCTGGATTGGAGCCTATGTTTTCTTGATGTGAAATCTTTGAGATGATACCTTACATTACCTAGGCTTTATACTGGGAAGGTATATTTCCAGGTCAAAAAAAGGACTTTGACTATGTTTGGTCTGTGTTGTCCCGGACTTCTGATTGCTAAGGTGGTTGACTTCACTGCCATAACCTCCAGCCACTTCGAATGAGCATCCACAACAATCAGAAATATGGAGTCCATGAATGGCCCAGCAAAGTCAGTATGTACTCTTTGTCATGGTGATGATGGCCATTCCCACAGGTGTAAAGGGGCCTCTGGGGGCGCATTTTGAACTTTTGGCATCTTCGATCTGTTTATCTATTCCCAGCCACCACATGTAGCTCCGGGTGAGACTCTTCATCTTCACTATACCCAGCGGTTCTTCATGCAGATTTTTTAACGCACTGGTCAGCAGATAGAGGGAACTGATGAGTACAAACGTGAACGTCAGAGAATATCATGAACTGCACCAACAGTTATGGGATGAAACAGCAGGAGTTAAACAGCATGAGAAAGCCAAAGGACACTTGAGTAATAGTGAAAGACATGCTGAAATTAACGTGAAAATTACATGGCAATGGCTTCAGTCAGAAAAGTTGATGAACTTGATAGTGCTAATGAGGACTGGGAGTCATTTATTGAGACAGTTGAACTGTATTGTAACGTGAACAACCTGGAGGAGCAAAAGAAACCCCTTGCACTTCTTATTGCAAGATATACAGTCTCCTACACAACCTAGTAACCCCTGAAAAGCTAGCAAGCAAGTCAATCGAAAACTGCAGGTAATAGCTGAGAGATTTAGACTTTACAAAAGGAACTAGTCAAAAGATGAAAGCCTTTCTGATACATTGCAGAACTGTGCAAACTTTTTCAGTACTGGGACTTTAGAGATGGACTTTCTGATGCAGTAAGGGGCAGGCTTGTACATGGCATGCACAGTCTAAGCACTCAAAAGAGACTACTGTCTGAAAGAGACCTAACCTTAGAATGAGCATTAACCTTTGCAATATTGTTAAAGACTGCAGCAAAAGATGCAGCAAAACTACAGAAAAGGAAATTAGAATGTGAAATGCACAAAATATCTCTGAATGGTGCAAAAAGCCAAAGATGTTTTTGATGTGGCAAATCCTCTCATGATGAAAATGACTGTTGGTTCAAAGAAAAAGTGTGCAGGAAGTGTCACAGACAAGGTCACATAGAGAGAGTGTGCAAGGCAGACAAAAAGCACAACCGGGTGAAAATTCTCAAACATACAGCAAATGCATACAGTTACCAAATGTGAAAAAGGATCAGACAACATAGAGTGTGACAAAGGTGAACTGTCATACCTAGAACTACATAGTACAACTGAAGCAGATCACAATAGATTTGTAAAACTGAAAATGGGGCTGGATACAGGGTCAGGTTTTTTTATAATTCCAGAGGCTGACTACAATAGATTGCTTTCTAAGATACCATTAGAGAAGACCACAGTGATGCTAAAGACCTACACAGGTGAAAAGGTGTCTCCCAAAGGCAAACTGAAAGTGAAAGTGACGTGTAGAGACCAAACACAACAGTTAGAGCTTCATGTATTGAGAAGTGGTGGGCCAGCTCTTTTCAGGTGTGAATGGTTGAGAAAAATCCAACTACACTGGCACTCAATCAAAGTTCTTAGTGAATCAACAGGCAACGGCAGCCAGCACTAATCAGAGACTGGCACAGCTTTTCAATGCTAATGAGAAGGTGTTTGAGAAGGAGACTGGTAAACTCAATGGCATGAAGCCAGAATTGAATTGGATGAAACAGCATTGCCAAGATTCTATTAAACACGTCTAGTGCCTTACGCATTATGCTGAACTGCAGAGCTTGGAGGCATCTAGAATTCTCTCCAAGATCAAGTGGAGCGATTGGACTTTGCCCATTGTCCTGGTGATCAAGAAAGGGAAGGCTGGAGCTGTTTGCATTTGTGGGGATTCCAAGGTGAGCATCAACCACCCAGTGCTGTGCACTGTGCAGCATTCCCTGCTATGAACAGAAATCATTTTTGCTTCTTTGCCGGGGGGAAAGGTTTTCGAAGATTGACTTGTCACAAGCCTGACCACAAATGGAGATTGAGGAGTCAAGTAGGAAATACTTCACAATCAATATTCACAAGGGACTGTTCCAGTATAATCATATCATCTTTGGCATTGCATCAGCTCCAACAATTTAGCAAAGAGCAATGGACCAAGTGATCCAAGGTAACCAAGGAACACAATGTTACCCGGCTGACATCATCGTGACTGGCAAGAATGATGACGAGCATCTTCAGAACCTTGGTAAAGTGCTTGGGTGAGTATAGTCTGTGTGCAAAGAGAGAGAAATGTGAGTTTCTGAAGAATGAAATCCCGTATTGGGGACATGTCATTGACAAACACGGCTTACATAAGGCACAAGAGAAGATTGAAGCAGTGCTACAGGCACCCAAACTGGAAAATGTGTCACAACTCAGATCATACCTGGGCCTTGTAAATTACTATCACCGGTTTCTCCCAAGCATTGCTACAGTGCTGCACCCACTGAACACACTGTTACAGTCAGGAGCAAATTTGGAATGGTCAGAAAGATGTGAAAAAGCATTCATAGAAACAAAGAGACTATTAATATCTGATGAACTGCTCACCCATTATGACCCATCCTTGCCCATCAGTCTAGTGTATGATGTGCCCCTTAAGGCATTGGTGTTGTTTTGTCACACACTATGAAAGATGGATCTGAACGCCTGATTGCGTTTGCTTCAAGATCACCGAATAACACAGAACACAACTACGCACAGATCGACCAAGATGCCCTTAATCTATTATGGGGAAATTTTCTGCTGGGTCATAGCATGAACACTTCTCTTTTTCTGTTGCCAACAGTGGAAGATGTGACGTTATCAGTGATGCTGTGTTGTTTGGTGCCCTTGATCTCTATATCATAAGAGTGGGCTCCTAGGAACTATGCCCAATGTTGCAACAGGGAATTCCCTTCCTGCTCCCATCTGTGTCTGTGCACAACTACATATCGATTAAAGAAAAGCACTCATGTGGGAGATGGCTTTAACCAGTGTATTCACATTGCAACAGAGGGATGGGGGGAGGGAGAGAGAGAGAGAGATGGGGGGAGAAGAAGGGGAGAGAGAGAGGGAGAGGGGGAGAGGGAGAGGGTGGGAGGGGGAGAGAGAGAGAGAGAGAGAGAGAGAGAGAGAGTGCTATGCATATCTGTCGACAACAGATCAATGTGTAGTGCTAAGGGTGTCTTTGCTGTAAAAGAAATAGATCCATACATTGCAGACTGTTAATAGGCACTGGACCCACAATGCTTATCACACACCTGTCACCACAATGCAAGCAGTTTCAAGCTCCCTGTTCATCAGAATGACTTTCCAGTGCATCTAGCATTAACCACATTTGGAAGAGATTGCCACAAATCATAACCAACTAGTACCAGATAAAACAAGTGTGATCTGCTTAACTTGCCTCAACCTAGGAAAGGAAAAGTCACTGTGGCTAGAACAGATATTAGCAATCATAAAGAAAGTAAGAGGACAACAAAGATATTGCTTCTTGAATACTTTTGGGTGTAACTTATGGATTTTGGGCTGCTGATCATGAAAATAACCATGAAATTTATCATGCATTATTTTTTGAAATTGCCTATATCTGTTATTTTAATTTGTAATTCAAGTCAATTAAAATGTTGCCCACAATGTAAACTGAAAAGTTTTCTACCTTGTCCAGGCACGCTTGGGCATGCTTAGGCAGGACAGGTTTTGGAAAGGCTATAAGAGCATCACGCACACGCCCTTCTATGCATTGCCTTTACATTTATATTGGTTTGCTGTCAAATTAATGCGCATACTCCATGCATATAGCAGATTGTGTGCACTAATTATAATGAAGTAATTGTATTCTCAGGAGTATTTGTGATAGCAAAATGTCTCAATGATGTTGCAACACCTGTAATGCTTTCTGCTATATTTGTGGCAAGTATACATCTAAATCTCAAATGCAGAACATGACACCTCTTAGTAGGAAAGCCTATGAGTCCTAGTTTGGGAGTAAAATTGGCGACCAAGACAAACCTGGGCTCCTCACACTTGTTGCGTAACACGCGCTGTTGATCTTAGAGCTTGGCTCAGAGGTACTCGGAAGCCATTGCTGTTCACTGTCCTGATGACATGGTGAGAGCAAAAGGATTATGTGACAGACAGCTACTTCTTTCTGACCAGAATGTCTGGTTTCTCTGCTAATAATAAGAAATACATTGAATACCCCAATCGCCCTTCAGCCATGAGACCTGTGTCACATGACGATTATCTTCCAATACCGAAGCCACCAGAGACATGGAGTCTAGAGGAGACAGACAAAGATGCCATAATGCACAAGCCAGCAATGGAAAATTACACTGATCCAGATACAGATTTAAACCCTTTATGTCGAGTGAGCCTCATCTAATAACTTAATCTGAGTTAAATGACCGGGTCAGAGACTTGGGTTTGTCAAAGGCAAAAGCAGAATTCAAGGCTGCAAGGATGGAACCTGTTGACACCAGGTACAAAAATTCCCATGAAGGATTTTGATATTTGAGGCAGATATTTCTCAGAATAACTGAGGCCAAGATTAAGGAAGCAATATTTGTTGGTCCACATATCAAACAGGTCATCAATGACAGGCAATTTGAAGAACTTCTATTCAGACCAGAGAAAATGGCATGGAAGGCCTTTAAGGAAGTTGTTGAAAATTTTCTTGGCATCTACCGCACACCAAACGCTGTGCAGCTGGTTGACAACATGCTTCAAGCTTACAAAACTATGAAATACAAGATGTCACTAATGATTCATTTTCTGCATTCCCCTTTAGACTTCTTCCCTATATATCTTGATGCTGTCAGTGAAGAACATGGTGAAAGGTTTTATCACTACCTTACGATCACAGACAAGCAGTATCAGGGCAACTGGAATCCATCAATGCTGGCTGATTCTTGTTGGACACTTTAACAGGAAGCCTCAGACACTGAGTAGAAATGAAAATCAGCAACAAAACATTTTAGCTTAGTTGAACTTTTGCAGAAGTGTCAGTGCTGTTATGCAATTAAGCATATTATATTCCATAAAAGTTAATTTCTTGTTTCTCCAATTAAGATAACAGTCTATCATAACCAAAAATAATTCTGAGGAAGCAACACTTACAAAAAAAAATTGCTGTCTAGTGTTGCAGAAGTATTGATAAATGTGGGAAAGGATTCTTCAGGGTTTTTAGAAGCTTCTGGAATAATTGAAGGATTGCTTGATAGAGGTGAGCAAACTCCTGCATCTGCAATTGCTCTGGAGGCCCTATACCCAGTCATTCCAAAAGCAATGGGAACTGATGAATGGTGTCAGTCAATTCAAGACATTAATCCCTCAGGACCTGAATGCAGTACAGCAAGAAGACTTTAAGTGTCATAGTCAGTGAACGTACTAAAAATGCCATATCATAACAACTGCACTACTCGCCTCAAGTGCGATCAATTCCCCACTCTGTTTGTAGTTGTTGTGGGTGCAACAGGAAAAGGGGTAATATTTCAAAAGTTCATGTTCTGAGCCTAAACATAAATCTCCCAGTGATTCTGCCTCCAAGTGCCCTGAGGAAGTGTGATATAACAAATTAGCTTCCAATAACGCAGCTTTAAAAGTCTTCTGCTTTCCTCAGAGGAATTTTCTGGAACATCTTTTCATCATGAAGACAGGTTTACTTTAGGGTTTATTCCGGACTCTTTTGTGCATTACGTCAAAATTCGGATGCACCCTGCTTTTGTTTTGTATTCATTTCATTGTACCAATGGACCATCTGAGGTTAGGTAATAAAAGCCAGGTTTGAAGTGGTTTGGAATTTTATTTCAACAAATTGCAGTTAAAGTCGGGATTTTATTAGAGTTATGATCTTTCAGCTTGTTTGTGTAACAGTTCCTGTGACTGATGATGTTCCAGACCACAGTTGCTTTCAAATAGTTTATATGTGCATAATTCGAATCCCTTTTGTTACTATGGAGTAACTAAGAAAAACACACACACTATTTATGCCAGAGTTAAGTTATAGTGAACAGTGACATTAATTTTCAGGAAGAGTATTTAAGATTGCTACTGCCAGATTAGAGACCATGAAAAAGTGCTCTGAGTGCATAAAATGAAGTTCTTTTACTGGGGATTATTTTCATCTTTTTAACTAATTACCACTGAAATAAATCCATAGTTTATTGCTTTTTTCATTGAAATTCTTGTGATCTTTGATTATGGGAAATGCAAAGTTAGCACTTCCCATTACCAAAGATCATTTACGTGTGTAAGGAATTTGCTGTTGTGTGTTGGTGAGGTTTGCAACGTGTAACAAAAAACACACCCTTCAACAATTATAAAGAATAAAGAATTATATAAAAATTGAAGAATTATATATAAATGTTTAAAAATCTAATAAAGTTAAAGGTTAAAAAAGGATATGGAATAAATTGTGTATGAATAAATAAATACCTCCATGTATTTAGACCATAAGACGCAGGAAAAGAGTTTGGCTATTTAGCTCATTGAGTTTTCTGCATTATTCCATCATTGCTGATTAATTATCCCTCTCAGTCCAATTCTCCTGCCCATAACCTTTGACACCCTGACTAATCAAGAACCTAACAACATCCACTTTAAATGTACTCAATGACTTGGCCTTCACAACCGTTCGTGGCTCTGAATTCTACAGATTAAATAAAATAAACTCCTTTCTAAAAGGAAGCCCCTCTGTTCTGAGGCTGGAACCTTTTATTTCTTTATATTTCTCTTTATCTTTGTACTTACAATGTAAAGAGCATTATAAAAAGTGGTTTGAAGTGTCTTCAGTGGTTGCAGTGATGGGGGTAATAGGCAGAGCATGGGAGGATAGGAGGGCAAATGATGAGATTGACTCCCTGGAGGAAGGAATGAAGGATGGCATGAAGTTTTTGCTTTAATAGCCCTAAGCACTTTCCAGAAGGGAACCTTTGGAAAAGGCAGTTTGCAGGATGGAGGACGTCTGCAATGATTTTTCCTGCCTACTCTTTCTTCTGGACACATACAAACCCCACAGTGACGGTAGATTTCACCTTTTCAGCTGACATGGCAGCCCACTGCAGTTTTTGTATGCTGTATTGTGGGAGAATGCTGCACCAAACCAGACAGTAATGGCTGATGTGAGGATGCTCTCTATGATGGCAGAGTAGAATTAGAGTTCCAGGGAAGATGGAACTTTACCAACTGCCACAAGAAGTACATCCTCTGCCGAGCCTTTTTGTTAATGAAGGTTCTCCCACATGAGGTCCTGTGAAATAACACTGCCCAGGAACCTGCATGTTGAAAAAGTGCTTACTGTAGAGTTAATGATGATGAGTGGCGTGGTGTCTCCGCACAACTACATATCAATTAAAATAAAAACACGCGGGCGGGAGATGGCTTTTAACTGCTGTATTCACATTGCAGCGAGTGAGAGAAAAAAGAGCAGCACGCATGCATGGACAACAGAGCACTAAGTAATGCATAGCACTAAGGGAGGGAGTCATTGCTCTAAATGAAATAAATCCATACACTTTACTGCAACTTGAAACTGTATATGCACAAAACATTCAATTTCCCTTTTAAAAACCCATTTTTAAAAAAAAAACATGCTTTTGCAATAAAGGTCCAAAACTAACTTCACAGTTCTAAATGTTATTGAAAAAGTAAGGGGACATGGGATCCAAGGGGACATTGCTTTGTGGGTCCAGAACTGGTTTGCCCACAGAAGGCAAAGAGTGGTTGTAGACGGGTCATATTCTGCATGGAGGCCAGTGACCAGTGGTGTGCCTCAGGGATCTGTTCTGGAACCCCTGCCCTTTGTGATTTTTATAAATGACCTGGATGAAGAAGCTTAAAAAGGGATGGGTTAGTAAATTTGCTGCTGACACGAAGGTTGCAGGTGTTATGGATAGTGTAGAGGGCTGTCAGAGGTTACAGCGGGACATTGATAAAATACAAAACTGGGCTGAGAAGTGGCAGATGGAGTTCAACCCAGATAAGTTTGTTTATCTGTGGTTCATTTTGGTAGGTCAAATATGGTCATAATTCTATCTCCTTTACAATGCATTGGACAGAGATAGGAACTGCAAGTTAGAAAACCGTTTAACTGGAGTAAGGGGAATTATGAGGCTATCAGAAAAATAGAGGGTAACCCAGTTGATTTCTCAGGTAAGGACATGTTCGGCACAGCGTTGTGGTCTGAAAAGTCTGTATTGTGCTGTAGGTTTTCGATGTTTCTATGTTCAGTCTTTTGGGTGGCGCTCTGTTTCATTTAGTTTAGCACCTCTGGACCTGTGAAGCAACATCAGGTTTGGTGGATGTCTTGTCTAAGACAACATTCTCGGTTTCTGGTGTCACATTGATCAGTGACATGATCAGAACTGAGAGGTAAGTCCAGTGACTGTAATGTGTTCTTTTTGCTGGATGCAATCAACTCAGGTGTGTTCTTAGGTTGAGTATTCAGTATCAGGTGCACATGACGTCTCCATGTCTGGTCTTCAACGTTCACTGCGTGCATCAATGTTCCAGTTCTTGTAGTTAACCTACTAGGTGTCCCCTTGCCTTCTTGGTAATCATGAGCTAGGACTTACTGTCCAATCATGAAGCTCCTTGCTGCTTCACATGGCAACTGGCAAAACTCTTTATTCTTCACTTCCCTCCATAGGTCTGGTTTCAGGAGGTCCATGCAGGATCTCAGATTCCTTCACATGAATAGCAATGTAGCTGTTTGATTTGTTGTCGCATGAACAGAGTTCCGATACGAAAAAGGAAGCTGACCAGCTTGTACTGTAGAGAAATGTCCTCCCTGTCCATCGTTTTATTGGACTTCTTGAATGTTTGGATAAACCTTTTCACTAACCCATTTGTTGCTGGGTGGTGAGGAGCGGACTTGAAATGTCTGATGCCATTTTTCTTCCTGAACAGTCGGAATTCTTCTGGCATACAAAGTGGTCCATTGTCATTCACAATTTGTTCCAATAAACTGTTTCTGGTGAAGATAGTCCTCAGAGTGCGTGCAGTCTTTGCTGAGGTGGTTTATTGGTATAACCTCAGGTACTTTGAAAGAGCATCCACAGCAATCAGAAACATGGAATCCATTAATGGCCCAGCAAAGTCAATATGCCTCTTCATCATGGCGATAATGGCCATTCTCATGTGTGAATGGTGCACTTTGAATATTTTGGCATCTTGAACAGTTTTTGGCAAACTCTTTGATCTGTTTATTTATTCCTTTCTCAAACACTTTCTCATTAGCAGTAAGCAGCTGTGCCAGCCTTTGGTTAGTAATACCATTTGGGTTGCCATTGCTTGTGGATGCCATGCTGAAGGCTTTGATTGAGTGCCAATCTAGTTGGATTTTTCTCAACCATTCACATCTGAAAAGTACAAAGTTTGCACAATTCTGCAATGTATCAGAAAAAGACTTTCATCTTTTGACTGGTTCCTTTTGTAAAATCTAAATCCTCAGCTATTACCAGTGGTTTAGAGCTCAAGTGATATTGTAAAATTGTAACAATTTTGTCCAAAGTCTGGCTTGCTGGCTTTGCAGGGATTATTAAGTTGCATAGGTGACTGTATGTCCTTGTATCCATTAAGCTAGTGGTTGCCAACCCGTCGATCGCGTTCGACTGGTCGATCTTTAAGACTTTCCCAGTAGATCCCCCCAAAAAAGAAAAATAAATACACAAGGAGTATGTTGAGAGATTATTTCCAGGTTGCGGAGTTTTAGTTCCATTCATTCTGCCCAGTGCGCATGCGTGTAGCTCCCCTGCCACACACTACACAGTGTACTTAAGTGGTCCCCAACCACCGGGCCGCGAGGAAACGATACAAGTCAGCTGCACCTTTCCTCATTCCCTGTCATGCCCACTGTTGAACTTGAACCCATGTAAGGTCATCAGTCGCCTAAACGCAGTGACACCCTCGCGCGGCCGGCGAGAAGTGCCGTTGCTACTGGCCTGGAGCGCGGACAGATGGGCACCGCCACTAAACCTGTTCAGCACACCGAATGTTCGTGGGGAACCCGGGGCTAAAATATTCGCAGACGACCTAATTCAGGCTCAGGGTTTCGTAAGTATCAGAGCAGCTACCTCGCTGCGATCTACTGAAGCAAACTTTTGTCGGCCGATAGATCCTACAAAGGGGGCGGGCACGCGCCCTGTCGCACTCCTTGTTCTGTCGGTCGTTCTCTCCGGGCTGCGACCGCCGCGGCCCCAACACGGGGACCTCCGGCCCTTATCTTGTCCTCGCACCCCACCCACGACCAGCCACATCTGGCCAAGGCGTCTGGCGACGGGCAGGCGGGAGGCTGGAGTTCGGGCCCAGAGGCTGTCCAATGAGGCAATGAAGCCCTCAAAACTGCTTCGGTACCCCGAGTCCAAGCACCCTGCACTTAAAGAGAAACCCGCTGAGTTTTTTCAGCGGAAAAAAAATGAGCAAGCGGGGCAGAAGCTAAGTGCCAAGAGCTGTGAAAACTAAGTTGCGGAATAGACTGGACATAAGAAACCTGCTTCGAGTATCGCTGTATTCCGGTCGTGTTTAAAACCCCCTCCCCCCTTGTCGGCCGGTCTGCAACAATATTGTCAATATTAAACCGGTCCACTGTGCAGAAAAGGATGGGTACCCCTGGTGCTTATACATTATTTCAACTCCCGGGTAGTGGATTTTACTTCTGGTCTTTTCTGCCCTGGTGCACACGCATGTAACTAATTGATCTGGGGTCGATCTTGCCTTTCACTAAGGCCAAGGTAGGGGATCTTGGGCTTAAAAGGATTGGTGACCACTACATTAAGCTAAGAAGTGCATGGCTTTCTTTTGCTCTTGGTTCACATCACAATACAGTTCAACACTCTTAAAATACGACTCCAAGCCCTCATTAGCACTATCAAATTTATCAACTTTCCCAACTGGAGCCATCATATTGCTATTTTTATTTCAGCACATCCTTCACTGTTACTCATGGGTCCTTCTGCTTTCTCAGGCTGTTTAACTCTCATTGTTTAGTCCTGTAACTGTTGGTACAGTTCATGATACTTTCCGACATTCAGATTCATACTCGTCGCCAATTAGTAGTATCTGTGCAGAACAACAGATCAATTAAATAAAAACACAAACACAGGAGATAGCTTTAACATGTTGCAGTGAGAGTGAGAGGGGGAGAGAGAGAGATGACTGGATAACTGGGAAAACTGGTTTATACTGGTTAGAACTGGTTAAAACCGGTTTATACTGGTAAAAACTGGTTTAAACCGGGTTTAACCAGTATAAACCAGTTTTTACCAGTATAAACCCGTTTTAACCGGTTTAAAATGGTTTTAATTAATATAAAGCCAGTTCGTTAAAAATGGTTTTTACTAGTATAATATCGGTTTTAACCAGTATAAACCAGTTTTAACAAGTTTGAACCAGTTTTTACCAGTATAAACCCATTTAAACCGGTTTAAACCAGAATAAACCATTTTTCACAGTTATCCAGTATACGTTTTAACCAGTTTAACCAGTTTTTACCAGTATAAAATGGTTTTAACCAGTTTTAACCAGAATAAACCAATTTTTACCAGTTATCCAGTATAAACCAGTATTTTTACCAGTTGTATAAAACCTTTTTTAAGCCACTTTAACCAGTAAAAAAAACAGTATAAACCGGTTTAAACCAGTTTTAACCAGTATAAACCGGTTTTAACGTTTTAATCAGCATAAACAGGTTTTAACCAGAATAAACCGGTTAAAACCAGTTTGAACATCTAAACCAGTCTTCACCAGTATAAAGCAGTTTGAACCAGTATAAACCGGTTTAAACCAGTGAACCAGTATAAACCATTTTTTTACCATTATAAACAGGTTTTAACCAGTTTTAACCTGTATAAACAGGTTTTAACCAGTTTGAACGTATAAACCAGTCCACCAGTATAAACCGGTTTTTACCGGTATAAACAGGTTTTAACCAGTATAAACTGGTTTAAACCAGTTTGAACCAGTATAAACCGGCTTAAACGAGTTTTAACCAGTATAAACTGGTTTAAACCAGTATAAACCAGTTTTAACCTGTTTTACCAGTATAAACCGGTTTTTACCGTATAAACATTTAACCAATATAAACTGGTTTAAACCAGTTTGAACCAGTATAAACCGGTTTTAACCAGTGTAAACCAGTTTAAACCAGTTTGAACCAGTATAAACTGGTTTAAACTAGTATAAACCAGTTTTAACCAGTATAAACTGGTTTAAACTAGTATAAACCTGTTTAAACCAGTTTGAACCAGTATAAACCGGTTTTTACTGGTATAAGCAGGGTTTAACCAGTTTCAACCAGTATAAACTTATTTGAACCAGTATGAACAGGTTTTAACCAGTATAATCCAGATTGTACTGGTTTAAACCCGTTTATGCTGGTTTAAAATGGTATAAAATGGTTTAAACCCATTTTATACTAAAAACTAGTTAAAACTGGTATACTGTTAAAAGGGGTAGAAACGGGATAACTGGTAAAAACTGGTTTATCCTGGTTAAAACTGGTTTTAACTGGTTTATACTGGTAAATTCTGTTTAAAACCGGTTTATACTGGTAAAAACTGTTTTAAATCGGTTTAAACCTGTGTTCCAATGGCCATGTATTTGCGCCAGGAAAAGCAGGATCTCCCAGTGGCCACACATTTTAATTCCACGTCCCATTCCCATTCTGATATGTCTATCCATGGCCTCCTCTACTGTCAAAATGAATCCAAACTCAGGTTGGAGGAACAACACCTTACATACCGGCTGGGTAGCCTCCAACCTGATGTCATGAACATTGACTTCTCTAACTTCCGTTAATGCCCTTTTCTTACCCCATCCCTGACATATTTAGTTGTTTGCCTGTTCTCCATCTCCCTCTGGTGCTTCCCACCCCCTCCTTTCTTTCTCCCGAGGCCTCCTGTCCCTTGATCCTTTCCCTTCTCCAGCTCTGTATCACTTTTGCCAATCACCTTTCCAGCTCTTAGCTTCATCCCACCCCCTCCGGTCTTCTATCATTTCGTATTTCCCCCTCCCCCCACTACTTTCAAATCTCTTACTACTTTTCCTTTCAGTTAGTCCTGACAAAGGGTCTCGGCCCGAAACGTCGACAGTGCTTCTCCTATAGATGCTGCCTGGCCTGCTGTGTTCCACCAGCATTTTGTGTGTGCTGTTGTTTGAATTTCCAGCATCTGCAGATTTCCTCGTGTTTGCTGCATAACTGGTTAAAACCGTTTTCTTAACTTCATCCAAGATGGCGGCCACTCCAGAGCTGATTATCTGTTATTTGTGAAGTGGGGTGCCATGCGCAATCATAATCGGATGAAAAATGGATGTGGGAGCATGGAGGAACATCTGGAAATCCCCAGGAAGACCTTCTTCGTTGCTGCTGCAGCTGTGAGGTCTGGGTCTCCGCTGGGAAGAACAGGCCCCCAGTCCTCGGGGTCACGTTACCGATGGCCGTTGGCGGGGCCGTCTTAATACATTCAGCAGAGAAGTTGTGCCGCAGGGGATGGTCGGAGGCTCGGAGGTTCGACGGACTCGGAGTCTGCTGCAGTCAGGTCGCTTTCAGTATGTGCTGCATCTGCGAGGCTGAGTCAGGTGGCGCCGTGGAAGTCCATAGTGGGGGTATTTCCCTTCTGCTGCCTGTGTGGGATGACGAGTCTATCGGGACCCTGAGGACTTGTGGAAACTGTGTGGTGGCTTCTTTTGAACTTACTGTCTTTTAACATCTTTGGACTATTTTTACTGTGACCATGGTCTGTTTTTTTTAATCAATTATGCTATTGTTTGCACTGTTGTAACTATATGTTGTAAATATGTGATTTTGTGCAGGTCTTGTAGCTTTAGTTTTTGGTCTTGTCTGGTGGATTTGGAGCTCCTTTCCGGGGAACGTGCTAAGATGGTAGCACGATATTAATACGCAGCAGCCTCTCCGGATTCTGGATTGGGGATTGCCAAACGTTATGTGAATTTTCTGGTGTGGTCTGTTTTGTCGTATGCTTTTGTGATATCATTCAGGAGGAACATTGTCTCATTTTTAACTGCATTGCATTTGTGGTTTCTAAATGACAATAAACTGAATCTGAATCTGAAACTGGTTTAAAATGGTTTATACGTTAAAACCGGTTTAAACTGGTTTATACTGGTTAAATATGGTTTATACCGGTTTATACTTGTAAAAACATGTTTTTACCCGTTTTAAACAGTTTTTATCAGTATAAACTGGTTTTAACCAGTATGCCAGTTTTAACTGGTTTTAACCCGTTTTTAACAGCATAAACTGGTTTTAACCATTTTAACCAGTATAAACTGGTTTTAACTGTTTTTTACCAGTATAAACCAGTTTAAACAGGTTTTTACTATTATAAACCTGTTTAAACCGGTTTTAACCTGTATATGCCGTATGCTCTACGCTCTATGCCGTTGCGAGCATGCATTGGTATGTGCCAAAACATTATTTAGTACTGAGGTTTCTATGCAACTGTGTTGAGTTTTTTCGTGAGAGACATGGACGAGGAGATGCATTTCAAACATTTTCACATGTCGGCAGGTAGACTTGATGATTTGGTTCATCTATTTCACTTTGGTGTACAGACATGACTGAGAAGAAGCAACCGGAAATACGATGCTACCAAGACAGTTGTTGCGGTGTGCGTGGCTGCGACGCGTGAGTTTCTTTTTTGTTGAGATGCATGTCACCCTAGCGTAGGGTCTGGCATAGGTACGTGGCACAAATGTGACACTCAAGTATAAATCATCTCTGGTGATCGTCCAATGACAGTAATGTCTACAAACTTTATCAGTTTAACAGACGGATTACTGGAGATGCAATTACTAGTGTATGGGAAAATAGGAGAGGGTACAGAACACATTCCTGTGGCACACCGACAGTGAGGTGTGTTTACCTACTCTGACATACTGTACTGTCTCCCGTCAGACAGGACAGTTGTGATTCACCTTCAAGTGGGACCTGGTACATTGAGTTTGGAGAGTTTCTTTTCCGAAGTGCAGGGATGACGTGTTAGTAGCTGAACTGAGATCAACAATTATAATCTTGACATGTGTACTAAGAGAGTCGAGGTGCTGTAGTATAAAGTCAAACCTGACGTTAACTGCATCATCCACACATCTGTAAGCAAAATGCAACTGACATAGAGAATCTTGAGCTATGGATCTGAGAAATGATATGACAAGCCTTTCGAAGGTCTTCATTATGGCTGATGTGTGTGCACCCAGCCTGTAGTCATTGAGTCCAAAGATCTTTGATAGTTTGTGGACTGGAATAATAACAGATTTCTTGAAATATGCTAGATTGTGGGACTGATTGAAAATGTTTTGCATGCTATAGGCAGCTGCTTAGCGCAGTGTTTAAGGTTGGCAGGGCAGACAGAGTCAGGGCCAACAGCCTTCTTGATATTTATATACCAGAGCATCGACTTTAATTGATGTATTGAGGAAAGAGCAGCATTGGTTCCAAAATAAGGAAACTGCAACCAACACAGTCATTAATAGGCAATGGCTAATTAAGCAGTGCGCACTAGCCAGCCTTGATGCACTCTGACCGGAGTACATCCTTCTATCTGACACTATACACTCTTACATTGCACGCCCTCTCCCTCTCACAGAGTCAGGTTCAAGCTCATCTGTTAACACGGGAGATATAGCAATCTCCTTTTAGATTACCAAGGAGCTATGAAGCAGATTTTCCTAATTATATAATGTGCATATTATAAATGGAAAATCGAACAAGGTACAAGGGATGGCCAAGAATGGATTAGTTTAATGGGATTATACTCTTGGAGAGCAATGCTGATTGCTATTCAAATTGCAGGATTGCTGACATTTCCAGCAACCGTTCTGCTGAAAATAATTAACCAGTAATGAATCACCATCTGTACCACAGCAGAAAATTGCCAATAGATGCCTCTATGTGATACAATGCTTCAATCGGATTAATCTCAATGTCACAATGCAATGTAGCTGGCAAGCAATCTCTCCTCCTTGGGAATGTCACCTGATTTTTTGACCTGGTGCTCATCATTGAGTTTGAAACCCTACCTGCCCTTGTACTGTTTGTGATTTAGCTGTTGCTTTCTGTTGAGAATGTGAGCTCATTTGGAAATGCATTGTCTTTTTTGTTTGTGGAAATAAAAATGAAAGAAAGCAAAAATGCAAAGACACAATGTACAACGGAAATGCAGCAGTTGCCGAAGTCAGCAGATCACAGCTGGGCTGTGTACCCTTCAAGAGGGTACAATTCAAGCCATTCTTTTAATGTTCGCACACATTAACTAAATTGTTGTGTAGCACTCACATCTTCTAATCTTATTTTTGATGTGCTGCATATCAAATTTTTATTTTTTATTTTGCTGAGCTAATTCAAAGTTATTCAACATTATTGAATCTTATTTATAGTACACAAGTTGATATGCTAATACCTGTACCATTATAATGCAGATGATCTCCTGTTTTTAAAAACATAACATTTGCATTTCAACAGCACCTGCAGGAATTCCTGCAAACAAGATTAAAAAAAGTGTGTTAAGTATAGCGCCTATGTGATAATGAATGTAATTGTGAGATGTTTATGTGAGAAGTAAGTGTTCATCAGTTTTATGGGCAATTGAAACACTAATTGCTTGCACGGTTTTAAACCTACTATAACTACAATAACTGGCGAAGTAAAATTAACCACTGAAGATGGTCAATTGATTGGATAACATATCACACATAAATAATATTAAACAGATATATAAAGATCCCTTTAGAGGCTTTCATCTGAGTATTTAACAGATTCATTGCCTACCTTCTTAATATAATAGCCATATTGGTTCTTATTTCATCAGTGAATTACTGAATGTCATATAGAGTTATGGTATCTTTTTTAATGAAACTACTTTTTTTAAAACAAGCTCTACGAAGTCAGATAAATAGAATGAGGCACTGGGCTGACCCATTGTGCATAAATACCACAACAAAACAATCAGGATCATAATTTAACTCTGTTAATCTTCATGCGCCTTTATGTTAATAAAAACTCTGGGATGTTCAAAGTAAATTAAAGTACAGATTGAATATGTTACCACAAACTACTTTGGCGTTCATTTTCATCCATCTCTCCTTCCGGTAATTTTTATTCTGTCTCCCTTTTCTCTTCTTCTATTCCTCACTTTGGCTTCTTACTTCTTCTCCTCAGCTGCCTATCACTCCCTCTTGTGTCCCTCCTTCTTCCTTTTTCTCCCATGGTCCACTCTCCTCACCTATCAGATTCCTTCTTCTCCAGCCCTTTACCTTTCTCACCCACCTGGCTTCACCTATCATCTTCTAGCTAGTCCTCCTTGCCCTCTCCCCACCTTTTTATTCTGGTATCTTTTCCCTTCCTTTCCAGTCCTGAAGAAGGGTCTTGGCTTGAGACGTCAACTATCTATAGACGCTGCCTGACCTGCTGAGTTCCTCCAGCATTTTATGCGTGTGATTCTGGATTTCCAGTGTCTGTAGAATCTCTTGGGTTTATTTTTGCTCCTATACGCTGTGTGGTTCCATGTTCCGATTTTTGCAAGTGGATGGATCTGAGATGGCTGATGAGCTTCTTAGGGCAGTGCCCAAGTTAGCTCAGGTTTCAACTCCTTATCATCATCATCATCATTATGGTGTTACTGAGCAAAGAGTGAGGCTCTTATGTTGATGAATTTAGTATTCAGTTCCATTCACAATATATCAGTCCTTGCCTGCATATAGAACATCACAGGACAATACAAGCCCTTCGGCCCACAGTGTAGCACTGATATCTTAACCTACTTGAAGATCAATCTACCCCTTCCCACAAACATAGCCCTCTATATTCCCATCATCCATGTGCCTAAAAAGATTTTCTTCTATGTTCCTTGTGTCTCCTCCTCTACCAGTATCCCTGGTAGGTTGTTCCACACACCCGCCACTCTCTGTGTTTAAAAGAATCTTACTTGCATTATACATATTGCATATTATTCGTATAAGAAGCAGAAGACTGAGCAGATCAGAGCACTGCCCGAAGAATCTCATCAGCATGCAGTAACTCAGTCCCAGTTCAGGCAGGAGGCTAAGCTCAGCTTTAATGCCATATTTTAGATTGCTGGCTGCATCAAAGCTGGTGATGAATCCTCACACAGGAGGGAGATTGAAAATCTGGTTGAATGGCGCCACAACAACCTCCCACTCAAAGTCAGCAAAACTAAAGAGCTGGTTATTGAGTACAGGAGATGGAAGCTGGAGACCCATGAGCCGGTCCACATGGTGGAGAGGGTCAGCAACTTTAAATTCCTTGGAGTTATCGTTGTGGAGGATCTGTCCTGGGGCCAGCACGTAAGTGCCATCACAAAGAGGGCACTGCGGCACCTCAACTTTCTTCAGAGCTTGTGCAGATTCGGCATGTCATCTAAAACCTTTGACAGGCTTCTATAGACGCACAGTGCAGAGTATGCTGACTGGTTGCATCAGAGCCGGGTATGGAAACACCCTCCAAAAGGTAGTGAATACAGCCCAATACATGGCAGAAAATGTACTCCCCACTATTGAGCACAACTACAGAGAGCACTGCTATAAGAAAGCAGCATCTATTAACCAAGATGTGCTCTCTTCTCACTGCTGCCATCAGGAAGGAGGTACAGAAGCCTTGCGTCCTACACCACCAGGTTCAGGAACAGTTATTACCCTTCAGCCACCAAGCTCCTAAACCAGCGTGGAAAACTTCACTCACCTCAACTCCTAAATCCGGTCCTTGCTTGTGATATCCATATCCTGTGCTGGAAGTTACATGCACCTCAGCTAACAGCTGCTCATGAGGTCACGTTTGGAATCTTATCATGGCTACCATCTTTCTCGTAGCTGTCGTGTTCTCTCTAATAGCCTGGTAAATGACTATAAGGAAATCAAAGGAAATAAAGCCACGTTACTGTGAGGCTCCATGTACAACGTTATATAGCAACTGGGAGGACAAGTATGTGTGTGTCACAAAGAGCAAGATAGTGGTAGCACAATGCTTTACAGTACAGGTGACCCCGGGTCAATTCCCGCTGCTGCCTGTAAGGAGCTTGTACGTTCTCCCCATGACCGTGTATGCTTTCTCTGGGTGCTCCAGTTTCCTCCCACAGTCCAAAGACATACTGGTTAATTGGTCAGTGTAGATTGTTCTGTGCTTAGGCTAGGGTTGATGGGCAGCACGGCTCAAAGAGCCTTCTCTGCACTGTATCGCAATAAATAAATAGAAATAATATTTCGTTGACCTTGTGCTGATGCAGGTTCTGATGGAAGTACAATATAATACAAACTGTGAACATTAGTAGTCTTGTGTTCTCTGTACACTGGCTCAGAAATTTCTTTAGCCCTGTTGGAACTCAGCATATTTACTCGATTAAAATAAATACACACGTACGCTCCTGTCCTTGTGACATTTTATTTTTAGATAAAATGAGACACAGCAGGAACTTATGAAGTGGTATAACTGATATAATCCCATAATAATTGGGGAACGTATTAAGTAGCGTGACAAAGCCTTGCAACTCATTCTCCCACCTGCTATTCTTTTCTTCAAATGGTTGCCGCTTACTGGTGCCCTTCTAAAGAGAATTTCAACAGAGAGCTTATTAGCTTTAGACAGGTTTCTTTCTTTCAGTTCAATTGAAAACCTTTATTTATTCTTTGACTTCTCTGTCAAGGATTTATCTCAGTGGAAACATGGACAGTCAGCATGTTCTGGATCAGAGAGATTAGGAATATAAAATAACATTAAATATTTGGGAAATTAGCTTACTATTAACACACATACCATGGCATAGTGTACCCATACCAACACATAAGAACATAAGAAATAGGAACAGGAGTAGGCCATCCGGCCCATCGAGTCTGCACCGCCATTCAATAAGATCATGGCTGATCTGTCTGTAAACTCAGCTCCATCTACCTGCCTTTTCTGCATAACCCTTAATTCCCTTACTATGCAAAAACCCATCTAACTGTTTCTTAAATATATTTAGTGAAGAAGCCTCAACTCCTTCCCTGGGCAGAGAATTCCACAGATTCACCACTCTCTGGGAAAGACAGTTTCTCCTCATCTCTGTTCTAAATTTTCTCCCTGAATCTTGAGGCAATGTCCCCTAGTTCTAGTCTCACCTACCAAAGGAAACAACTTTCCTACTTCTATCTTATCTATCCCTTTCAAAATTTTATGTGTTTCTATAAGATCCCCTCTCATTCTTCTGAAATCCAGAGAGTATAGTCCCGGGCAACTCAACCTCTCCTCATAGGTTAACCCCTTCATCACTGGAATCAACCTGGTGAAACTCCTCTGCACTGCCAGTATATCCTTCCTCAAGTATGGAGACCAGAACTGCACACAGTACTCCAGGTGTGGCCTCACCAGTACCCTGTACAGTTGCAGCATGACCTCCCTGCTCTTGAATTCAATCCCTCTAGCAATGAAGGCCAACATTCCATTTGCCTCCTTAATAACCTGTTGCACCTGCAAGCCAACTTTTTGCGATTCATGCACAAGCACTCCCAAGTCCCTCTGCACAACAGTATGCTGCAATCTTTCACCATTTAAATAATAATCTGCTCTTCTATTATTCCTTCCAAAGTGGATGATCTTGCATTTATCAGCGTTGTATTCCATCTGCCAGACCTTGGCCCACTCACTTAACCTATCTATATCCCTCTGCAGACTCTCCACATCCTCCGTACAATTTCCTTTTCCACTCAGTTTAGTGTCATCAGCAAATTTTGCTACTCTACACTCAGTCCCCTCTTCCAAATCATCAATGTAAATGGTGAACAGCTGTGGGCCCAGCACCGACCCCTGCGGCACCCCACTCACTACTGACTGACAACTGGAGAAACACCCATTTATACCAACTCTCTGCCTTCTATTGGTTAACCAATCCACTATCCATGTCAGTACACTTCCTCCAACTCCATGCATCCGTATCTTATTTATAAGTCTCCTGTGTGGCACCTTATCGAACGCCTTCTGGAAATCCAAGTATACGACACTACCTGTTCCCCTCTATCCACTGCACTCATTATGTCCTCAAAGAACTCCAGTAAGTTTGTCGAACAGGACCTGCCCTTTCTGACTCCATGCTGTGTCTGTCTAATGGAACAATTCCTTTCTAAATGTTTCGCTATAACACACACATGATGGAGGAACTCAGTAGGTCAGGTGACATCCATGGAAATGAATGATATTTTGGAGCAAGTCTCTCTTCAGATTGGAAAGGAAGGGGGAAGACACCAGAATAAAAAGGTGGAGGAAAGGGTAGAAGGATAGTAAGAAGGAAATCGATGAAGCCAGGTGGGTGGAAACGGTAAAGGGCTGGAGAGGAAGGAATTTGATTGTAAAGAAGAGTCAACCACAGGTGAAAGAAAAGGAGGAGGGGCACCAGAAGGACGTGATAGGCAGGTGAGAAGAGATAAGAGGCCAGAGTGGGGAATAGAAGAAGAAGGGAGGGAGAATGAATATTTTGTTACTGGAACGAGAGATCGATATTCATGCCATTAGGCTGGCGGCTAGCCAGACGGAATACAAGGTGTTGCTTCTCTATCTGAGGGTGGCCTCATCTTGGTGCAAGGGGGTTTTGCATGCCATCCATTCAGATCATTTCATTACAATAGATCATTGACGCTATACATGGGAAAACAATAACAGAATGGTAAATTATTTGTTACAGTTATGAAGAAAATGCAGTGTAGATAACAAGGTAGATTGAGAGATCAAGAATCCATCTTGTATTGGGAAATAGTCTTACAAAAGTGGGATAGAAGCTGTCCTTGAGTCATGCATTCTGTGCCTTTTGCCTTTTGTATTTACTGCTTGTTCGGCGAGGGGAGAGAATGTCTTGACTGGAATGATTATGTTGGCTGCTTTAACAAGGCAGCGAGAACCATAGAACACTACAGCACCGTACAGGCCCTTCAGCCCTCCATGTTGTGCTGACCCATATAATCCTTAAAAAAAAGCACTAAACCCACAGTACCCCATAACCCTCCATTTGTCTTTCATCCATGTGCCTGTCCAAGAGGCTCTTAAATACCCCTAATGTTTTAGCCTCCACCGCCATCCCTGGCAAGTCACTCCAGGCACTCACAACCCTCTGTGTAAAAAAACTTACCCCTGATGTCTCCCCTAAACCTCCCTCCCTTAGTTTTGTACCTATGCCCTCTGGTGTTTGGTGTTGGAAGTACAGACAGAATCTGTGGCAGGGAAGCGGGTCTCCATGAGGTACTGGGCTGTGTCCATAATACTTTCATGCAGTCTCAGGCAGAGGGGTTACCACACTCAGCTGTGATACATCTGAATAGGATGCTTTCTATGGTGCATTGGTAACCATTGGTGAGGGTCAGAGGAGACATGCCAAATGTCTTTGGACTTCTGCAGAAGTTAAGGCATTGAGTTCTAAAAGTTTAAAGTTAATTTATTATCAAAGTACATGTGTGTCACCAAAACAACCTTGAGATTCATTTTCTTGCAGGCATACAAAGTAAATCTAAGAAACTCAATAGATTCAATGAAAGACCACACCCAACAGAACAGACGTGCAACCAGTGTCAAAAGCAATGAACTGTATAAATACAAAATAAAAATAATAGTAATAAATATCGAGAACATGAGATGTACAATACTTGAAAGTGAGCCAATAGGTTGTGGGAACAATTCATTGATGGGACAATTGAAGTTGAGTGAAGATATCCACCCTGGTTCAAGAATCTGATGGCTGAGGGGTAGTAACCATCCCTGAACTTGGTGGTGTGGGTCCTAAGGCTCCTGTACCACCTTCTTGATAGCAGCAGTGAGAAGAGAGCATGTCTGGGTGCAGGTCATGCTGATGGATGCAGCTTTCCTGCAACTGTGTTCCATGTAGATGTGCTCAGTGATGGGGAGAGCTTTACCCCTGATGGACTGGGTTGTATTGCTACTTTTTATTGGATTATCCATTCAAGGGCATTAGTATTCCATACCAGGCTGTGATGCAGCCAGTCAATATACTCTCCACCAACATCTCTACAGGTTCATCGAAGTTTTTGGATGTCATAACCAAATCTTCTAAAACTTCTAATGAAATCGAAGCACTGCAGTGCTTTCTTTATAATTGCACTTGCATGCTGGGCCCAGGACAGATTGTCTGAAATGATAAAACCGAGGAATTTAAAGCTGCTGACCCTCTCCACCTCTGATCCCCTGATGAGAACTGGCTCACAGACCTCTGGTTTCCTCCTCCTGAGTCAATAATCAACTCCTTGGTGTGTCTGACTTTGAGTGAGAAGTTGCTGTTGTGGCACTACTCAGCCAGGTTTTCAATCTCCCTCCTATATGTTGATACATCACTACTTTCAATTTGGCCAATGACAGTGGTGTCATCAGCAAAATATAACATTGGAGCTGTGCTCAGTCGCACAGTCATGAGTATGAAGCAAAAAGC
Source organism: Hypanus sabinus (assembly GCF_030144855.1). NCBI lineage: Eukaryota > Metazoa > Chordata > Chondrichthyes > Myliobatiformes > Dasyatidae > Hypanus > Hypanus sabinus. The sequence continues at coordinate 33,165,224 of NC_082708.1, read as the reverse complement.
GTAGGAGGCTAAGCACACAGCCTGATAGTGCACCCTGTGCTGATGGAGATTGTGGAGGAGATGTTGTTGCTAATCCGAACTGACTCGGGTCTGCAAGTGAGGAAATTGAGGATCCAGTTGCACAAGGAGATATAGAGGCCAAGGTCTTGAAATTTATTAATTAGTTTTGACGGGATGATAGTATTCAATATTGAACTGTAGTTGATAACGAGCATCTTGATGTATGTATCTTCACTGTCCAGATGTCCCGGAGTTGGGTAAAAAGCCAATGAAATGGCATCTGCTGTGGACCTGTTGTGCCAGAAGGCAAACTGGGGCAGATGCAAGTCACTTATCGGGCAGGAGTTCAAATGAATTCAAATTCAGATTTATTCATCACATGTACATTGAAACACAGATTGAAATATTGCCATTTGCTTTTACAAACAGCTCACCCTAGGATGTGCTGGGGGCAGCCCCCAAGTGTCCCACACATTCTGGCATCAACGTAGCATGCCCACAATGTTCCTCAGAATGACTCAAGCCACAGTAACAGCAGCACAACATGCCTCTTTCCCATCTCTCCCACCCACACACAGAGACAAGCCACGTGGCAGGCATTTGGCGATGTTTGTTCCTAGGAACTTGATGTTCTCAGCCAAACGGACCTTACACCATCCATGTAAACAGGAGCACGTGCAACATCCTCCTTCCTGAGGTCAATGGCCAAATCTGTGGTTGTGCTGACACTGAGGAAAATGTCGTTGCCATGACAGCAGGCTCTCCACCTTCTTCTTGTACTCCAACTCAACTTTACTTGAAATATAGCCCACTACAGTGGTGTCTTCGGCAAACTTACAGAAGGAGTCCGGGTGGCACCTGACCATGCAATTGTGAGAATGCGGGAAGTTGAACAGAGGGCTGAGAACACAGCCTTGTGGGGCACCTCGTTGTGAAGGTGTTGCTGCCTGTCCTTACTATGGTCTGCTGGTCAGGAATGCAAGGATCCAATTGCAAAGGAAAGTGATGAAACCTAGGCCGAGGATCTTGGAGATGAGTTTGTTTGGGCTGTGGTATTGAAGGGTGAGTTGTAGTCAATAAATAATAGTCTAACACAGGTTTCTTTATTGTCCAGATGCTTCAGAGATAAATGTGGAGCCAGAAAACTTTTAAAAGACATGAAAGTCAGATTTTTAACTGTAGCTTCATAATGGCTGTACCGGTAAAATAACACCTCTGAAAGTCAGGTGGCAACTCTGGGGAGAGAAAGATGTTTCCAGTGACTGCAGAATCTCTTGTGTTCTGGAAAGTGAATCAGAGTTAGTATTTCAAGCCTTTGAGTGATTCCAGCATATAAGCGTTATTTTTATTATACTTTTTCACCTTTAGACACACTTCTAAATTTTGAATGGCCAATTTAAGTTGCGTATTAAAGAGAAAAGAGACTGCAGATGCTGAAATATGGAACATAGTGCTTGGAGAGTTCAGCTAGTGAGAAATCGAGGCAAAAGATGTAATTTGTTATTTTAGGTTGAGACATGATGTTTTGCTTGGCACCACCAATGGTGCTTGTGTCCTGATTTTGTTAATGATTTGTATTTTAAATCACTTAGATAAATGTACAAGAACATAGAACATGACTGTACAGGAACAGGCCCTTCAGCACACAGTGTCAGTGCCAATCATGACGCCAACTTAAATTAATCCCATTTGCCTGAACATAGTCTTTTCCACCCCAATCCCTGTTTGTTCATGTGCCTGTATAATGTATTGAAATTGTTCTTTACCAATTTAAGATCTTTACTTACAAACCATCCTTTCCCCTCTCCATGAACAACTCAAAACTTACAGAATTATGATTGGTATCCCCAAAATGCTACCCAACTAACACCTTGACCATCTGCCTGGCTTCATGGAACCCAGGAGACCCTTTTCTATGCACGTACTATCTACTCATAAAGCTCCACTGAATGCACTTTACAAACTTTTCCCCATCCAGTTTCTCACATCAAGGCAACTCCAGTCTATGTTAGGGGAAGTTAAACTCCTCCACTATAAGAATTCTGAAGCTGTTGCACATCTCTCTGATTTGTACCAATGGGGTAGCTGATACTTTAATACTAATTATTTTGGCTAATCAATTTATAAGACACTTTATTGAGGTAGAGCATAATGGTCATCTGTTTTGGAATCTGAGGTATATAAAAAATATATAGAAGCACACGCTGCTCACACTTGCTCCATCATTGATGCCTGGCTTGGTCCTGACTTTAGATCAACTTGCACTGGGACTGCAGCCCTGAATCCTGGATTCCCCCAGCACAGGCAACATCCTTTCATCATTAATCCTCTTTTTTAAAAAATCACATTTCACTCCTCTAACCTCAGGAGAATCAAGAACTAATCTGTTCAATTTTTCCTTAAAAATCTTCATATCTGGAATCAATCCCAGGACATGCCCTCTTCTCATTGTTGCCATCAGGAAGGAGATACTGAAGCCTGAAGGCACACACACACTCAGCAATTCAGGAAAGCTTTTTCCTTTCTGCCATCTGTTTCCTAAATGGACATTGAACCCATGAACACTAACTCACTACTTTTTAAAATTTATTTCTATTTTTGCACTACTTATTTTAACTTAATTATTTAATATACGTATATATACTTTAATTCATTTTCCCCTATATTTATTTATTGCATTTTACTGTTGCTGCAAAGTTAACAAATTTCATGACATCTGTCTGTGATATGAAACCAGATTCTGATTCTGATCTGATAATCATCTTTGAACTGTATCCTTTAAATAAGAAGACCAAGAATCTGTATACAGTATTACCCAGATGTAATTTCACCATGGACCTTAACAACTGTAACATTCCCTACACATCCAAGGTGACTTCCTGTTTACTTGGTACACTTGCACAGGAGTTAACATCATAGAGGGCAATTCAAATCTTTGTGCTAACGATTACTCAAGAAAAGTGTTCCCTTTGGTTCCACGCCTTTCTCTCTCTGAGAATTAGTCCATAATACAGAGGACCAGAGTCAGCCTATTTGGACTTTTGAGTCTGGTCTGCCATTCAATCATGACTGATCCCTTTTATTTTCCCCCTTCTCAGCCCCACTCCCCAGCCTTCTCCCCATAACCTTTGATGCCATAGCTAATCAAGAATCTATCAATCTCTGTCTTAAATACACCCAACAACCTGGCCTCCACAGCAGTCTGTATTAACAAATTCCACAAATTCACCATCCCCGAAGACAGAAATTTTTTCATATCTCTGTTTTAAATGGATGCCCATTTATCCTGAGACTGTGCCCTTTTGTCCTAGACTCCCCCACCATGGGAAACATCCTTTGTCATCTACTCTGTCTAAGCTTTACAACACTTGAAAGCTTTAAATGAGATCCCCCCCCCCACTCCATCCTTCTAAATTCCAGTGAGTAAAGACCCAGAGCCATCAAACATTCCTCATATGATAGGCCTTTCATTCCCAGAATCATCCTTGTAAACCTCATCTGAACCCTCTCCAATGCCAGCACATCTTTTCTTAGATGAGGAGTCCAGAACTGTTCATAATACTCAAGGTGAGACCTCACCAATGCCTTATAAAGCCTCAGCATCACCTCCCTGCTCTTGTATTCTAGTCCTATCATAGTCCAGCTCTTATAGTCCTATTTACATACATGTCCAACCGTCTTTTGAACATTCCTATGAAATCTATTTCTTTCCCTTTTCTGGAATTCAATAGAATAATTAATTGATTCAACAAATAAAATGATCTAATTTTCAAAGTGATGTAACTAGCTTAGAAAAGCAAATATATTACATTGGGTTAAATATAAAATAGCTTTAACATTCTTGCACCAGGTGTAATGTTAGTTTTCTTGCCTGATGCTGTATATTTCTTTATCATATCAGTTAAACTTCTTGGATGTGGACACTTCTTGTCTGATGCAGCTTTCAGCTGAAGCAGTCCTGTACCTAAGCAACTTGCTGCCCTGTGTCATATGTGCGTTTGCTGTCAGCTTTTCTGTGCAAGTGGGCAGGCTGTTTAATCAGACTGCTCTCCTGGCTCCACATGAGAACACGTAACACGCTTTCACCTGCATCCCACTTCTGCTGGATCCCAGCATGGCTTGTTCCTAGAACAGGGGGAGGTTCAGTCATCTAGTTTGTCAAATTACCCAGGTTCCTACAGCCAGTGGATGGTCCATCCCTCCGTTCCAGCCCAGGTAGCTGTCATATGCTAATCCTGTCTCTTGCAGGGGTGCCTGAGTTGATGGAGGATCACCATCTGAAAGTTAGGATTAAACCTGAACATTCTGAACTGACACTTCTCAAGAGAACTCTAGAAAACCCATCATGGCCATGAGTGTCAGACAGGACTTGAGGCCCTCTCCCCATATCTGCATTTCCTCTTCCTTTCACCTGCATCTCTCTGTCGACTGATGCCTTTAAACCTGCTGTTTCACAGAATGCAAGCCTTTCCCAAAACTTAGGGGAAACATTTCAAACACTGGGCATAATTGTCAGAAGTGACCTAAAGCTGGAAGTTTGAAGCCAAACACTGGGTGATAAGTTGAAAATGTTTAAATACTGACTGTGGTGGAGTGTTAAAGAAAATGAGCTCTATTGTAGGGCAGAGCGAAGTAGAACTTTAGCACACTCTTCTGGGCAGTTATTGGACTGTACAGTTGCAGAACTGTTGATTTTGTCAGTATTAATATTATGGAACCCCTTAGAATACTTTTAAATCAATCAGAATCTGGTCCTACTCAAATCTGGATAATACGAGGGGTGATTGATAACTTCGTAGCCTAAGGCAGAAGAAATCAGTTTGAGAAAACCTAGTACATTTATTTTTCAACATAGTCCCCTCCTACATTTACACACTTAGTCCAGCGGTCGTGGAGCATATGGATCTTGGACCTCCAGAAATTGTCCACAGCAAGGGTGATTGATAAGTTCGTGGCCTATGGTAGGAGGAGATGAGTTATACAGCTCTCGTTACATGCACATGCAGTTCACCCTAGATCTAGCTAGGGTGCCTAAGACTTTTGCACAGTACTATGTTTGTCAACGTGGACCAGAAAATAAGTTTGTATGTCTGGTGGGAGCAAAGGACATCAGGAATGGCGAGTGTGGAGTGCCACAGGAGTGTGTGGGACGGGTGGCAGAGAAGGAGTGCCAGGACTGGAGATTACACTGGTGCAGGTGCACCCAGCCCTGAGATGCCAGGCAAGGTCATTTGATTCCAAATAATTGGTTTATTAATCATTACAGAGTGTCTCTCTTCAGGTCAAAATCAGGTTTATCAACACTTACATATGTCATGAAATAAGATTATTTTGCAGCAGTACAGTGCAATTACTACAGTACTATGTAAAAGTCTCAGGTTACTGTAGATACAGTGTATTGGCCTAAGACCTTTGCACATTACTGTACTGTACATCCCAAAGGCCCTCTGTTCCTCCTTCCATTTATTTTTGTCTTGTCACACCTCTTCATACACATAACCTTCCACTTGTCTGGAATTAATTTCTTTTGCTATTTTTCTACCCAGCTAAACAGATCTTCCTGCAAGCTCAAGTTTAACTGCTGATTGTCAGCCATATGGCATTTTTTTGTGTCAACTGCTAATTTCTTTATCATGCCCTCATTTTTAAGTCTAAATCACTGGTGTGTACTCCTGAACTGTTCCTGTAGCCAGGGATGATTGAGCAATGATCTCCTAGCCTTAGCTCTTTATGTCTCCTTTATTCCTGTTCTATGCTCCTACTGTCATCTGTTCTTCCCTCCAGCCACTCTATGATTTTTGAAGTACACAAAAAGCACTTCTTTCCTCACTCTGACAAATTGCTCCATGCAGCGAAATCTGGAGTTTACTGCTCTGTAGAAGTAGCATTCCATTGACCTAGATTCTGCGCAATCTTCCCTTACACGTTCAGTGGAGGATAAGGATCAAACTGATCAAAGTGGAAGTATTTAGTCTCAGAGCAGGAAGGGAAAAAATGATGGAGAATTTACAGAAGCAATTCTCAAATATAGTTGAAGGTACAGTTACCAACAGTGGAAAATATGCAATATTCTATTATTCTAGGAGTACCAGTATCTCACAGAATTCTTAGCCTGGAGGAAGTTAAAATTGATAGCAAAGGGTCATATAATTGAAGGGTTTGAAAATGAATGTTAATTTTTAGATCAATTGGAATAATTTCCTTTTTGGAGGGAATCTTACAGCATTGGGTCCTATCAAAGGGTTTTGGCCTGAAACGTCGACTCTGCTCTTTTCCACAGATGCTGCCTGGCCTGCTGAGTTCCTCCAGCACTTTGTGTGTGTTGCTCGGATTTCCGGCATCTGCAGGTTTTCTCTTTTTAGCATTGGTAAGCTAGCTATTTTGCTTTTTAAACTTGCCGTTCAGTGAATCGTGGCTGACCTGTGGCTTCATTCCATGTACCTGTATTTACTCTGATACATTGTTAATCATTCAAAAATCCATAAAATCCCAGCTATAAAATTAATGCATGGGTCTTTGAGAACATGGATAAGTTACACACAAAAACTCAGCAGGTCAGGCAGCATCTATGGAAAAGAGTAAGCAGAAGACATTTCAAGCTGACACCCTTCTTCAGAACTGAGAAGGAAGGGGGAAGGTGCCAGAATAAAACGGTGGGAGGAGGGGAAGGAGGCTAGCTGGAAGGTGATAGCTGAAGCCAGGTGGGTGAGAAAGGTCAAAGGGTGGAGAAAAAGGAATCTAATAAGAGAGGAGATTGGGCAATAGGAGACTCATGGTCCTCTCTTTCTATTTTAAAGCTCTCTGGATATACAATACAGGACTGTGCAAAAGTCTTAGGCACATATATCTAGCTGGGGCATCAAAGGTAATGGGGAGGAGGCTGGAGAATAGAGTTGAGAGGGATAATAATTCAGCCATGGTAGAATGGTGGAACAGACTTGATGGGATAAATGGCCTAATTCAGCTCCTCTGTCTTATGATATTATGGATTTGAGAAGCTGAGGTAAATTCCTTTTATCAGATGAAGTGAGGTCCAAAATTCACTGCTTGAAAGGGTGGTAGAAGGAGAAACCCCTAGCACATTTAAACCATATTTGGCAGGTGTTTGAAATGCCTTGACCTGCAGGATATACTGTAGACACAGAAATGATAGAGATGTAGGTTTACTAGTTCTTTCTCTATGTGCATGGAAATGAGAGGCTGAATGACCTTGACACAATCAATTTAATAGCCTTATTTTGTGCTATTTATTTTCTGCAGTTCAGTAATTAGCAATGATGTAGTTGCAGTATTGAAAGAAAAATAGGATTAACAAGGAGATCAAAATCTTCATCTATGGATATTGTTCAATTTATAGGAATTTTTGCAAATTCCTTTCTTGATCTATCATAATAGGAATTATACTTATAAGGTAATCAAAAGTGCAGTACAATTAAAGTTGGGAATTTAAGACTAAGGATTTGCTCTCTCTGTGCTTGATGATAGGTGAAATAAAAGTAAGAAAACCTGGACAGAATGCAAACCTGCATATATGAGTGATGGTCCTGAGATGTAATTTCAGTGTAAGCACCAATGCACCTTTCACAAAAAAAGATTTGTGAGAAGTTTGAAGCACTATCCAAATTCTCTGATTTGTGATTTTGAGAAGGTTGGGAAATACTTTACTTAATTGTCACCAAACAATTGATACTGGATCATCACAACAATATCTGATTCTGGGCTTCGCGCTCCCTGAAGTACAAATCAAAGTAAATATAATAAAAATTTAAATTATAAATCATAATTAGAAAATAGAAAAGGGAAAGTAAGGTAGTGCAAGTCAGGTCCGGTATTTGGAAGGGACGGCCCAGATCCGGGTCAGGATCCGTTCAGCAGTCTTATCACAGTTGGAAAGAAGCTGTTCCCAAATCTGGCCATACGAATCTTCAAGCTCCTGAACCTTCTCCCGGGGGGAAGAGGGACAAAAAGTGTGTTGGCTGGGTGGGTCGTGTCCTTGATTATCCTGGCAGCACTGCTCCAACATCGTGCGGTGTAAAGTGAGTCCAAGGCTGAAAGATTGGTTTGTGTGATGTGCTGAGCTGTGTTCACGATCTTCTGCAGCTTCTTCCGGTCTTGGACAGGACAACTTCCATACCAGGTTGTGATGCACCCTAGAAGAATGCTTTCTACGGTGCATCTATAAAAATTAGTGAGGGTTTTAGGGGACAGGCCACAGCATTTAGGATCACAACATTTGTCAACTGGGCAAATATAACTTTTAGATTCCACTGATATACTTTTAACTGAGGCTTTGTGAGGATGAATGTAAAGGGGTTTGCGAGTGTAACAGTTCCAACAGCCTAAAGTAATGTTTCCTTTGTAGTGGTTTATGAGTGGCAAGGTGAAGACAGGTCTCTGCTAAAGAAGATGTAAGGCACTCCTCCCCTCCACTAGCCGGCAGTTCACCTTTCGGCAAGGTGTGGCACCCTGTTTAACCCCTTGATCAGGGTCACGTAAAGCCATGGGAGCAGGTGGTGGATGGTCATGTGAGCAAATAGTGCTAAGTCCTGGTTAGACAATCTCTGAAGAGTATCGATAATCGCTGGGGTCACCCGTCTTGTAAAGCCATTGTCTAGGCGAAGGCAATGCCAAAACACTTCTGCAGAAAAATCTACCAAGAACAATCAAGATCATGGATAGAGAGACCGTGATCGCCCATGACATACGACATGGCACATGATGATGATGCAGTGGGTTCTGGTACTTGAGTTTGAGTGTTATTGAAGTGGAATAGGTCAAATAGAGAAGAGATAACATTTATGAAAGCAATTCATAGGTATGGAGCAACATATAAAAATGTTGAATGTGATATTTTGAGGAAGAGCCAAGAAATCTCAGAGTTTACGGCAAATCAGCAAACTTGTACTCTGCTTTTTAATACTTTCTGCTAAAGTCCCTTCAATTGTCCATTGTAAAAACCTTGAGGTAATTTCATTGAGTGTGATGGTGAAAGTTATCCAACTGCAGAGCCAGTGAATGTCAGGCCTGCTGCGAGACGTGATTGTGATTTGGATCAATGGAGTCGGGGAAGTGTTGGCCCAGTAGAGCAGCAGGTAGTACTGCTACAATGACTCAGCTTTGATCCTTGCCTCTGGTACTATCCACGTGCAGTTGGCTTACCCTGTGACCACATGGCTGTTTCAGTATCTTCTCACATTTCAAAGGCATACTGTTCTGTCATGTAGTTGGTTACTAAATACTACTCCTGGTATTGGTGGGTACCATGGGAATTGGGCTAGTGTTGCTGAGTATATAAAAGAGAAGAGATGGCAGGAATTAAGTTTGGAAATGGGATTGATGGGGTGATCTGAGTCTCAACAGGTCAAATGTAAGGGAAGTAGGTATTGAGGCTGTGTTATTCATCAAGCGTTAAATTGGCCTAAGGTAAATTTCATCAGTACTCAAAACTCAAGCTCTAATATTTACTTTGAACTTTATCAAGCCTGACAATAGTTTAATGTGGATTCCCTCAGCACTCAGAAGTTCAGCTCTGAGGAAGCCAATCAGCAAAAATTGAAGCTGGCTGAGATCAAAGTCTGAAAGCAGGCATTCCTTGTGGGGGAACCTCCTTTCACAACTGATGCAAATACATTTTTTCCAGTAAGTAATAGGACAAAGTTTGGATTGATCTATAATATTCTTGTTCTAGATATCTGAAATTGACACAGATTTTGAATGAATCCCAAATATTTTGGAATCCAATGGTGGAAACAGGGAGATGTAGCCTGACCTATTTCCTGGGCTGAAAGTACTTAAATACCTTGGATGTCCACCAGAGATCTCTACTTCAGGTTTGGCGAAAAATAATTATTTGCGGCACCTTCTCACTGTGTAAGTGTTTCTTCTATCTGCGGGGATATTAGAAATAGTGCATAAAATTACTGTGTTCCCGTTTAGTTGGTTCTGAATGCACTTTGCCTAAGCAGAGATTTTTTTTTCATTTTAACTCTTCACTCGATATTGATGTAAGTGCCAAATAATGGGAACTTAGCTGGTCAGGTATCATCTATGAAAAAGACCCAAAGAAGGGTTTCAGCCCAAAATGTTGGCAGTTTATTCATTACCATAGATGGGGTTCCTCCAACATTGTGTATGCTGCTTTGGATTTCCAGAATCTGCAGAATTTCTTGTGTTCATTGGGGTTAACAGTTCATCTATATATGGGTAAGCCTATGTAACAAACATAATTATTGAATCATAGAGTTGCAGAACGTGACAACAGAGAAACAGGTCCTTTAGCCCATCTAGTCTATTCCAATCTATTGTTGCCAAACTAAATTCTGTCAACATTTTCAAAGACATTTACATCTTGAAGCAACACAATTCCTAGTCTCCCATTTGCTTAACCTTAGCTCATGCACCAACATCCATGAATGTTGTCAGCTACACAACATTCTTGCCATCGCACAATAACACCAACGAGAAAAAAGGTTTTGCTTTGTGTCGCTGATATTACCAACACCTTTTGCTTGTAAGCTGTTTTGATTGTATGCAAAATGTGTCTGTTGTTGAAAGCCAAAATTTAAAAAGTAATACAACACCCAAAATGCTGGAGGAATTCAGTGGGTCAGGCAGCATCTATGTATTAGTGTTTTTAAAAAAAGCTAACACTTGTAACTGTTCTAGCTCCCAGGTATTATTTGAACACCTGGCAAAATCACACTCAATTCAAGGCAAGAAAAAAACATCCCTAAACGAAAGCAAAGCTGTGGAAAAGAAATTAATGTATATCATTGGAGTTTAAATTGGATCTTTTCCAAAGCTTTGAAAAAGAAACGGGGTGTCAGACTAGATATCTTAAGAAGCTATTTGCTATACTTACGTTGTTGGAAAGGAGTTTCACCTGCCAGCACTTCAAAAGATGCATAATGTCCTTGATTTTTTTTATCTCTTACTCACTGCCAGTACTACAGGCTGGCCATACATTTATGAAAGCAGTGTGTTTGTGTTTGTTCTAAGCAAGGACTTAGGATTTTTTTGCAAAAAATACAGTAGATTCCGGTTAATTTGACCATTGATAAATCTGGGCAGCTGCTTATTTGTGTCAACTCTTAAAGAATGAAAAACTAATCTAGAAAGTTGCTGCTTAGTCGGGGCAGGAGGCTGTTACTGAACAGTTTCTAGCTGACGTCAGTTGCACATACTTGTGTGACCATTAGACGCTACACCATGTTTAGAGCGAACTGTTTTCAAATAGCCTGAATTGCATGTGTTTGTGTTCAAAAAGCAGTGATGTTTGTCACTGATAAGCAGCAAGATAAATCCAAACTATATTGCTTACTGTGGTTTCAAGCACTCAGGTTTAAAGATGTAAGAAATGACCGGGAGTGAAAATGAAACAATTTCTCTACTTCAACAAGTTAGGAATACAAAGAATTTGAAGGCATCAACAATCATCTTAAATGTTACAATGACAATGAAGATTTTGAGAATGCAATTGTCGACAGCATTTTACGAAGGCAGTCCATAGTTTGCACTATTGTTCTGCATTGATTTTATTCCTTGCATAGTTTGGAAGACTTCCTCCATTGATAACCCCTGGGAACTAATATACCAATATTGGTAGTGCTCTAATTTGTTCTGTATTTAATTTAAATACATAATTTGTTATTCATTTTGTCTTTTATACATTTTTAAACTATGTACATGAAGCTTTGGCTGATTGGGAAAGCTGCTTAATTGGGCCAAAAGGTATTGGTCCCGTTGTGTCCAAATTAACCGGAATCCACTGTTTTAAATTACTGGGCCACGTCCCTGTGTCCTGCCACACCTCCCACAACAGAATTACTCTCCCACCTCCTAGGAAGACCTTTGAGAAGGTAAGTAATGTTGAACCTTGAAGTAGTGAGGATACTTACAGAAGAATGAAAGGGAAGCCTGAAGTACTTTTTCTTTCCCAAAAGGATAGGGAACACTTTTACCATGCATGACTTCCGAAGTTCAAAGTACATTTATTATCAACATATATACGGTATAGAGAACACGGCTCCGAGATTTGTCTTCCCGCAGGCAGCCACAGAACAAAGAAACACCATGGAATCTTTTCAAAAAAAAGCATCAAACACACAACGTGCAAAAAAAAAGAGCACATTGTGCAAACAGCAAAATGCAAGTGAATATCACATAGAATATCAACGTCAAGCCCAGGAACATTCACTTCAGTGTTGTGACAGAGACAAGTACATGACTTAATATGCATTTTGCAGAAATATTCAAAAGGATCTAGAGAAAGGAAAGGCTAAAGCACTATAATTAGTGGCACGAGATTCTGCAGATGGTGGAAACATTGAGCATTCACAAACAAAATGTTGGGGGACTTATAACCCGTACTGTGTTCAGTAGAATAATTGAATGTAATGATTAGCTGGTAAGCCTTAGTGTGGGCTCATAAAATTAGAAACTAAAAAAGCAGCTAGATAGGTCAAGCAATAGATAGCCAGCTATGGGTTGCCAGGGAGGTAGATTATTATTTGTTTTGTTAAGGAACTGTAATCAAAAATATCAGATTAATCTTTCAAGGACATAGGCACAAGAGATAGTACTGGACATTTTGAGTAATACACAGAAAATACCAGAAGAACCTAGCAGCATCAACGGAGGAAATAAACATTCTACGTTTCAGGCAGTGACTTCCATCAGGACTGGAAAGAAGCTAGAGTAAGCTGGGTGGAGGGCAAGGAGACCAAGCTGTCAGGCAGTAGGCAAGACCAGGTGAGGGGGAAGGTGGGGTGAAGTAAAAAGCTGGAACATGATAGGGCTGAAGAAGAAGAAATCTGCTAGGAGGGGACAGTGGATCGTGGGATGAAAGGAAGAGGGGCACCAGAAGAAGTGATGCACAGATGAAGAAATGAGAATGGCTATGAGTGGTGCCATAATGGGTCAAATTTTGTACGGGCAGGTGGAAATTTTAAATTCAACTAATTTGAAATAAAAAGTTAGTTGATATAAATATTAGATTTTCACAAAATGACCAAGTTCACTGATGGTCTTTAGGAAGGAAATTCTTCCCCATATGAGTCTGTGTGAGACAGCACACCCACCAGATTAACAACAATGTTACTAACCCCAATCTACCTTCTAGAGTCCTATCAAAACTTGCTCCACACTTTGGGAGCACACTTCATCACGAGGTGGCTGAGGACCAAAAGTTAATTGCACACATATGCTATCTCATTATATCATTTAAAGAAAAACAACTCACAACTGCATCTGGATCCTAACTGGAAGACCACAATCTGTGTGGATTGGAAATAATGTTGCAGCCTCACTGACAATTAACACTGGCACCCCACAGGGACAGGTGCTTCGCCCACTGCTCTAGTCTCTCTGCACCCACGACTGTGTAGCTAGGCTCTGCTCAAACAGCATCTATAAATCTGCTGATGATAGAACCATTGCTGGCAGAATTTCAGATGGAGACAGGAGGCCGTACAGGAGCGAGATATACTGGCTAGTCGTATCGCAGCAACAGCCTTGCACTCAATATCAGGAAGACCAAAGAGCTGATTGTGGACCAGGAAGGGAAGACGAGGAGACACAAAACAATCCTCATAGAGGGCTCAGAAGTGGAGAGAGTGATACGTATTATACCAGTAATATCCGTGTTATGAATACACATTGAATAAAGGTAAATGCTGCAGGTTTGTGAGTGGAACCGGTTTCTTTATCCACAGATACTGCCTGGCTTGTATTTTCTGTTCCATTTCCCTTTTCCAGAAGCTACCGCATTTTAATTCTGAACTACTTTCTGGGGTGACCCCTGAGTCTGAAAGGTTACAATCGTTTGCTCTGCAGTTTGAGTAGACCTATCCTGTTTAAATGCTCCAGTTGTTGGTTTGAAGGGAAAGAGTGAATGTTATTAGGGCGGGGGACCCAGCACAGCATGCGATATAATTTTAAGACTCCAGCTAAACACAGCGACTGATCCTCTCTTAGAACTGACAATAATATATTTGGTCACAAATGAGAAGAGTTAGAATAGAGATTGTATTTGTATAATGTACAGAGAAAACGGAGTCACTGCAAAGATAGCCAAAGTGGGTTTAATATGCTTTTGACAGTTTCTGGGCCGAGTTGGAAACTAACTATTGGAAATAATGTAACTATAATTAATCTTAAGAGAGTCTCTGTTTTGGAAGAACTCTCCATGTGAGCTAATGGCATGCATTGTTGAACTTTTGCTAAATAATCAACAGGAAACAGTAGAAAATCAGAATATGAAAGGAATTCAAACACAAAGGTTTGGAATAATCAAAGTATTACAAACTGACAAGGCAAAGTGAATAAATCACAGTGAAATAGCTCCTTTTTGGATAAACCCAAAGAGAAGCATTTGATTTTATTAGTCAGCCAAATGGCCAGAATGGACAGGGTAATTTGAAAGATTTAGAGTTGCTTCAGGATGAGATACAAAGAAGAACTGAAGGAGATTGTCAAGCGTATATTTAAAGATGGGGCAGAAAATGTTATTTCCTACTCTTTACAGACGATTGCTCAGGATATTTCTGAACCATCCTGAGGATAAAATGGGGAAAAAATTCCATAGTTTTATAAATCTAATCTTTTGAAAGATTTGTATTTGGCACTGGAAATGAAAGCAAATAAACCAGTGCACAGAATTAATATGCACTTACTTGATTTCTCCTGTCTTTCCCATAAAGTGCTGGCCCCACAGACTCTCTGTATTCCCCTTGATTACTGTTGGCTCTATTGCTGCTTTGTCTACTCATTGGGTGGCAGCAGTATATTGTCAGTCAGCTCATGTTCTTTCTAAGCTCATTTAAAGAACGTCTAACTACTCATGCTTTGGTTGACATTAATGCGGAGTTCATTGTTTTCTTGTTTGGACCTCGTTTGTGAATTAACCAAGCAGAGGGTGCAGACTCATTATCAAGGGACGTCCATTTAGAACAGAAATGAGGAGGAAATTCTTTTGCCAGATGGTGGTAAATCTGTGGAATTCATTGCCACAGATGGCTAGGGAGGCCACGTCGTGGGTATATTTAAAACGGAGGTTGAATATTCAGGGCATCAAAGGTTACTGAGAGAAGGCAGAACAATGCGTTTGAGAGGGGTAACTAATCAGCCTTGATAGAATAGAGGAGCAGACTTGATGGGCTGAATGGCCTAATTCTGCTCCTATGTGTTATGGTCTTATGGTCGAAAAACAAAGCCAGCACATCTCCAACTATACTTTTTCATTCCCTCTTCACAACACACTTTTGACTCCTTTACCGCTGGCACTGTCAGACTATTTCACGTTCAAGTTTAATTATCATTCAACCATACACAAATGCAACCAAATGAAACGGCACTCCTCTGGGACCAAAGTGCAAAACACAGTGCCAACACTCATACACAGCAGAAGGCACAAAAAGTGTATGTATTTACGATAGCAATAAACATACCTTCACACACAAAAATAATAATATAGTCCAAGTCCCTGAGTGTTATGCCCTGTAGGTTGATGTGCAGGAGATATTGTCAGCAGAAACAAGCCCACCGTAGTGCAATAGTGTTAGGGCAGCTGCAGATGAACACAGTTCAGCTTGTCTTCCACCACACAGATATTAGAGGGCAGCACTGACAGGAGGGGCCAACCCCAACGTAAAATGGCCACATAGCCTCCAGCATTTCCTTCCCGGGCGGCTGCAACAGGCGACCCCTCAGTATGAGGGCTCAGTCTGTGCAACAAGTGAGACCTCGCAGTTCCCTCGCTGTTGTCTCGCCAATGAAGCAGTGAACTGGACTGGCAGGATTCTACGTTACCAATGTCCAACAAGGCAAGCGTTCAAGATGGTCATTTTCACCTGCTTTCGGACCATGCACCGCCTCTGAAACCTTCCTGTAGTGGGTGGCCGCCAAGTACATGTCCAATAAGTTTAGGTGCAGCAGCACATAAACAGCATTCCCACAATAACAAAAGCATGCTAAACATTTTTCACAGGAAAGAACACAGTTCGAGTGAAAAAAAAAGCCCATTTTAGTACAAAATGATCAAAGTATTGGACCATATGACACAGGAGCAGAATTGGGCCATTCACCCCATTGATTCTACTCCACCATTCCATCACAGCTGATTTATTATCCCTCTCAACCCCACTCTTCAGCCTTCTCCCCCTAACCTTTGACATGCTTACTAATCCAGAAGCTATCAATCTTTGCGTTAAGTATACCCAATGGCCTGGCCTTCAGTGTCATCTGTGACAACGAATTCCATAGATTCACCACCGTCTAGATGAAGAAATTCCTCCTCATCTCTGTTCAAAAGGGATGTCCCTTTATTCTGAGACTGTTCTTGCTAGTCCTAGACTCCCCCTCTCTACAACATATTCTCTAAATCCACTCAGTATCTGATGGGTTTCAATGAGATCCCCCCGTCACGCAACGTACATTTATGATCAAAGTCTGTATACCATATACGACCTTGAGATTCACCTTCTTGCAGGCAGCCACAAAACAAAGCAACACAATGGAATTCATGAGAAACCCCACACCACAGAGACAGTCTGCTTTCCAAAGTGTGAAAAAAGAAAGAACAAGTCATGCAACAACGAGAAAAGGGGAACAAGTAATTCACTGACCGTGAATGAGTGATTCGCCGAGGGTGAATGAGTGATTCGCCGAGGGTGAATGAGTGATTCGCCGAGGGTGAATGAGTGATTCGCCGAGTGTGAATGAGTGAGACACCGAGCGTGAACGAGTGATTCACCGAACGTGAACGAGTGAGACACCGAGCGTGAACCAGTGAGACACCGAATGTGAACCAGTGAGACACCGAACATGAACGAGTGATTCACCGAACGTGAACAAGTGAGACACCGAACGTGAACCAGTGAGACACCGAGCGTGAACGAGTGAGACACCGAGCGTGAACGAGTGAGACACCGAACGTGAACCAGTGATTCACCGAACGTGAACCAGTGAGACACCGAATGTGAACCAGTGAGACACCGAACATGAACGAGTGATTCACCGAACGTGAACGAGTGAGACACCGAACGTGAACGAGTGATTCACCGAACGTGAACCAGTGAGACACCGAATGTGAACCAGTGAGACACCGAACATGAACGAGTGATTCACCGAACGTGAACAAGTGAGACACCGAACGTGAACGAGTGATTCACCGAACGTGAACAAGTGAGACACCGAACGTGAACGAGTGATTCACCGAACGTGAACGAGTGACACTCCGAAACGTGAACGAGTGAGACACCGAGCGTGAACCAGTGAGACACCGAACGTGAACCAGTGAGACACCGAACATGAACGAGTGATTCACCGAACGTGAACGAGTGATTCACCGAACGTGAACGAGTGAGACACCGAACGTGAACCAGTGAGACACCGAACATGAACGAGTGATTCACCGAATGTGAACAAGTGATTCACCGAACGTGAACAAGTGAGACACCGAATGTGAATGAGTGAGACACCGAACGTGAACAAGTGATTCACCGAACGTGAACAAGTGAGACACCGAATGTGAATGAGTGAGACTCCGAACGTGAACGAGTGAGACACTGAACGTGAACAAGTGATACACTGAACATGAACCGCAGATTCCCTGAAACTGAGCTCACAGACACTGCCAGTTCAATGCTGCAGCCGGACCAGGACCCCGATGGCTGCTGTCCATAGCCATAGGGACAGGATGAGCACTGAGGTGATTGGCGATGATTGCAGGCCACAGTCTCAGGGCCAGGTCAGTGCTGAGGCTGAACCCTTGTGTGAGTACAGGCCCAGAGCCATCAAAAGCTCCCCATACGTTAACCCTTACATTCCAGAATAATTCGAGAGAACCTCCCCTGGGCCCTCTCCATGCCAGCACATCTTTTTTTACATCATTTTCTTAAATCTTCTTAAGTTGATCACCACTGCTGTGGCACAGGCTACTGAAAGCAGCTTGATGGAGTTCTCTGAGTTGGGCCAGTCCTTCAAGGTATAGCCCATCGAAGATATCTTCGTCTCCAAGGACAAGGTCTTTGGAGCTTCCGCTGGCGTTTCTGCAGCACTGGGTTTCTACGGCAAGGGGTTGCTGGCCCCATGCCCAACCCTCCTCCTTTCACAGCCAGGATTAGTATGTCCATGGTGAAGTTTTAGATTTCTTAGATTTTTTTATTAATCTTTGGGTTTACTGCCTCACAAGTTTGTGAATGCTTGGTGAAGGAGGATATTCTTAGCAGAGATCAGTTGTTAGATATTAAGGTATTTAGATATAAAGGAATTAAATCATATAGCAAAATGTTCGGTTGGGTATTAACGTGATCTTATTGAATGGTGAAAATAGCTCAAGGGGCACAATCCCTATACCTGCTCCAGTATCTTATGAAATGGTCTGCTTCTGTGTTGATATTAAAAATGATTCTGATTCACTGGGAGTGGGTTTCCCCTCACATGTAATTACATGAGTTCTGAAGACAAAAAGCAGAATTAAATTGTCTCCTGAGATGCTTTCGTATTTATCTGAAGCCATGGTGACATTATATATTTTTAGTGCAATAATCAGGAACGCAGTCTACCAGTTGATGAGGTCACAATTTCCCTCATTTTAAGACCCGTGTCCTGTGCAATCTCTGGATTGGCCTCAGGGATACGGTACATACCAAGACAAAAATCAACTCTCAGTGGAAGATCATCAACTTTGGTCTGCAGGAACAGTGAGGAGACGCACTGCTGTGGGGTGCAGGAGTCCAGTACATGCTGAAGCTCAGAACACAGCTGCATTGTGTGGAAAAGAAGCACGATCTAATGAGTAATGTTTGGCACTGTTTGACACTGAGGGACAGCTCCCTGTGCAACAGCCGCTGGAAGACCACAAGGTGTGTCGCTCAAAGAGGAAACGTTAAGTGCTACTGATACATTGTGAATTGAATATATTGATTTGATGGTACATTGAAAGTACACAAAGATGTGACCTGATTGTGTTGAATTTTCTGTGTATGTTTTTATGATAAAGTACATTTTTTAAAAAATTGTTTACTCTGTATGAAATACAACTGGACAGAAAATAACACGAGAAGGAAATATCTGTTCTACACCTTCCAGATAAATATATGAACACAATTTACAATGGCAGATTCAAAGTAAGTTCTAATTTAATTTATTATTAAAGTACATACAGTCCTGTGCAAAAGTCTTAGGCGCATATATACAGCTAGGGTGCCTAAGACTTTTGCACAGCACTGTATTTGTCAACATGGAGCAGTGAGAGAGTTTGTAAATCTGGTGGCAATAAAGGATATTGGGAATGGGAGAGGTGTGGGGCAGGTGGCAGAGAAGGAGTGCCAGGGGTAGTGAGTGGCATGGTGGTAGCCATGCCAAGCCCTGAGACACCAAGCAAGGTCACTTGATTCTTAACAAATGGTTTATTGATCATTACAGACTGTCTCTCTTGTGCTTCTCGATCCCTTCCCCTCCCTTCTCCCTTTCCCCAACCATGATCCCCCTCTCACTTTCCCCGTCCCACTCTCAGTCCACAACAGAGACCCATATCAGAATCAGGCTTATCATCACTAACACGAGTCATGAAATTTGTTGTTTTTTTGCAGCAGCAGCGGTAGAGTGCAATACATAAACAGATTAGAGTAATGGGCAAATGTCTTACATACCCTAGCTATAGATGTGCACCTAAAACTTTCGCACAGTAGTGTATATGCCATCATATACCATATAACATATAACCATATAACAATTACAGCACGGAAACAGGTAATCTCAGCCCTTCTAGTCCATGCTGAACACTTACTCTCACCTAGTCCCACCGGCCTACCCTCCATTCCTTTCCTGTCCATCTTATCCATACCTATCCAACTTTTTTTTTAAATGACAAAATCGAACCTGCCTCTACCACTTCTACTGGAAGCTCGTTCCACGCAGCTTCCACTCTCTGAGTAAAGAAGTTCCCCCTCATGTTACCCCTAAACTTTTGCCCCTTAACTCTCAACTCATGTCCTCTTGTTTGAATCTCCCCTACTCTCAATGGAAAAAGTCTATCCATGTCAACTCTATCTATCCCCCTCATAATTTTAAACACTTCTATCAAGTCCCCCTCAACCTTCTACACACCATATACTATTATGAGATTCATTTTCTCGTGGGTATTCACAGGAAATGCACAGAAACAATAGAATAAATGAAAAATTGTACACGAGATAAACTTTAAGCTACAAAGATGCTCAATAGAACCAGAAAGTTGTGTGCTTTTAATTAATTGCAAAAGGCCATTTAACAATCCCCAATTTTTAAACCACGATGTTCATTAATTTTTTTTCAGTTTTATATCATGCTAGATAACACAATATTAATTTTTTGTTGGTATACAGTAGTTGCTTGCTCTGTTAATTAGATTGGATTTGCAGAACAAACACCTTCACTCGTGATTGAAAAATGGGCTGAGTATAAATTTATTTACCATGTATGTGGGATGCAGGATTGTTGAGCCTGGCTTCAACTGTAGGAAAGTTAATGGAGGGATTTCAGAGGGACAGGATCTGCTATCATTTGGATAGAGAAAGCCTGATCAAGAATAGTCAGCTTGGTTTTGAGCATGGGAGGACATGTCTGATGAAGTTTTTCAAAGAGGTAAGTAAGGGGATAGGTGAAGGTGAGGGAGTGTATATTGTCTATATGTCTATATGGGTCTTAGTAAGGCCTTTGACAAAGTTTCATATCGTAGGCAAATCTGGAAGGTAAGTTTACATGGGATTCGGGGGGGTGCTAATGAATTGGATTCAGAATTGGCTCAGTGATAGGAAGCAGAGGGTGATGATTGAAGGTCAATTTTCTGACTGGAAGCCTCTGACTAGGGAGGTGTCCCAGGGTACAATGCTTCAGTGTGGAGACCTTGTTATTTGTCATATATATATGAGTTTGTTGATGGTACTAAACCATCTTGTGGATTAGAGAGACCTAGATCACTTGGAGATGGGCTGAGGAATTGCAAATAGATTTCAAAATAGACAGGAGTGAGGTGATGGATTTTGGATGGATGAACCAGAGTAGGACTCGTGCAGTGAATGGCAGGGCACTGCCGAATGTTGTGGAACAGAGGGACAAGTGCACAATTTACTGAAAGGGGATCATGCCAGTAAACATGGTGGTGACGAAGGCACTTGGCATGCTGGTCTTCATCAGTCAGGATATTGAGCTTTGGAGTAAGGGCATTATGTTGGAGCTACACACTGTAAGTTGTTGGTGAGGTCTCATTTGAAGTACTGTGCAGTTATGGTTACTGTGTTATAATAAGGACATTGTCAAGCTGAAGAGAACGCAGAAGAATTTTATAGAGAAAAGCTGGCATGCTGGATCTTTCCTCCCTGGAGCACAGGATAACGAGGGATGACCTCACTGAAGTTTATACAACCACGAGGGATATGCATAAGATCATAGTCTTTTCCCCAGGTTGAAGATTCCAAAACCAGATGGCACAGGTACATGATAAGAGGGGAAAGATTTGAATGAGACCTCGAGAGGTACAGTAACTTCAGATGATACTGTTTAGCTGGACTAAGCAGCCGGAGGAAGTGATTGAGTTTGGTACAACATCGGGCTGCAACATTTAAGACGAATTTGGATAGGTACATGGAGGAGAGGGGCTTGGAGAGTTATGGGCTGAACCTGGGAAACCGGAGCTAGCAGAGAGAATGTAGCGGTTAGAATGGACTAGTTGGGCTGAAGGGCCTGTTTTTGCATTGTGTTACTCTATGACTGCAGCTGTAGTGAACTCCACAAAGGACAGTTCAACTGGCTCCTTTCCTCCATTCTTTCAAATCCTGTTAGACAAATGGCAAGCAATACTGCTAATATTTATTATTGTGAGGAAAGTATTATGTACAATATTTCATATGAATCTAAACTTATAAAAAATGTCATTTACACAATGAGTAACCCAACTTAATGAAACAAGGAAGCAATCTACAGTCTAAATCCATAATCTCAAATGATATTTGTGACTTTCTAATTGTTAATGCAATCACATCTTATATTCATTAGCTCAAGGCATAATTGCAAATTATAAACACAAATTATTGACCTTACCTGTGTTGTGTTTTAGCTCAGCATTTGTATACGGGTGCTAATGTGATTCCTGTTTCTGGCATTTTGATCACAAGGGACGATGTTTAAAGCACCATGAATATAGGTAATAATTTATTACTTAGTCATGCTTGATATGTATGTTAAAGTCCTTCCATTTGATTTATTAGGAAATGCTGCCTTGAAGCAGAATGTACGTTCTTACTGCAAATTTAATAATGTATTTGGTAAAAGAATACATCTGACTGTGGTGATAGGAACGCATTCTATGATATTCATTGTTTTGTGGTCAAAGGTGCTTTCAAAACAATCAGAAATTCAAATGCAGGCAATGCAATTCTTCACGCTGAGTTGAATCAAAATTGGCTCTCAAGAAACAAAATGTATGTGCATAAAATATTGGCAAGCTCTGCCTTGAATTTGATGTGAACAAGATTATACTGTGAACACCAGTACATCAAAATGACATATTGAGGCACTTTATTCTGTGTTTATAGCTGTTAAAGAAAATGGAGACCCAAGGTTGAAAAATGGAGAATAGAGTAAGTCAGAGGAAACAATACCAAACAATGGAGGAAAGGGAGGGGGTGTTGGGAGGGTGGGCTGACTAGAGCAGGGAAAGAAAGAACTGGGCCAAGAAGCAGGGTGAAAAAGAAATGGTGGGGGGGGGGGTGGCTGGTTGATTAAAATTTAGGGGGAGGAGTACTGGGAATGTGTGAGGAGTTTGGCTATGGAAAAGCACTGAAGGAAAGGAGATTCAGGGACAAGGTGGACTGATGGTGATTGCAGAGATTTCCTGGTAGGAAGCACGGTTTCCAGGGCCTGAGCCTGTCCAGTTGTATGTGTGAGACTTATCTATGCACATGTCCACTCCGAACATGCCAAAGCAACACTCTTCCATTGTAACAGACATCAAAAGTCATCGCACGACTCTCTAACATCAAATAACCCTTTTCATCGGAATCACTGATGCCATGATATATCCCAATGACTATAGAAAATATCAGTGCCTTCTCTGCCCTGCTATCTCATTTACCTTAGCCCAAAACAACAGTGGTAACAGAAAACAACACACACAAAGTGCTGGTGGAACACAGCAGGCCAGGCAGCATCTATAAGGAGAAGCACTGTCGATGTTTCGGGCTGAGACCCTTCGTCATAGAGAAGAATTAGGCCATTCAGCCCATCGAGTCTGCTCCACCATTCCATCATGGCTGATCCCAGATCCCACTCAAACCCATACACCTGCCTTCTTACCATATCCTTTGATGCCTTGACCGATCAGGAAACTGTCAACTTCCACCTTAAATATACCCACAGACTCGGGCTCCACCCCAGTCTGTGTCAGAGCATTCCACAGATTTTCTACTCTCTGGCTAAAAAAAAATCTGTGCCCTTTAGTTCTAGATACCCCCATCATAGGAAACATTCTCTCCATGTCCACCCTGTCGTCCTTTCAACATTCAGCAGGTTTCAATGAGATCTTCCCTCCCCCCCCCCCCCCCCACACATTCTTCTAAATACCGGTGAGTACAGGCCTAAAGCTACCAAACGCCTCTCATCTGTTAACCCCTTCATTCCTGGAATCATCCCTGTGAATCTCCTCTGGTCTCTTTCCAATGACAACACATTCCTTCTGAGATATGGAGCCAAAACTTAAATTACACTATGGATTATTGGGGAATGTTGATGCCTAGGGAGAAGGAGTGCACAAATCGAAGGATCTCGGTAGGTGCAACACAACTAGGTAAAGTGGTTCAACTGGCACATCAGATAGCTTCCTAGCACATTGGGTAGGACCACAGCTGAGAGTACTGCCTGCATTTGTGGTCACCATCCTGTAGGAAAGGCATGTTGGAGATGGTGTACAGGAAATTTACACATGTTGCAGACACAAAGGTCTGCAGGTGGTGGGATCTGGGCAACAACATCTGCTGGGAGAACTCAGAGGGTCCAGCAGCGTCTGTGGGGCGGGGTGCCAGGCAGGAAAGGTTCTCCATGACATTGCCTGGGCTGGAGCACTTCAGTTCTGAGGAGAGACTGGATTGCTTTGATTGCTTTCCGTTGGGTGGAGGTGGAGTGTGTGCGCGCGGAGTTGGAGAGGGTGGGTGGGATCAGGATACACAAATTGTGAGAGGCATTCTGTAGATGGAGAAGATGTTAAAAACTTTTCCCTGCACTGAAGATTCAAACTTGTTTATTGTCATTCTCCAGTACACGAATGTAAAGGAGAACAAAATGATTATTACTCTGCATTTGACGCAGTATAAAAAACACGATAACTATATATACAAAAGCAAACCTGTAAAACACAATGTACAAGTAACTGCTGAGAGTGTGGCTGTTTTATATGTGATTAACTTACAGTATATAATAGACCGATTGTATGTACATGAAGTATCTGAGTATAAAGTGAGTCTGGCAGGACAAGATGAATTGAGAAAGTGGCAAGGGAACACTTCTAGTCAGCAGCAGCTCATATGAAAACACAGTAGGACAGTAACTGTGTCAGTGGAGGTGTGAGGTGTGGAGGGTAACTGTAATTGGCAGTGCATGGGGCAATGGAGTCACCTAAGGAGCTGTGGGGAGGAGTGGCTGATGTGGAGGTGTCTAAAACCAGGATGCATGAACTGGGAGTTTGGAGGGCATCTTACAAAGATCTTATTTCCATTCAGAGAATAGATTAGAATCTGGAACACACTGTCTGAAAGGTATTAGAGGCAAAGACTCTCACGATAAATATGACTTACCTAGACATCCATTCGCATTGCTAAAGTACAAGAAGCTATGATCTGATGCTTGACAATGAGAAGACTTTAAATGGGATTACTTTAACTGGATGGTTAGCATAAATATTGTGGGCTGAAGGGCCAGTTTCCATGCTGTTTGACTCCTTGACTCTAGGAAATGCTTTCTCGATGACTTTGATACAAATTAATTTTGGAGAAGTCAATGAATTGGTAATCAATGAAGCAATGTGCAAGGGCTGATAACATAAATGTGCAGAAACAGATATTGTAGTAGGCTTAGATAATATTGTCTCGCTCCTGGCTTTGTTTTGGAAATATGATTATCAACAATTAAGCTTATGTAAAAACAATTCAGCATTTATTGCTTTGCCAATTGTAATACTGATTGAGTAGCTGATTCCAGAACAACACACACAAAATGCTGGAAGAGATCAGCAGATCAGCCAACATCTATGGAGAGGAATAAACAGTCGATGTTTCATGTTTTGTAACTTCAAACATTAAACTAATCCAAAGGAAGACACAGAGAATGTGAAATGCAGTTGTAACTTTATCTTTAAGTGAGGCACGCACGTATCACATGGTAGTGTGTTGATGTATGCAATTCACATATTTTTATATATAGTGAATTATTTAAACAGTCAACTTATATAAGGTTACTCAAAAATTACTAAAGTATTAAATACACAGCATTTCAGGCCATCAGGATTGGAAAGGAAGGGAGAATAAGGTGGGGGAGGGAAAGGAGGACAAGCTGGCCGGTGACTGGTGAAGCTTGGAGACGGGAAGGTGGGTGGGTGACGGAAAGGGGATGAAATGGTGAAGGAGGTGATCGGTGGAAAAGCTGATTCCAGCTCCTTTAACACTTTTATCTAAATAGAATGCTCCTAAATTTGGAAGTACCAGAGGGGGAGATGTGAGAAGAGGAGTTCACACTGCTCTGGTGTGGCCCTTAGGTTGGGACCTGAGCGTGTGGCTGAGATTAGGGAGAGAAGCCTTGGGTCTTGATTTCACCATTCTAAATCTGATTGTGATTATGCTGAATACAGTCCACATCGGTTCTGCTGTTAATCTTTCACTCTGTCCAGTCACTCTTCCACTGGTTTAAGAAAATAAACTAGTGATACAGTGTTTGATAGCCCATTCTACATATTGTCCAATTATATATTCTACACAGGATCCCGATACAGGGACTTGACCCAAAATACTGACTGTTCCTTTCCCCTGATAGATGCTTCTCAACCTGCTGAGTTCCTCCATCAGGTTGCAAATTGGTCAAGATTCGTTTCTGCCTCTCTTAAAGTCTGATGTGTATTTCACATCCAGAAATAGAAAAAGGGGCATTCGATGTTACTGACAAAACAATCGCCTGGATTCAGAGATTTCCATTTCTGACAGAAAGATTCAGGATACCCACAATAGGGCATTGGCACTATAATTGTTAAACCTGTCTTAATATTGACAAAACTCCATGGTCTGCAAGTATTTTTAAGGTAGCATGCTAAAGGTGATTTGGCTTCTTTCAAAAGTCCTTACCATCTGATTGGAGCAATAATTGTGCTCACCTCACCAAAGGCAATAAAGTATGGCCCATGGCCACATTAATGTGATGTGCAACATAGGGTTCTGCAGAAATAATGATGGCCTCCTTCAAATATTGCATACCAGTGCTTACATAGACAGGAAACGAAAACTTAATCCTACTTGATATTAAGTTAGCACAATTTATAATAGCGTGGCGACCCGCTTTCTGCGCAGGCAAACCGGCTCACAAATAGCCAGCGCGTGGGGAGAGACTTTGGTAATGCACCTCTAATGTTATTTCCACCCGGAGAGGGCGAGCGCTAGGGATTAAATGCCCCTGCCGCGAAGTTTGAATAAACTAGTTGCAAAATGACTTACTGACTGCGTGTCGTTGTCTCTAGCTCTGTATGTAGCACATTGCTACATTGGTGACCCCGACGGTCCAAACGGGATTTGGACCAAAGATGACCAACTCTTCATCTGTTCACGCAGTTTCGCTAAAACTGCCGACTTTCTGGACGCTGCGACCACGCGTGTGGTTTAGCCAAACAGAAGCCCAGTTCCAGATTCGGCAGATATCTTCTGATTCCACGCGTTACTACCACGTGGTGAGCGCCCTTGACCAGGAGATGGCCGCCCAGGTTGCAGATTTCATACAGTCACCCCCGGAAGAAGGCAAATGTGAAGCATTCAAAGCGCTGCTTATTGGGACCTTTGGCCTCTCATGGCATGAGCGGGGTGCCCGCCTGCTTCACCTGGACGGTTTGGGAGACAGACTGCTATCAGCATTGATGAACAAGATGCTGGCCCTGGCTGATGGACACAAGCCCTGCCTCATGTTCGAGCAAGTGTTCCTAGAGCAACTGCCCGAGGACAAGTGTTCCTAGAGCAACTGCTGGCCAATGCAGATTTCAGAGACCCCCGGAAGGTGGCGGCCCGGGCAGACATGCTGTGGAAAGCCAAGAGGGAGAGTGTGGCGTCCATCGGTCAGATTACCAGGCCATGCACCCAACAGCAGACAAGAACAGCACAAAACACAGAGGCAGGAGTGAGGAGGCCAGTGAACAGTGGTTTTTCTAGCACCAGCAGTGGGGCACAAAAGCCCGCCGTAGTTACCCGCCCTGCAAGGGCCAGGGCCAGCTGCCACTAATGACTATGGCGGCTGGCCACCAGGACAGCCTCTTGTACGTCTGGGACAAACAGTCGGGACTCTGCTTCTTGGTCGACACCGGAGCGGAAATCAGCGTCTTGCCCCCAACGGGGTACGACACCCGCAACACGAAGTCAGGACCCATCCTGAGGGCCGCAAACGGCAGCACGATATGGACCTACGGCACCCGCACAGTGCAGCTGCAGTTCGGTGCCAGCCGGTTCACGTGGGACTTCACACTGTGGTTGGAGTGGTCCAACCACTCCTGGGGGCGGACTTCTTGCGAGCTCACAGCCTGCTGGTCGACTTGCAAGAGAAAAGACTGGTACATGCCAAGACTTTCCAGACATTCTCCCTGGGTGAAGACAAGTTGCCGGCCCCATACCTGGACTCCATCATGCTGTCAGACAACGAATTCACCAGAATCCTGGCAGACTTTCCATCGATTCTGGCACCGCAGTTCACGGCAGCCATGCCCAGACATGGGGTACAGCACCACATCCCGACCCAGGGACCACCCCTCCATGCCCGCGCATGAAGGATCCCCCCCGGAAAAGCTCCGCCTGGTGAAGGAGGAGTTCAAGAGGATGGAGGAATTGGGGATCGTACGGAGGTCTGACAGGCCATGGGCCTCTCCCCTGCACATTGTGCCCAAAGCAGCCGGGGGCTGGAGACCATGCGGCGACTACCGCAGACTGAACGAGGCTACCACACCGGACCGCTACCCCATGCCGCACATACAGGACTTTGCAGCTGTCATGAAGGATGAACAACACTGATGGGCAGAAGGGTGCAGAGTCACCCATGCCCCCCCTTTTGGAGAGTCGCAAATCGCTACTATTTTGATGCTGTTATCAAGGAAGTAAGAGAGACAAGGGAAATCTGCCAAGGCAGTTGTTATTGATAATAGCTCATGACAGTTAATGAGAGAGAGACACACAGCTAAGAGTTACCCAGGGTGGATCGGCTCCTACTAACAAAAGAAGAGCAGAACCATTGATTACTGCTATTGTCTTTTGGAGAAGGATTGTTTACTTGGTACTGTTCTGTTCATTGAAACCCCTCGGGGGTAACCAGAATGGGCTGGTTTGATGTGTTGCATCATCCCAACCTGATTGACACCTGAGACCCCGTGAGTGGGGATAAAAGTGAGGTCTGGGGTAACACCCCTCAGACGCACCAGGAGAAACGCTAGTGAGCATCAGAACCCCCACGAGACAGGGTGGGAGACTGGAGACCGAACAAAGGGTCAGTAAATTTTAACTCACAGTGTTTATAGCAAGGCCGGTAGGGGGCTTGTGTGTGTGTCCATCCTTGCCTGGGTGACGAGTCCACCATAGAAGAACGGTCTAGCTGAAGGACGAAGGGGTCATACGTGAATGGCCACCACAACAACGCATCGATGGATCAAAATTGTAAAGGAAGGTTGGCAGGATAATAGCTGTTACTGTTCACACGTTCTCTCTCTCTCTCTCTCAACACATTGCAACACATCGACAAACAACTACCGCAGCCTGCATGAACTGAACTGAACTTTATATTTCCATCTGACAATTCATTATCCCCTAGACAATGATAGAGCTTGTTTCATTATTGATTATTATTATACCCGCACTTTTAGGTTTAGTATTGCTAATGTATATTATCTGTATATTTGCATTGATATTATTGTTGTATATTTTTACTAATAAAGACTGTTGAAAATAGTATCACCAGACTCCAACGGACACGTCTATCTTTGCTGGTAAGACACCCAGTTACAGGGTATCTAACACAGCAAACCTGCACTGGGCAAGAATCTTTTCCAAAGTAGACCTTATCCGGGGATACCATCAGATCTCGGTGCACCCTGAAGACATCCCCAAAACAGCACTCATCACCCCATTCGGCCTGTTCGAGTTCCTCCGAATGCCATTCGGCCTGAAGAATGCTGCACAGATGTTCTAGCAGCTAACGGATGCGGTGGGACGTGACCTGGACTTTGCGCTCATCTATTTGGACGACATCCTTATAGCCAGCAGTAGTCGCCAGGAGCATCTGTCCCACCTCCACCAGCTCTACTCCCGCCTGCGTGATTTCGGCCTCACAACCTGGCCAAATGCCAGTTTGGTCTCGATACCATCGACTTCCTGGGCCACAGGATTACCAAAGATGGGGCAACACCTCTGCCCTCCAAGGTAGACGCGATCTGCCACTTTGCCTGGCCCAACACAGTCAAAGGCCTGCAGGAGTTCATTGGTATGGTGAACTTCTACAACCGTTTCCTCCCCTCAGCAGCCCGTATCATGCGCCCTTTGTACACCCTGATGTCGGGTAAAGGCAAGGACATTACTTGGGATGAGGAGACCGCGGCCGCTTTCGTCAAAGCCAAGGAAGCCTTGGCAGATGCCGCGATGCTGGTGCACCCCAGAACGGACGTTCTGACCGCCCTCACGGCAGACGCATCTGACACAGCAGTCGGTGGGGTGCTGGAGCAGCTCATCGAGGGGCGCTGGCAACCCCTGGCGCTCTTCAGCAAGCACCTACGACCACCCGAACTCAAGTACAGTGTTTTTGACCGGGAGCTGTTGGCACTGTATCTGGCAATCCGGCATTTCAGGTACTTCTTAGAAGGAAGGCCGTTCACCGCGTTCACAGATCACAAACCATTGACCTTCGCATTCATGAAGGTGTCCGATCCCTGGTCGGCTCGCAAGCAGCGACATCTGTCCTACATCTCCGAGTACACGACGGACATCCAGCATGTCTCGAGAAAGGACAATGTCATGGCAGACGCACTCTCCAGATCAGCTATCCAGGCCCTGTCCCTGGGGGTGGACTATGCAGCACTGGCAGAGGCGCAGCAGGCAGACGATGAGATGCCCAGCTACAGGACCACAGTCTCGGGTTTGCAGCTGCAAGACTTTCTCGTAGGCCCAGGTGAGAGGACCCTCCTGTGCGACGTGGCTACCGGCCAACCTCGCCCCATCGTCCCGGCAGCCTGGAGGCAACGAGTTTTTGACTCCATACATGGTTTGGCACACCCATCTATCAGGACAACTGTCCGGCTGGTCTCCAGCAAGTTCACATGGCACGGACTTCGCAAGCAGGTCAGTGAATGGACCAGAACGTGTGCACAGTGCCAAACAGCCAAGTTGCAGCAGCACACTAAAGCCCTGCAGCAGTTCGAGCCCACCCACCGGAGGTTCGACCACATTCATGTGGATATCGTGGGGCCCCTACCAGTGTCCCGAGGAGCGTGGTACCTCCTAACTATGGTAGACCGGTTCACAAGGTGGCCAGAGGCGGTCCCGCTCACCGACACATCTGCCGATTCCTGTGCCCGAGCACTGATAGCAACCTGGGTAGCACACTTTGGGGTACCGGCCCACATTACCTCCAACAGAGGTGCCCAGTTCACCTCCAGCCTGTGGTCGGCTGTGGCCAGCCTGTTGGGAACGCAGCTACACCACACAACTGCCTGCCACCCACAGTCGAACGGACTAGTGGAACGCTTCCACCGTCACTTGAAGTCGGCTCTCATGGCCCACCTGAGAGGACCTAACTGGGTGGATGAGCTTCCCTGGGTCCTGCTTGGAATTCGCACAACACCCAAAGAGGATCTGCACGCTTCGTCAGCCGAGTTGGCGTACGGCGTGCCCCTGGCCGTCCCAGGAGAGTTCATACCAGCCCCAAGGGGGCACGAGGAAAAACCCGCAGCAGTCCTGGACAGACTATGTGAGAGGCTCGGCAACCTGGCCCCCGTATTGACTTCACAGCATGGACGGACCCCGACCCATGTACCCAAAGACCTGCTGAGCTATCAGTTTGTGTTTGTACGAAGGGGCGGACACCGGGTTCTGCTACAGCAGCCATACGAGGGGCCGTTCAAGGTGATCAACAACAAAGGGTCTATGTACGTTCTGGACATTGGGGGGAGAGAGGAGGTTTTCACGGTGGACCAACTCAAACCAGCCCATGTGAACTTGGCGCAGCCGGTCAAGGTTCAGGCACCGCGGCGCAGAGGCAGACCTCCCAAACAGAGGCTGATCCAGACTGTGGACATTGAGGGATGTATCGCCGGTTCTGGGGTGGGGGGCGGGGGGGGGTTTATGTGGCGACCCACTTTCTGTGCAGGCGAACCGGCTCACAAATAGCCAGCGCACGGGAAGAGACTTTGGTAATGCTCCTCTGACATCATTTCCACCTCGAGAGTGCAGGCGCTAAGGATTCAATGCCAGCGCCACAAAGTTTGAATAAACTAGTCTCGAAATGACTTACCGACTGCATGTCGTTGTCTCTAGCTCTGTATGTAGTACATCGCTACAATAGGATAATTACCTTGTCATCTTGTTGCATCAAACAACTCCTTCGGTTGTCCATCGGAATCTGATGACGACGACCTCTCCCTTAACGGTGAGATCTTTGATGACTATACATTCCTATCCTGGACCCACAAGTTCTATTGCAGGTGGGACATGTATATGTGGTCGTGGTGGTAGTGATGGCAACCATGGCTGCATTTTTCCTGGCTCTCTTCTGCTGTCTTCTGGTTGTTCTTTCCATCTCCAGAATGCGAACCCTATCCCTACATCATCTTCAGTTCTGATCTTGCACTTCCTTAAAGCATTCTTCATCTGATCCTTATAGCACTTCTTCAGCCCTCCAGCTGAGCATCGACCATGATGTAGCTGGCCGTATAACACTCTGTGGGGTAGCTGACATGGGAGCATCCTTATCACATGCCCCAGCCACTGCAGCCGACGCTGGGTGATCATGGCCTCAATACTTCTGCAGTTGGTCTTTACAAGTATTTCAGTGTGAGGCACCTGCTCACATCAAGTAATTCCCAGGATGCGCTGAAGGCAGCTTATGTGGAAATGCTCCAAGGACTTGATGTGACGGCTGTAGGTTACCCAAGCTTCACAGCCATAAAGGAGGATGGTGACACAGAGCGCTTGGTATAAAGCAGCTTTTGTGGGGGGACGAAGGCTCCTGTTCTGAAAGACTCTATGACAAAGTCTCCCAAAGGCAGCAGATGCCGTTTATTGATGTCTTACCCTGCCAACTGTGCTTCCTGGGAGTTTCTGTCATTGTTCAATTTCTTTGAGAAGAGTGCCATTCTGAAAGGAGTATCTGCTGGTGATGTTCCCTAGGACTGGGGTTTTTTTGCAATGAAGAGACTTGTTCTCTGTGCAGGCAAGCAGCTTTGAAGGATAGTATTATGCAGATTTTATTTAAATAAATAGAAACATTTTTGAAATGAGTAATGAAGTAATGCAAAGAAATCAAAAGTAAATTAAAAACATGAAGGCTAACTGCATCAGAATGTTGCAGTTAATCCGTGTTAAAGCTGCTTGGTATTTGTGTGTTGCAAGAAGGTGCTTTACTTCACATTTTGAAGGTGAAGAGCATTGACATAATGGAAAATGTCCAATTCATCTGGTGGGCCCTTCATCACCACAGAATCGCCCTTCCTGTAACACGGGCTTTAATCGAGATCTGCAGATGGAAAAGTCCAGCATTCTTCATCTCTCAGGGAAAAGGAAAATAGGCTCGGCAATTTTGTTTTATTTCTCTTTCTGTTCCAAATGATCATCTATGTTGTCTGGGTGCAGATGTAAATCTTCTGCTCGTCTGGGGCACCATGTTCAGATTTAGACTGAGGAAGACAGAGCAATGTTTGCTCATTGTAATGACAGAAGGATGGAAAGATTATGCCATAAGGACAGGATGAATAAATATTGCTACAAAATGGCACCGAGGAGATCAGCCTCGATAGTGATGAATGGCAAAGCAGGTTTAAAGGCTCGCCCGCTTCTATTTCTTACATTCTGAAAATAAAACAAGACTGCTTTAAGGTTCTAAACCTTTAAATCATCCGGTCCCCTTTGTCATTTTAGTTTCTTTTTTTTCCATTCCTCCATCATCGAATTTTGTTCTAAATTCTCCTCCTCGTATGAAATGAAAAAAAGAAACAGACATCTGATAAAAAATGTATGCAGTCTCTGTTTTTAGGATGCTGCACTCCCAAGCACAAGGACCCATCACTGCCAAAGCAAGCTTGGATTTATTTTCAGTACTTTTACATTTATATGCTCAAAGACAATGAGAGATTGATACACTCCGCAGTTCCATTGTTTCTACAAAAAAAAACAGGAATCATGAGTTTCTGTTTAAAATCAAAAAAATTCCCTGGCAAAATATGGATGAAATGAGAATAAAAATTTAATTGTTCAGTATGCTGACATGGGTACTGTGAGGAAATCTTGCTTTGCAATTTCTGAAGTGCGACCACGGGTTTTATGAACCATCATTAAATGGCAGACAGTACAAGATTGAGGTAATTAGAACTGCAGCTGAAGAAGGCCAAGACTAAACTGCACTTCATTGTATTGTTCCATCGAGCCACACTGCTCTTGATCGTCTTCTGTCCATTCTTTTATATCCCTTTTACATCATTCAGGTTTAATTTGCAAATTCCTTTATGCACTTGAGAAGAGATGAAGTCTTTATGGTACAGAAATCTGTTTGGGACATCTAGCTTCTGTCAGCTGTTTGTAAAATAACTCCATTTAATCCTTCTCCAGTGCTCTTTTCCTGTCAGCATGTAATTTTATTCCCCATGTCTTAAGTTTCCAAGCAGTTCTTTATTGAAAGGAACAAATGAACCCTCTTCCACAAATCGCGCAGGTAGTGAAATCCACATTCTAATTATTGGCTGTATAAAGGAATTATTTCTCATTTCGTGTTTCAGCCACAGGGTGGTGTATCTGAAGAATTCATTGCTACAAATGGTTGTGGAGACCAAATCATTGGGTATATTCAAAGTGGAGGTTGATTAGTTAGGGCATCAAGTGTTATAGATAGAAGGCAGGAGAACGGGTTTGAAAGGGATAATAAATTGGCCATGATGGAATGGTGGAACAGAATCAATGGGCCAAAAGGCGTAATTCTGTACCTGTTTTATGGCTTTATCACTATTTTATTGGCATATCAGTGTATTTCAGCCCTTGGCAGTTCAGTATCTATAGAAAGCAGTTTATGCTTCCTCTCCAAGTCTAGTCCTTTCATGATTTTTAATACTTCTCCCAAGTGACCTCTCGACCTTCTCTGCTCCAAGAAAAAGAACCAATTTTTTTAGGTAATTCACCTAACCAAAGCCCCTTCATCGCCAAACCATTTTGGTAAGTATTCTTTCTACTTTCTCTAGTTTCACACTCTGCCTATAATTCTAGAATTCACTTGCAGGCATGGAGACTGGTTATAGAAACAGCATAATCTTACTTTGGTGTGTTCAAGCCTCAAATGATAAAGCCCAAGATCGTCTACGCTTTTTTTTTACTTTCTCAAGCTGTCCAGACTCCTTGAAAGATCTGTGCACAGGCATTTGGGACTCTCATTCATAATAGTTTATTGTCAGGTACACCAGGGTGCAATGAAATTCCTCACTTGTGTGCAGCTCACAGAGCAAAGCGCATCCACCTGTCCCCTGCAGCCACTTTAGACTTCTACATTGTTTATTATCCTATCTTCATTCCTGCAGCGCAGGTTTCCCAATGGGATTCTTTGTTTTATAGCATATATGTTGGAGGAAGATAAGGAGAGGGGGGAGAAAAGGAGAAGCTGTTTCATTTGCCAGCTTTCTATAAATATTCAGTCACCAACATTTGCTGGTCTGGAATATCCCAGTAAATTAAATCAGGGGGCCTTGCATTATGAAGCCATGTTTCAGCACGGCAGTGAGGAAGATATTTGTTGTACCATATCATATATACACGTAGCAGGAAATTTCAGCAGTATAATTTTCTGGTATCCAAGGGTCACCTGCTAACTTTTGTCAGTTCAGGCAATTTTCTGCCCATTTGTGCATGATACCAGCCGTTTAATGCAGTGTTTTCCTCAAAGGTCAGTTATTACT
Organism: Hypanus sabinus; assembly: GCF_030144855.1. NCBI lineage: Eukaryota > Metazoa > Chordata > Chondrichthyes > Myliobatiformes > Dasyatidae > Hypanus > Hypanus sabinus. Next base: position 33,129,823 of record NC_082708.1, on the reverse strand, counting down.
CTGATGTGGAGTAATGGCAAATGCTTTATTGGGCCATTAACTTTTATTGGATTTAGTCATTTGCAAGTGCTTCGAGCAATAGATTGAAAAGTTGTATGCCTCTACAACCCCTGTATCAGCTGTCTTATTGCCCAATTAAATATACAGGCTTCTGCACGGCAGCACCTTGTGTTCAAGGGTCTGGGATGATTGTTTTATATTATTTCAGTTCTCTTCTTGCTGAATGATATGTGCAAGTTTCTACACAGCAACGGAGAGTGTTCAAGGAGATGCCAAGATTATTTTATCCTAATGTTCTGCAATATCTCTGAATCACATTGAAAATTATGACCACCAGTTAAAAAGAGGGCAGCTACAAATCCCATATTTGATTTAACAATGAATAGACCATTGGCATAATGAAAAGTAATCTGGGTCCATAAGTCTACCCATGTCTCTCCCTCCAAGACTTTTATGGCCTTCTCATGTTCTTTATCAGAAGCGCATAAAACTAATTTTCATATTTCTATGAAAGGGATGGTCAGAAGATAAAATTTCAGAGAATAAAATAGAGCAATTGGATAATATACACTCAGTGGCCACTTTATTAAGTACCACCTGTACCTATAAAAGTGGCCACTCAGTGTATATTTGTGGACTTCTGCTGTTGTTGCCCATCCACTTCACAGTTCACCAAGTGCATTCAGAGATGCTTTTCTGCACTTCACTGTTACAACACATGGTTATTTGAGTTACTGTCACCTTCTAGTTTGGCCACTCTCCTCTAACCTCTCATTAACCCACAGAGCGGCCGCTAACTAAATGACTTTTGGTTTTCACATCATTCTCTGTAAACTCTGAGACTGTTGTGCATGAAAATCCAAGGTGATCAGCAGCCTCTGAGATACTCAAACCACCCCATCTGGCACCAGCAATCATTCCACGTTCAAAGTCACTTAGGTCACATTTTTTCCCCCATTCTGATGTTCGGTCTGAACAATAACTGAACCTCTTTACCATGTCTGCATGCTTTCATGCATTGAGTTTCTGCCACTTGATTAGCTGATTAAATATTTGTATTAAAATATAGGTGTACCTAATAGAACGGCCACTGAATGTGGATCATGGTGTTACAAGGCAGCTTGATGAATTAGGTGGAGACATTTTCAACTGTTGTAAATTTATAATATTCATGAACTAGATTGATTCACACTCAATCCTTCTGAGCATCGCAGATATCAAAGACAAAGCCTCATGAAGGGTTAAATTCCACTTGCCACTTTTTGTCCTTTCAAATTAATGAACCCCAGAAAAACGTTACAATAAATTTCCAGACACATTCAACACTTTGTATATCCACAGCCCTTCTACACACACATTCCCCATAGATCCTTTAAGTGCTCTGCTGCAGACTCTATTTAAGCTCTTTGCCCAGTCTCCTTTAAATGGAAACGCTTCCAATGCATGTACTTCGTCAAACTCTTTCATTGTTTCTACAAATGTCCATTAGCTTTCTTCGCGTCATACCTTTGCCAGAGAAAAGCAACCCCATTCTTCCCTCACAGATTCATTACTTCAGTTCTGGTGGTGAAGAATCAGAGAATGCCTGGCTAGATATTGCCCAAGAGGCTGCTCTTTGGCCCATCAAGTCCACGTTGGCAGAATGCAAGAGCTAATGCAACATTCCACCTCTTTGTTATCTCCCTGTAGCACTTCCATACACTTGTTGAATGCTACAATGGAATAGGCACTATCGCCACCCAACAACTAGCTAGTGACTAGTGATGTTCTGCAGGCTTCAGTGTTGGGACCACTTCTCTTCACATTACACATCAGCAGTTTGGGTGAAGGGATTGATGGGTTTTGTGGCTGAGTTTGCAGATGTTACAAAGGTAGGCGGTGTGGGAGGTAGTGTGGAAGAAGCAGGGAGTTGGCTGATGAACTTGGACAGATTGAGAGAGTGGGCAAAGAAGTGCCAGTTGGAATATAATGTTGAGAAGTGCATGGTCATGCACTTTGGTAAGAATAAAGGCATAGACTACTTTCTAAACGGGGAGAAACTTCAAAAATCAGAGGTGTAAAGGGACTTGGGAGTCTTTGTGCAGATTCCCTAAAGGTTAATTTGCAGGTTGAGTCGATGGTGAGGAACGTAAGCACTCATTTTGAGTGGACTAGAATATAAGTGCAAGGATGTGATGCTGAGGCTTTAAGGCATTGGTCAAATGGCATTTGGATTATTGTCAGCAGTTTTCAGAATCAGAATCACTATTGCCAGAATGTGAAACACAACAGAACTGACTGTGGTTCAGTGTCAAGTAGAAAACACAGGACAATACTATAACAAACCACACAATTGCAACCATCAGTTTACAAGAACACAGTGCAAACAGCCATAAGCAATCAACCATTAGCTGAATGGTCGCATGGAATTGCTGGATTAGCTCTTGCATAGTGTTGCAACCTCGACTCGCAGGAAGTATCACAAAGGAGTCAGGCCACAATGGGAATTACAAACAAGATTTATTATGGTAAATTAAAGTTAAGGTATAGGGTAGAAGGGTGATGTGTGGTGTGGTCGTGCAGGCTGCAGAATGAGAGAGAGTGAGAGAGGGAGCAACCGTGGCCTTGTTCTAAAGCAGTCTGCCACAGGTGCCGGCAATGGAAGGTAAATGCAGGTTTCCCAGGGACTGCAACTCAGGCGAAAGAGGAAGAACGGACCAGGAAATAATACCCCCACCCTTAAGAAGGTTGCTCTGGGGCAACCTAAAGCTACCCCAATAATACATACAGTATGTTCAATAAAGGATATGCAGCGTCAGCAGACGCCAGGTACAAATACGACCTCAAAAGGGCATCTGCTAGCACAGTGTTCCTCCCACAGATGTGGCAAACCTTCAGGTTGTACCCCTTCAGGAATAAACTCCACCACATTAAATGCTGTTTAGAATTCTTCATGCTGTGGAGAAAGACCAGAGGATTATGGACTGTATAAACAACGAGTAGAGAATTGGAAGAACCATAGACACAAAATGATTCAGGACAAGAATAAGGGCTAAAGCCTCCTTTTCCATTGTGGAGTAGTGCTCAAGTTTCTTGGAGAAATAGCACACAGGATGCTCCATGGCCAGTGAATCTTCTTGGAGGAGCACAACCCCAACACCAACAACACTAGCATCAACAACTCACTTAAAGGGTGGCTGAAATCAGGAGCTACTTGGACAGGAGCACTACTCAGCAATGCCTTCAGATTCTCAAAGGCATGCTGATATGTCTCCATCCAAACCAAAGGAACCTTGGGGCTAAGCAGGTTAGCTAAGGGTGCTACAACAGTGGAAAAAAATTTGCAGAACTTCGAGTAATCTACCATCATGAGAACTGTTTCATCTCTCTGGGAAGCTACCAGAGCAAAGTTGAAAATGGCCTCTACTTTAGCCAATAGGGCAGACTTGACCATGGCCTACATCTTTACCCAGGTAGTAACAGTCACTTGCCCAAATTTACACTTGGAGAGGTTCAGGGTCAAGTTTGCAGCCACTAACGTCTTGCTTCCCAGCTTGTTGCGTTGTGGCATCAGTGCTGGACCTTGGGGCGAGAGATCCCGAGTTTGAATCCGGCCGACTACCTTGCAAATCCATTAAGAGTTGGTGATCTCTTTAAAAAAAACTCACAAAAAAAAGGCAAATTTCTCAATATATCAGAGCGACCAGGTAGATCTGTAAATTACCAAAAACATCAAGGAAAGCCTCACAATCTGCAACCTCCTCCTTATTGAGCAGATGCTGAAAAGCTGGTATTCCTCATTCCAAAAGCCTTATACTGCCAAAAAGCATCCGGAATCACAAATCTTGTGGGCTGGATTAATGGCAGCCCATTTAAGATATAGCCCTTTGAGAGGTCCAGCGTAGTGACAAAGGATGCAAAACTAGTCTGGTCAGTATGATTGTCCAGATGAGGAAGAGTCAAACTTAGTTACAGAGTTTATCTTGTAAAAGTCTGTGCCAAAATGTACTGAACTATCTGATTTGGCATCCAAAGACAAGGACTTGAGCTGCATTTAGCTATGCCATGTTCCTTACTTCTTTACGCAGAAGCGGGCACTTATCAGGCCTTACCCTGTACGGATGTTGTTTGATGGGGCAGCATTACCCACATCAATATTATGCTGAGGACGAAATAAAAATCAGAGAAGAAGGCCAAATTCTGATTGGTTACCTGAATGACGTCAGAGCTCTCAGGAGGGTTTAGGTAAAACAGGTGAGTGTCCAAATCAGCCAAGCTTTTGGAATTTGGCAAAATACCCTAAGGAAGCTCTTTAGAAATGGCACCAACATCTTCTTCGTCATCTGCAGATGGAGACTTCTGCACAGCCACAGGTGCAGCCTGAGTGGATAGTGTGTTTCCAGTCATTGTAAGGTTTCAAAAGTTAATATGGCACAGTTGTGTCTTATGCTTACGATCTAGAGTCTTTACCACATAGTCACACTGCGATTGATTACATACGACCCACTATACTGAGCCTGCAAAGCAGTGGCAAGAGAACAAGCACTCGGTCCTCTGGAAAGGATACTCTCATACCAAGTTTTTATCTTTTCTTGAGCTGCTTTTAAGCTTTCCCTAACCTGTTCACATGCCCTACTAAGCCCAAGGTGAAAGTTAGACATAATCTAACAGGTGAGTAGAAGGTTTGTCAGCCAATCATCTCCTTCAGAAGTTTCAAAGGCCCTCTCAGCATGGCCAAACACGAGGTCAGCTGGACTAAAACCGGGCCTCACACCAGGCCAGAGGAAAAGCCCAAGCACATGCTCAAGAGTTTTTCTGGTGCCTAAAAGACCAGCAAGGCAATGATCGTGAGCCAAACACAATATGCCAGGCCAGTAAACATCAGAAACAACAATTTGATGAACAATACTCAAATCCACTTTTTTTTTCACTAACACCCCATTGCTAATAAAACAGCCAGAGGAGGTCTCTACAATTCAATTGCTTCCTCTAAGACCACCTCTTCAAGCAGAGGAGAGAGAAGGGTCGCTTATCTGTTCAAGCACTAGCTGTTCACAAGAAGAAAACACTTGGTCAAATCCTCTTAGATCTTCATCACCTTTGGCCATAAAGGGTGTCACAGAGGGCAATATCAGGGTAACTATCAGAGCTCTTTGCCTTTGCTTTGAACTTTCTTAGACATTGCGTGAGTAGTAACTCAGGCAGGAAGGGTGTCTGGGAACGTCAGTTCAAGCTCATCTGGCCTTCCAGCACCACAGGATTAGAGGTTACTTCAGGAGTAGGGAGCACTTGACCACCTGCCAAGTTGTTCCCTAGAATAAAAGGTACACCTTCATTTGGGATCTGGGAGCAGAGAGCAACATCACCAGAAACCAAACTTGATTGCAGACAAATATTATGCAAAGGCATGGACAAAAACCTGCACCAAACCCTTTTGCAAGTGTCTCTGAACCCAAAGCAGACTCAGAGAATGGCAAAACATCCTGGAAAATCACACACTGAAAAGCTCCTGTCTCCCTCCAGATCTCAATGGGCTGCTTTGACTCAGGATTAGAGTCAAGAGAAACAAAACCATCCATCAGGAAGGAAGAAGAGCCTGGAGACTATCTGGAGACAGAGGTATTTGCTACAGGCTTCACAGAGTTCTGCTTCTTATTAAGTACGGAGCATTCACCAATTAGATGATCAGGGTTCTTGCAGCAGAGACATATTCGGTCAGCTGTGCCATTCTCAGATGTAAAATTCTTAGTGAAGGGTGAGGCAGGGGGTAATGGTTTTAAAGATCGTGCCTGCTTTTTACTGCCAAAACTGACTTCATGAGTTAAGAAATACTCATCTGCCAATATGGCCGCTCGTTCAAGGTTTGATGCCTTTTGCTCATTTAAATAAGCAGATACAACATCAGGCAAGCAGCTCTTAAATTCCTCAAGCAAAATGAGTTGACTAAGTTGTTCTTCAGTTTCCACTTGCTGAGCTGAACACCACCAGTCAAACAGATCCCCTTTTTCTCTTTGCAAACTCAACATGTGTTTGCTGGTCAAGCTTACTACAGCTCCTAAAGCGCTGGCGATAAACCTCAGGAACCAACTCGCAAGGTTTCAAGATGGCCACTTTGACTTCATAATCTGAGCCCTTTTCAATGCTTAGAGCAGAGTCGGCTTCCTGAGTCTTACCTTTCAAAAGACTCTGCAAAAGCATGTTTAGGCCAATTTGGAGTGGTAGTCACTTGTTCAAAATGAGAGAAGCATTTCTTGACATCCTTCTCCGTAGATGGTGGAATTAACTTACTGTGGCTGCTATATTAAATATAGAAAGATCAGACTTATGAGCTGCTTAAACTCTGATTCCTTAAGGAAATGCTCATGTTCTAAATGCAGTTGGTGTTCCCTTAACAATTGATCCTTGTGCCTGTCCTCTAACTGCTTCTCTTGCAGTGCTATCACCTCTAGCCTCGACTCAATGGCAGCCTCTGACAAAATAGGAGGTTTGGGCACCGGGGGGTTTGAACTAACCTCAAGAACCCCAATGTTTTTCAACACCTCCCTGATGGCCATTTTTACATTCTCTTGTAATTGTTTTTCAGTGTTTTTCAGCCCAATTTTGTATTAAGAAGCCAGCTGCAAAAGTAAACAACTCAAGAAGGTTCATTAATGAACTCATCAAGAGGTGCCATATTTAAAAGTTTTCCTGCAGTACACTAAAGTACTGATAAAGTACAGAGATCAGCACAAACATACAACTGGGGTGTTTATTACAAAGCAATACTAACGAGTGTGTACACAACTCATAAGAGGGGCCTGTACAGAATGCAACACATTTTGCTCTCTCTACTAAATAGCCATTAAGGCCACAATTACAAAAATAGAACTAGATGTTATCCCTCAACTACCAAAGCAGCACGGAATGGTTTACCCACCCCAGTCAAGCACCACAATCCCCTAATGGAGTGTGCCAGTCATCCCGCATATTAAAACTCAGGGTACTAGTTTACAAATAAGTTGAAAGGTAGGTGTTCACACAGAAGCTGATCATGGACCCATCACAAAAGTGCCTTAAATTTAGTCACTTTAACTCACCTAACTTACAAATGCTCTGACTCTCATCCCCCTCTGTAAAGTGAGTATGGTCATTGAGCGCTAATCTAAACAGTACACAGTAAATGCAGATCTAGCCAAACATATAAATGAGCAAACCCCACCCGATACCTGCCTAGCCTTTGCTCTCTGCTCCCTGTCTTCTGAGGTGCATGAGGCAAGAAGCAACTTTAAAAGCAAAACTTCAGGAAGCAGAGGCCATCAGGCTAATGGTCAAATGGTACTGAAATGCTTACCCCCACTGGAGAACAAGTCTCTACCCAGGATAACCTTGAAGACAATAAAGGAAAGAACAAGAAAAGCATGACCTGTGGGAAGAGCTATGTACTCAATCCCACTGGAACTCTCCCCTGTCTAACGGAGATGCTCATGCACTAGTTAACTTAACAGCCCTCAGACCACAGTACTCACCCAGCAACAGTTGTACCAAAAAGGAGATAAATGGCAAAGCAACAGCACAATCAAAACAAAGTAATTAACAAGTAAAAAGCCTGCACACTACAAACAGAATAAATTAGGTCCTTTCAAAGTAAAAAAAATGGTCAAGTCCCCATTATATTACAACCTTGCCTCTCAGGGAGTAACACAAAGGAGTCAGGCCACAACAGGAATCACAAACAAAAGATATTTATTGAATTAAAGTTAAGGTAAAGGGAAAAAGGGTGATGTGTGGTAAAGCAGACTACAGAGCAGCCTTGTTTTTAAGCAATTGTCAGCAATGGAAGGGTAATTGCAGGTTTCACAGGGAACTGCAACACAGGTTAAAGCGGGAGCACAGACCAGGAAATGTACAGAACGTAATAATAGTGCCAATGTGCACTTTATGGACCAAATGGCAGCCTCTGGTGCTATAAACTAGTCTGTCATTCTGTGATTATTCACCACCATAACTGAAGTAATGTCCCCTTTATCAAATAAAAGATGTGCTTGGGAATGAAATAGCCTTTGATATTTTTGGGCCTGTACTAGCTGGAGTTTAGAAGAATGAGGGGGGATCTCATGGAAGCCTATTGAATATTGAAAGTTGTAGACGAAGAAGATCTGGGGAGGATGTTTCCTCTAATGGGTAAACCTAGGATGAGAGGGCACAGTCTCAGCATAGAGGGGTGTCTGATTAGAACAGAGATGAGGAGGAATTTCTTTAGAAAGAGGGTGGTGAATCTGTGGAATCATTGCCACAGGTGGTTGTGGAGGCCAAGTCATTGGATATATTTAAAGGTTCTTGATTACTAAGGACATCAAAGGTTATGGTGAGAAGGCAAGAGGTTGGCGTTGAGAGGGATAATAAATCAGCTATGATGGAATGGTGGAGCAGACTTGATGGGCCGAGTGGCCTAATTCTATTCCTATGTATTTGGTCTTATGGTGTTATGGTCTTCCTCAGCTACTCCGATGAGCTTCCTACCAGTGTGGAGCTGATCTGTGAGATAAAGAGGAAAACATTCAGCCTCTGGTGACTCCATTGCAGAACCAAGGTCACTGCAAGGAGCTACAGTAGAGAGACAATGCCCACATATCCCCAGGTTCCGAATTGGCTTATGCCACAGTGAACTTGAGAGAACGGGCTACAAACTTAACATCCACAAGACAAAGGCTCTCCTATTGTCCCAACTGTACAACACTGCTCTCTGACAATTAAGTCCACAATGAGAACCTGAAAGACGTGGACTTCTTTTCATTATGTCAGCAACTTCACCATCACCTTCTTTGCAACTGTACAGCATTTGGCTAATTGAAGTAAAGAAAGTTTGAAGGTCAATGTCTCGAACTCAGCACGAAACTCTTGGTCCACCAGGCAGCTGTGATTATAGGTGCTTCTGGGGTATGCACTAATCTTCAAAAATAAATTGATGCAATAGAGAATGTTACCAATGCTGTCTTCAAAATATCCTACCAATTCCATAGCAGATGAAGGTAATCAATATCAGTGTCTTTGCCCCAGCTCACAGCCTTATACAGAGACCATCAGTATATTCAACTCAGCAAATCCAGAATTACATTTGACTCTCGTGAGCAGATCAAATTTTTACCTTGACAAATATCAGAGTCACAAAATACACTCTCTTCTGAGCTCTGTCACAACACAAAGTTAGCCAGAGGTAGTGATCCAAGAATGTTGTAAAAGCCACATTGAAAAGGTGTAACATCCCCACCAGCTTATGGGAGTCCTTGGCTCAAGGTTGTGATTCAAATTCATGTCTCCTGGCTGTAGGCCCAGAACGTTGGCTATTGGTCCAATTAGTTAACCACTTCATGCTGTGCTTGGAAGATGAGCTACCTCAGCTTTTGTTATAACTGTATTAAAGTACAGATTCTTTTGGTTTTGTTTTGCTATCTGAGAATCTCCAAGCATAATCTGGAACACTGGTACAAAGGTTTAACTCTACATTGTGCTCAAGCCTGCCCTGTGCACAAAATTGGTTCTAGATCTAGATCAAAGTAATAAACACGACATTTCAATAATTTTTGCTTGCTTTTAGCCATACAAAGAATTATTTCAAATTGCATATTTTTATTGTTTTCAGGCTTTACTGGGCATGTTTCAAAGAATTTATTGGTGATTCTGTAGTTATTTTTCTGAAGAACTAGTGAAATTAGTAACGAGCTGTGTATAGCATTTTCAAGCTCCATCCTATACTTTGATCCATTACCAACTTTGATTCAGCCAAACCACATTCTGAACTGACCGGAGTCTGAAAGTGAGGAAATCAAGGATCCAATTACACAAGGAGGTATTGAGGCCAACCTCTTGAAATTTATTGATTAGTTTTGATGCAATGGTAGTATTGAGTGCCGAGCACAGTTGATACAAAGGATCCTGATGCATGCATCTTTGCTGTCCAGATGTACCAGGGTTGAGAGAAGAGCCAGTGAAATGGCATTTGTCATGGACTTGTCATGGAGCAGATCCAAGTTGCTTTTCAGGCAGGGGTTAATATGTTTCCTCACCAACCTCTCAAAACATTTCATCCCCATGGATATACATTGTGTAAGTGTTACTGACAGACAGTCATTGAGGTAGGTTCTTCTTCTTAGGCACCAGTATAACTGAAGCCTACTTGAAACCTCAAACTGCAAAAGTGAGAGGGTAAAGATCTCAGTGAACACTCCTGCCCGCTGACCAGCAAAGTCTTTAGTACTTGGTCAGGCACACCGTATGGGCTGGATGCTTTCTGTGGGTTCACCCTCCTGAAGGAAGGTCTCATGCGAAAGTTCAAAATAATTTTTTAAATCAAAGTACATATATGTCACCATATACAACCCTGAGGGTTGTGGGCATAGTCAATAAATCTACAGAGTAATAACCATAACAGAATCATGAAAGATTGCTCCAACTTGGGCATTCAACCAGAGTGCAAAGGACAAACTGTGCAAATACAAAAAGGGAAGAAATAATGATGTTAAATAACTAAGGAATAAATATCGAGAACGTGAGATGAAGAGTCCTTAAAAGTGAGTCCATTGGTTGTGGAAACATTTCAATGATGGGGCAAGTGAATTTAGACAATAGACAATAGACAATAGGTGCAGAAGTAGACCATTCGGCCCCTCGAGTCTGCACCGCCATTCTGAGATCATGGCTGATCATTCACTATCAATACCCAGTCCCTGCCTTGTCCCCATATCCCTTGATTCCCCTATCCATCAGATATCTATCCAGCTCCTTCTTGAAAACATCCAGAGAATTGGCCTCCACCGTCTTCCGAGGCAGTGCATTCCACACCTCCACAACTCTCTGGGAGAAGAAGCTCTTCCTCAACTCTGTTTTAAATAACTGACCTCTTATTCTCAATCCATGCCCTCTGGTACTGGACTCTCCCAACATCTGGAACATATTTCCTGCCTCAATCCTATCAAATCCTTTAATTATCTTAAACGTTTCAATCAGATCCCCTCTCAATCTCCTCAATTCCAGCGTGTACAAGCCCAATCTCTCCAATCTCTCTGCGTAACGTTCAAATGCCTAATGGTTGAGGGGTAGTAACTGTTCTTCAGCCTGGTGGTGTGAGTCCTGAGGCTCTTGTACCTTCTTCCTGATGGCAACAGTGTGAAGGGAGCATATCCTGAGTGGTGGTGGTTCCTAATGTTGGTTGCTGCTTTTCTGTGACAGCATTTCATGTAGATGTGCTCAATCGTTGGCAGGGCTTTACCTGTGCTGGACTGGGCCGTATCTGTTACTTTTTGCAGGAATTTCCATTCAAGGGCATTGGTGTTTCCATACCTGGCTGTGATGCAACCTCAGATATTGAAGTCACAAGTTCATGGGTCTGTGGGAGACCATGATGGTTCCTCCATGTTTTGGCAGTCAGAGCAAGCTCAGTAAGTATTTATTAAGCTCATCTGGAAGCAAAGCCCTGTCTTCACCTATGTCACTTGATTTCACTTTGTAAAGGGTAATAATATTCAAGTCCTGCCACAGCTATTGAGTATCCTTCTATGATTTAAGCTTAGTCCAAAATTGCTATTTTGTCCAAGGTGGTTTTCTGGAGATCATTTTGTGGTGTCCAGACTTGAATGCCTCTGATCTGGTCCTCAGCAGATTGCAGATCTCATGGTTCATCCAGGACTTCTGGTTAGGGAAGGTTCTAAATGATTTTGTGCGGATACACTCATCTATGACTGCTTTTATAAAATCTGTGACAAACATGATGTATTCATCCAGATCCACAGATGTATCCTTGCACACGCTCAGTCCAGTGACTCAAAGCAATCTCATAGACACTACTCTGTTTCCCGCACCACCTCTTTTTTTTGTCCCAATCTCCAGAGCTTTTCCCCTTATCTTCTGCCTGTATGCAGATAGAATGACAACCAACTGATCAGATTTCTAAAGTGTGGTCTGGACATGGAATAGTAGAATCTCAGCAGCTGCCAACATTTATCCATTGTTATGTAAATTTGGCAATACCATTACTAATGGATAGGGTTACTCTTCCCACAGCATTGTCCCATGAAAGATTATTGGTCCAAAATACACATTCCAGAAAGTTAGGGGAACTGGTCTCCAAGTGAAACATTTTCATAATAGTGACTGCCCTTGAATTGATGCTGCACCAGGACATCTTAGTAAAATGAAGTCAGTGGGCACTGTAGGGTAAACACCCCAATGACTGGAGTTGTACCTTGGGCAGAAGAAGGGAGTATTTGTTGGAGGTACTAGAACATTAATATCAGGACTGTGTCCTATGTCCAACCATATACAGCTGCTTCATCAATGCTTAATCTATTTCCAACTCCTCAGCAAATGAAGCAGCCTGTACCAACATTCAATAAGACCTAGACAACATTTGCCCATGGGCTGGTAGGTGGCAAGTAACACAAATGCTACAAAGTACTGGACAATGGCCATCTCCAAGAAAGAATTCAATCACCTATCTTCACCTTCTATGGTGTTGCCATTGCCAACTCCCCACTGTCAGTTTTCTAGAGGTTTTCCATTGGCCAGAAACTCAAGTGAACCAGCCACATAAATATTCTGGTTTCAGGGGCCTATCAGGGGCTAGATAGCCACATCCTGGTAACCCCCAAGTCTTTCATTCATCTGCTCAGCACAAGCCAAGATTGTGAAGCAAAACTCCCCACTTGCCTGTGAATACAGGTTCAACAACTTTTGAAACTTCAGCATCTTCCACTATAAAAGAGTTCATAAATCCCACTGAAGACGAATTTCTTCCATTTCATTACTGCAGTGTGTAGCATCTACAAAATGCAAGATTTCAGCATGGTCCATGAAGCCATGAACATGAACTCTATTATTTCTTTAACTGGAACTTACTGTAATTTTTTTGATGCCTTGCACTATATTGCTGTCACCAAACAGCAAGTTTAACAATATATGTCAGTGACTCTGATTCAGTACAGTTACTTATCCAGACTACTCTGACAGCACCTTCCAAACCAGTGCTGTCTTCCATCCAAATGGACAACAACAGCTAGTGCATAGAAACACTGTCCATTATCCTGATTTGGAAATGCATCATCATCATCTTCATCGCTGCTGAATTTAAATCCTGAATCTTACTACCCAAGAGCACTGCGGGGCTTGTTCACCAGGAGGACTACCACAGTCCCCGAAGGCACCTCTGCACCAGCTTATTAAAGATAGATAAGGATGGAATAATAGGTTCCAGTCTCACTAGTGACAACCAAATCCTGAAAATGACTAGAACAAAAACCAAATTTACAATTAGTTATGAAGTATAGGGAATGTGTTGCATATGCTCAAAATTCTGGTTTTCATTAGCGAACTGCAAAATCATTGATTTGCTAATCCCACAGCAATTCTATTTAAAGATCCAATTTGAATAATAATGTAACCTTTTAAGATTACTGTATAATATTTGTCTGACTGCTCTCACCATGATGTTTCCTCCTATTTTTGCTGTGCACACCCTCTCTCTTTTTTAAGCAGCTCCTTGGCACTGAGGTAGTCATGTTTCCTCTCTCCTCTTGAGGGTTTTGCATTTACTATGGAGACAGATGGGGCAGGAGTTTCCCAAAAGAAGAAGGCAGGTGACGAGCTCCTTCCACAATTTACACCAGGTTTCTTGAGACTCAGTGCGATCCTAAAACGGCAATGATTCCAGCAGTCAGTCTGGTGCCAGTGATGCACGATGACCTGAAGCCAAAGCAGAGGATACTTCCATTGCCGGGGAGCGCAATTTGTGAAACAGAAGACTAGAGTGATGTCACATTTCTTGCTCGTACATCCCAGCCCCAAAAATTGTGAGCACATCCTTAAATGGTTTGTTTGTTTATTTATCTCTTCCTGAGAGACAGCTTTAAAATAGACATTTGTGTTTGGAGTCAGGCATTAGGTCTATCCAGTGGAACTGACCGACAGTGACTTGAGTAATAATGATTGGAATACCGCTCTTGGTCAGAATACTCAATATGACAGTTACTTTCAATAATCTGTTCTCTTTTATCTTTGTGTGCAGCTACCTGAAAGCCAAAGGATGAAGACCATTAAATTTTCACAGTGAAATTTCAATATGGTAGCCATCAGAACTGGGAATTTTGAGTGATGGAGTCACTGAAACAAACTCTTTTGTCCACCTTCTCTTTGCTAATCATTTCCAAGCAAGCCAATTGAAAGAAGCCCCTGTAAAGTTGTATAGTTCCTTCAGGGCTTCAGAAGCAAATGCTATTAAGGCAATCAACTACATTTTACCAGTCAGGAGCTAGTTAAAATAACTAGCTTTCATGCCTGCTTTCCTTGGCTTCACATCAAATAGAAGAAAAATGAACTGACGTTTTCTTTCATTGTCTCTTGAGATATGTTCAGAGATCATTGATTTGGCTGCAATATTCCCAGAAAAAACTGAGCAAGTTATATACTGTACCTGCTCTGCCTATTTTCTGACAACCTTGGCTACTGGTTCCTAAAGTAGATGCTAATCCCTCACTGAGCATATTTAAGGACCTCAACAGATGAGTCCCAGACTGCCAAATAAGATCACAAAAAGAAATTGGTTCCCTTCTCAAAATAAATTCTGCACCATAATGAATGATTCTAACAGAAATAAATTCCATCCCAAATATATTTAATGCAAGAGAGTCTAGTTTGAGGACTTATAAATGTAATACAGTCTGGTTTGCTGAATAGTATCAGAGTGCTTTATAAACATTTAATGAAGATCAGCAAATTCTAATCCAAATGTGTTGAATCATCTCCAAGAGTTTCATGGGGAGTAAAACAGTATAATAAATGATAGTTAACTAATTGAATTGTAATGTTCCTGTGCTGTGTTCATTTCTGCGACGTATATTGATAAATATTTACATTTTAAATAATAAAGTTGAGCACAGTCCAAAGTGATGATCTATCTAGAATTTTAGTTCCTTTACCATTTGTGTACAGCAACAATATACTAACCAGAGACAATTTTTCAGAATTTGATTACAGAGCTGTGTAAGCAGAGTAGTTCTCAAAAATTTTACTCTTCATACATTCCAAGTAACAATTTATTAAAATGTGAGAAAATGTTTTGATTGTGATTTTTGATTGAAATAAATTTAAGTAGTTTTGTAGAGTAGGGCTCACTATCATGTCTCAATCTTCAGCTTCTGGGTTTTCTCATTGAAGATAGAGCAGAAGAATAAATTTTGTTGTTGTTGTCTAAACTGATGTGATAATGAGGTTAAGGTAAAGGAACCCTTAGGAGAGTGGTCATACTATGATAGAATTCACTGTGCAATTTGAGAAGAAGAATCTAAAATCAGATATATCAGTGTTACAGTGGAGTAAGGAAAACTACAGAGGCATAAGAGAGGAAGTAGCCAGAAGTTGTTTGGAAGGGGACATTAGCAGGGATGAGAGTACAGCAGCAATGGTTGGAGTTGCTGACAAGAGAAGTCAAATGCAGCATAAAAGCAAAAAAATGAAAATGCAATATAACAAAAATTAGTGGGAAACTCGAGGATTATGAAGCTTTTAAGAACCGACAGAAAGCAAAAGAAAAGCTGTAAGGAGAGAAAAGATGAAAAATAAAGGTAAGCTAGCCAATAATATAAAAGGGGATATCAAAAGTTTTTTTTCAGATATGTAAGCAGTAAAAGAGAGGCAAGAGTGTACATCAGATCACTGGAAAATGATTCTAGAGAGGTAGCAATGGGGGACAAAGAATTGCTGGATGGACTCAATAAGTATTTTCCATCAATCTGTGCTGTGAAAGACACCAACAGCATGCTAGAAATTTGAGGATTGAAGGCAGCAGAAGTGAGTGTGGTCATTATTACAAAGGAGAAAGTGTCTGACAGGTCTGAAGGTAAATAGGTCACCTGGACCATATGGCTACACTCCAGAATTTTGAAAGAGGTAGCCATTGAGATTGTGAAAACATTAGTGGTGATTTTGGAAAGTTGCAAATGTCAATCTTAAGAAGGGATATGGGAATAATATGGGAAATTATAGGCCAGTTAGCTTGACCTCAGAGGTTGGTCAGATGTTAGAGTCTATTATTTATAATGAGGTTTGGGGGTTTTGGCACATGATAAAATGGGCCAAACTCGGCATAGCTTTTTAAAGGGAAATCTTATCTGACAAATCTGTTGTAAATAACAGGCATGATAGACAAAGGAGAGTAAGTGGATGTTGTTCAGCTGGATTTTCAGAAGGCTTTTGACAAGGTGCCACACAGGAGGCTGATAAACTAGATAAGAGCCCGTGGTATTACAGGAAAGACACCAGCATTGACAGAAGATTGGCAAAGTGTGGGAATAAAGGTGACATTTTCTGTTTGGCTGGTGTCCTGCAGTGGTAGTTATTGTTCTGCTACTTTTCACATTATTTATTAAATATCTGGACAATGGAATTGATAGCTTTTTTGTCTATGCATAGATGCTACAGGTAAGTGGAGGTCCAGGTAAGTTGAGGAAGCAGAGAATCTATAGAAGGACTTAGACAAATTAAGAAAATGAGCAAAGAAGTGGCGGATGGAATACATTGTAGGGAAGTGCATGGTCATGCACTTTGGTAGAATGAATACATTTTCTAAATGGGGAGCAAATTTGGAAATCAGAGGTGCAAAGAGATGGAGTCCTTGTGCAAGATTCCCTAAAGGTTGATGTGCAGGTTGAATCAGTGGTGAGGAAGGCAAACGTCATGTTAGCATTTATTTTGAGAGGACGATCCATAGGATTTGGAAAGCTGGTCGATACACCAAAATCACGTGTAATTTGCACAAGAGTTAGACAATAGACAATAGACAATAGGTGCAGAAGTAGACCATTCGGCCCCTCGAGTCTGCACCACCATTCTGAGATCATGGCTGATCATTCACTATCAATACCCAGTCCCTGCCTTGTCCTAGATTGTCAGAGATTGAGGAAAACATTTAGAAAAGATTGACTAGGGGGAAGCTACTTTCTTTAGATGGGGTCTGAGAGATCAGCTTTTGTGAAATCTTTAAAATGATGAAACTGTTCTACATAGTAGATACCCAGGAATGATCTATAGTAGGCTATTTAAAAAGTGAGAAAACAATTCGGATTGAAGTTAGAGATGGAATTGGATGCACGTTATCTCTGGCAGGATTTGGATGCCATTACTTCCTTGAAGGAGAGACCTAACTTTATGAACGGCTGTGATGTTTCAGTCCCAGATGAGCTCAAAGCCTTTGATGCAAACTTCAAAAGGGAGAATAAACTTGCCCATGTGTGATTCCTGCAGCATCTGGCAACCCTGTGATCTGTCTTGGACTCCCATTTCAGAACACCTTTCAAGAGGGTGAACCCTCGCAAGCTTACATGCCCCGATGGTGTACCTGATAAAGCACTAAAGACCTGAGCCAGCAAACTGGCGAGAGTTTTCAAGGACATCTTTAATCTCTCATTGGTACAGTCAAAGATTCACACCAGCTTCAAAAAGGCGACATTCATACCCGTGCCCAAGAAGGGCAGGGTTAGCTGTCTCAATGACCATGTCCAGTTGCACTCACATCTACGGTGATGAAAAGCTTTGAGAGGCTGGTCATAACCAGGATTAACTCCTGCCTAAGCAAGGACCAGGGCCTGCTGTAATTTCTATCACCACAATAGTCTACAGTAGATGAAATCTCATTGGCTTTCTACTTGGCCTTGGATCACCTGGACATCAGGCCCTACATATTCATGCAATTACAAAGATAATGGCTATATTTCATTATGAGCTTGAGATTGGATATGTCTGCAAAATCTCTTGAAAATTTCTACAGACGTAACATGAGCAATGAAGAGAGATATTGCTCTTTTAAAGGGGAAATGAGGCAGCGACTGGGGGGAGGTGAGAGTAACTGGGGAATAATAATGGCAGTGACTCAGACAGCTGATGAGACGGCCACGGATTATGCAGAACATAAATACTGAGCATATGAGGAGTATTCCGGGTTGGATAATCCAGGGACGGATGACCAAGTCTTCCTGAAAATGATGAAGGAAGGCCTGAGCTCAGCCCACCAGGAAGTTTTAGATTTAGGCTTAATGGTGGGGTCAACCTATTCTGTGATAGTTTCGTGGGTCAGTGAGATAGACCAAAGAAAGTGTAAGAGAAATCATGAAGTGGCTATAGTGGATGCTGCTGTTGTGATGTTGTTTGTTTGCTTGTCGGTAGCCAGGGCACGAAGCAAGGAACTGCTGGAGTAGTCGTGGGAGAGTAAAGGACTTGATATGCTACAGTTGCGGCCTATTGGGGCATGGTTGAACGCTGATGACCCGCGGATGTACACAACAGCTTTGTAAGGGGGACAGCAAATCAATATGTTAATAGACATAGAGGCATCAGTATCAAAAACAGACTTAACCTTGTCAACAACTGGAGAGGCTATTTATATTAGGGGTGTAGGAGGGAAAACAGTGAAGGCAGAAAGAAGCGAGTCACAAATACTCGAAATCAGGGAAGTGCAGCTTCCAGTGTATTCCTGAGTATGTCCAAATAGTGAGGGTACCATCCTTGGAATAGATATCCTGAGGCCGTTATAGATTCGGGAAGGGAAAATTAATCTGGACAAGTTGGGGCAGCGAACATGTACAACCAATGGAATACACAACCTGGCTAGCATAGTCACAGCCGCCCCAATCATTAGAGACTGAAGCCAGCAGTTCCCCGCAGTGTGGGGTAGACACAAACAAGATTGTGGTCGAGCAAAGAAAGAGCAGAAAGCTACAGCTGGCCAATCAACCACAGCCAAGGAAAGATATCCAGATGGACTTCATGCAGTCCCTTCCCAAAAGCAGGGGGGAAAGCTACTGTGAAGTAATTGTGGATCACTTCACAGGGTGGGGAGAGGTTTCCCAGCAAGGGGCTGTGTGGATTCTAGTTCAGGAATACCTCCCAAGGTAGGGAACCCCAGTTCAGGTGGATTCAGATCAGGGAGCACATTTCACAGTCACGTCAAGTCACTTTTATTGTCATTTTGACCATAACTACTGGTACAGTACATAGTAAAAATGGGACGACGTTTTTTCAGGACCATGATGATACATGACACATGCTCATTGTGATGGTGTTGGAGATGCTGCTCCCGATCCGGACTGACTGAGGTCTCCCAGTCAGGAAGTCTAGGATCCGGTTGCAGAGGGAGGTGTTCAGTATGAAAACTAGACTGAACTATGTAAAAAACAACACAGAAAAAAACTACATTAGACTACTGACCTACCCAGGACTGCATAAAGTGCACAAAACAGCGCAGGCATTACAATAAGTAATAAACAGGACAATAGGGCAGTAAGGTGTTAGTCCAGGCTCTGGGTATTGAGGAGTCTGATAACTTGGGGGAAGAAACCATTACATAGTCTGGTCGTGGGAGCCCGAATGCTTTGGTGCCTTTTCCTAGACGGCAGCAGGGAGAAGAGTTTGTATGAGGGGTGCATGAGGTCCTTCATAATGTTGTTTGCTTTGCGGATGCAGTGTGTAGTGTAAATGTCTGTAATGGCGGGAAGAGAGACCCCGATGATCTTCTCAGCTGACCTCACTATCCACTGCAGGGTCTTGCGATCTGAGATGGTGCAATTTCTGAACCAGGCAGTGATGCATCTGCTCAGGATGTTCTCAATACAACCCCTGTAGAATGTGATGAGGATAGGGGGTGGGAGATGGACTTTCTTCAGCCTTCGCAGAAAGTAGAGATGCTGTTGGACTTTCTTTGCTATGGAGCTGGTGTTGAGGGACCAGGTGAGATTCTCCACTAGGTGAACACCAAGAAATTTGGTGCTCTTAACGATCTCTACTGAGGAACCATCGATGTTCAGCGGGGAGTGGTCGCTCCATGCCCTTCTGAAGTCAACAACCATCTCTTTTGTTTTGTTCACATTCAGAGACAGGTTGTTGGCTCTGCACCAGTCTGTTAGCCGCTGCACCTCCTCTCTGTAAGCTGACTCGTCGTTCTTACTGATGAGACTCACCACGGTCGTGTCATTGGCAAACTTGATGATGTGGTTCGAGCTGTGTGTTGCAGCGCAGTCGTGGGTCAGCAGAGTGAACAGCAGTGGACTGAGCACACAACCCTGGGGGGCCCCCGTGCTCATTGTGATGGTGTTGGAGATGCTGCTCCCGATCCGGACTGACTGAGGTCTCCCAGTCAGGAAGTCTAGGATCCGGTTGCAGAGGGAGGTGTTCAGGCCCAGTAGGCTCAGCTTTCCAATCAGTTTCTGAGGGATGATTGTGTTGAATGCTGAACTGAAGTCTATGAACAGCATCCGATGTACATGTTCTTTTTATCCAGTTGGGTTAGGGCCAGATGGAGGGTGATGGCAATGGTGTCATCTGTTGAGCGGTTGGGATGGTTTGCAAACCGCAGGGGGTCCAGTGAGGGAGGTAGCAGGGTCTTGATATGCCGCATGACAAGCCTCTCAAAACAATTCATGATGATGGATGTGAGTGCAACGGGACAGTAGTTCACAGGGGAAGTGATGAGGGAAATGTACCGACTGCTAGGGATCAACAGCGTTTCCAAGTACCCTACCACCCCCAGAGTTCAGGACTGGTAGAAAAGATCAACCAAACAATCAAGAACACCTTAGGCAAAACTATAGCTGAGATGGGAAAGACATGGGTTGATGCATTGCCAGGAATCCTGATGAGATTGTGCGCAACCCTGAACTCCACGTTGGGTTTCAGCCCTATGAATTATTGATGGGGTGAGCAATGCGACTCCCTTATGAGGTAATTATGGGTTGCGGGGAGCTGGGGGCTTACAGGGAAAGAATGACACAATATGTGAAAGACCTTTGTGACCAACTTAATGTGTTGAAGGACCGAGCAAAACAAAAATAGCGAATCTCTGATAAGAGAGAGCCAGAGGGAAAGGAGATAGTCCTTCCACAGCTCGGTGACAAAGTCATGGTGAGGGTGCTGCGGGAAGGGCCAGGGTTTGCCCCCAGGTGGACAGGGCCACAGACGGTACTCTTAACCAATGATAGGTGTGTCTGTGTGCAGACTCGGCGAGGCAGCCGCTGGAAACACTGGACTCAGGTTAAAGCATACGACTCCCCCTCTTGTTGCCCCGACAGACAGAGCAGGGGATCAAGTGTACCCGGTAACCATGTAATTACAGAGAACCTACGAGAGGGACACCAGTCAGCCATACCAAACCTGACCACAGCTGAAGAAACGCAAAGGCAAAAGACCCCAAGAGCATGGCAGAGGACACAGAGAGCACGATGGAAAACAGTGAATAGCATGCTGTAGTGTGATGATGGTGGTATTCTGTAAGGAAGGCTGGTTGCTGAAGGTAGATGATTAGTTTAATAGCATAGGATAGAAAAGAAATCGGAAAATAGATGGGGAAGGATTAAAGCACAGAGAGCAAGTTCCACAACTTGAATGGCATTTCAGACTGCACGCAGCATCTGAATGCCGTCACCCTCAGTCTGAATGAGGAGCTTTCTGCTGTCGGGCCAGTGATCGACTGGACAGTTCGGAAGGGGGTGCCACCGGGGAGAGGTCCTTGCAGACATTGTCACAGAGACCACCCCAATCCCTTCCTGTACATCGATGAGAGGGCCTGCGGGTGCTCCTGGAAAGAGTGTTTCAGTGACCAGAGAATGAAGGGGTGAAGACAAGGAACTTGTCTTCAAATTCTGGAACAATCTCTCTGCTTAGCATTTGGTAGATAGCAATTGGAAAATATACAGTACTTCTGTTTTCTTCACTTTTTAAAAATCTATTCAATGTATGTATACTGTAATTGATTTATTTATTATTATTATTTTAAAATTTTTGTTAGTTTTTTTTTATCTTCTAGATTATGTATTGCATTGAACTGCTGCTGCTAAGATAACAAATTTCACGTCACATGCTGGAGATAATGAACTTGATTCTGATTCTAACTGTTTGATTATCATCCGGTATGGAGGGGGCTCTGCACAAAATCCAAAAAAAGCTGCGGAAAATTGCAAATTCAGCCAGCTCCATTATGGCTACTTGCTCCACACCCCCACTCCTCAGCATCCAAGACATCTTCAAAAGGCAATGACTCAAAAAGGCGACATCCATCATTAAGGACCCTCATCACTGAGGACATGCCCCCTTCTCATTGCTCGCATCAAGGAGAAGGTACAGGAGCCTGAAGACACACACCTAACATTTTACTGATATCTTTTCCCCCTCTACTGTCTGGTTTCTGAATGGACAATGAACCCATGTACACTACATCACTATTTTTTTTCTTTTATTTTGCTCTTTTTGCATGCCTTATTTAATTATATACAGTATATGTATATATTTCTTATTGTAGTTTATAGTGTTGATTCTGTATTGCAATGTACCTTTGCCAGTAAAAACGAAATTTCATGACATATGTCAGTGCTCGTAACCCCGATTCTTATTCTGCATTTGAGATTCCCTGGAAGGAGAGTGCTGGGTTTCCTAATCCAGAAGCTGTACATATGACTTATCATATTAGGAATAAGAAAAGAACTCACTTACTCCCGGAATACAAAGTATATGGTGTTTTGCCACCAATGGAATGGCTAGAGTGAATGATATTAAGTACATCAAGGTGGAAGGAGCAAGATAAGCTTATCAGCACCTCAGAGCTGTGCTTCCATTCAATGGTTGATTAGCCACCTTTGCTCTACCTTCTTTCATCGTTTATCTATCATTCTAATTTAAAATAAACAACTGACATTTCATCTAAATTGATAAGGTTCTAAAGTAAATACTGAAATATGGGGGAGGCTTCAGGCGATGGGAAATTTTAAAAGTTGAAGAGCGAGGACAATGTGACAGTGCCGGGTGGGAGGATGGACAATGTGTGTCAGGAGGGCAAAGCATACAGACAGGGGAACAACTTCGTGTCAGTCTAACAGGGGGAAAAAATAGATTGTGTTTTCATTCTGAATTCATGCAGCATTCCTAAAAGAGAAGAGAATTGATGGCAATGTGAGAAAGGGATAATCCTGATGGTGTAGGATGGGATAAAGTCAGAGAGGAGGGACATTAGCTACGAAATTGAAAATTGGACTGAGTTCGGGTGGCTCTGAGGAAGAGCGAAGCTGAGAAGCAACCGGTGGGAGTTGTTTAATTGCTGAATGGTAACATGGTATAACTCAGAAACGGTGTTGCACGTAACAGCATTAATACTGTAAACATGATGGATTTTAATCTGCTTTTTTAGTTGTTTCGAGAAAGAATATTTTCTTGCTTTTCCTAACAGCTCTGACTTTGGTAGTGGGTTTAGATTTTTTTCTGTATAATAAAATTATTGTTTTTCAATATTACGATTTAATTTTTATGAATACAGGATCTTGTGACTGTTGCTGTATTTTTAATACAATGTATTTGGTACTTTTTTTGACTTATAATACATATCTTCTTGTACTCCGTATTCCTTTATGCAGAAACTAATAAAAATATTGAAAGAGAAACAACATGGAAAAGAACCTTCCCTCCCTTCAATCCACACCGCCCAGTTATCCCCAATTTATTCCTAGCCTATCACGAGGCAACGTACAAGAACCAACTAACCTACCAACCAAAATATCTTTGGATAGCGGAGGGGAGCCAGAGCACCCAGAGAACCTATTCCGTCATAAGTACAAACTCCTGACAGACAGCAGTAGAAAGTGACCCCTGGTCGCTTGTACTGTAAAGCATTACTACGCTACTGTGCTGCCCCATGTGTGTACGGCCTGAGAGAAATGAATTAATAATATTACTATGGAGGAAAAATTCATAGACAAAATGGTTTTCAACATCAGTTGTAGACTAGGGAATGTCATTTTAATTGTGTTGTCGTGCAATGATTCAGTATTAGTTAACAATCTAGTTATGGGTCCTTTAGGGACAGTTATTCATAATATGATATAATTTTATAAAGGTTGAAAGTGATTTAGTTCAAACTGAAACCAAGGCCATTAATCTAAATTTTAAAAATGATGAAGGCATGAGACACAATTGTCTGTAGTAATAGGAAAGCTATTACAATAGATAAGAAATAGATAGCATTTAAACAATTAATACATAATTTACAAGTATCTCATTATTTAAGGCATAAAACCCAGTGGAGAAAAATAGTTTCACCATGGATAACAAGGAGCGAGATTAGTGATGGGGTCCCAGCTGTTCAGAATCTTTATCAATGTTTAAATGAAGAAAATAAGCATAAGATATTGCCATCGCAAACAAGAGAAAATCTGCTGATGCTGTAAGTCGAAGCAATTCACACAAAATTCTGGAGGAACTCAGCAGGCCAAGCAACATCTCCAATCTTGCTGAAGGGTCTTGGCCCAAGACATCGACTGTACTCTTTTCCATAGATGGTGCCTGACCTGCTGAGTTCCTCCAACATTTTGTGTGTTGTTTTCATAAAATATTGCCAATATATTTCAATAATGGCAGTCTGGGTTTTAAGGAGGTTTCAGAGGCTTCAAGATATTCAAGAAGCTAAAATATTTGACAAGAAATTTGCAGAAAGAATATATTGTGGAAAGATGGAAAACATCCACTTTTTAAAATGGTGACCTAATCAATAGCAATCACTCAAACAGACTGGTGTCTTTAAACATAAGTATCTGAAAGATGTGTTACTAGAGGTTATTGACAGCATCTCGGATCTAGGCTCTACAACCTCAGTTTCTGTAAGGTCCAATACAGAGGCTGTAATATCCAACTGAGCAAAGGAAAGTGGATCAACAGAAAGTTGACAGACAATATCAAAATATGTACTCATCAAACTTTTAAGGACATTTTTGAGACTCTTAGATAGGAATATAGTGTATATATTGATCATGAAGTGGGTAAAAGTTTGGGACAAGTCATGGACCAAAGGGTGAACTCTGCTGTACAGTTTCATGTGCTACACTCAGTGGCCACTTTGTTCGGAACACCTATACGGACGCACGTTAATGCAAGTCTCTAATTGTCCAATCACGTGGCAGCAACTGAGCGCATAAAAGCATGCATACTTGGTCAAGAGGTTCAGTTGTTGTTCAGACCAAACTTCAGAATGCGATCTAAATGACTTTGACAGTGGAATGATAATTGGCGCCAAATTGGGTGGTTTGAGCATCTCAGAAGCTGCTGATCTCCTGGGATTTCACTCACAACAGTCTCCAGAATTTACAGAGAATGATGCAATAAACAAATGAGCAGCAGTTCTGTGGGTGAAAATGGCTTGTTAACAAAAAATGGCTAGTCAGGTTCAAGCTTATAGGAAGGCAACCCTCACTCAAATAACCCTGTGTTACAACATTTGGGTAGATGGAGCTTGGGTAGATAGAAATCCATCTCTAAGAGATGGAAGATTCTTCAGCTGCCTTCCGACCATACCCACTCATGGGAAAGGCTTTGGGACTAAACCCTGAGGACAAACCCGTTGCTGGAGACCCTAAGGCAGTCTAATGTTGTCTTCAACCTCGCTCTAGCAATTCCTGTGACATCACTGGTGCCAAGCTATATCAGCCCTTGCCCTTCCCTTGGACAACATCGGTGTCATGGAGAGGGGAGACTTGCTGCTTGGGCAACTGCTGGTCTTCCATACAACCTTGCCCAGGCCTGTGCCCTGGAGAGAGACTTTCCAGCACAGATCCATGGTCTCGTAACAGATGCCATCACATCACATCACATCACAACATTGGAATGCAGAAGAGCATCAGACCTCAAAATGGATATGCTACAGGAGCAGGAGACCATGAACATACACTCAGTGGCCATTTTATTAAGCATGGGAGGTAACTGGGTGTACTTATTAAAAACATGTTTATTAGGGGAATTGAAGGATAATTAGAAGATGGCACTTTCAGCCAAAAAGTACGCCATGATCTTGTTGTATGGGGAAGCAGAAGCAAGGAACCAAATAGTCTGCTCTTTTAACAACACACACAAAATGCTGGTGGAATGCCAGGCAGCATCTATAGGGAGAAGCACTATCAACGTTTCGGGCTGAGACCCTTCGTCAGGACTGTTTTTTAAAGAGATCCAGAGCGGGGTGTCCATGAAGAGGAGGAGGGTTGAAGATGGGAGAAGGGGTCATCGGTGGGGGTAGGAAAGTCCTTGCCAAAGAAGTAAGCTCGGAGACGGAGCCGACGGAAGAAGAATTCAGCGTCATGGTGTACATGGAACTCACTGAGGCGTGGGCGAAGGGGGACAAAGCTGAGGCCCTTACTGAGGACAGAGCGCTCTGCCTCAGAGAGTTGAAGGTCGGAGGGAATGGTAAAGACCTGGCACGGATGAGAGATGGGATCAGAGGGGGGAGGGCGGCTGGTAGTGTCAGTGGAGAGGTAAAGGTTGGGGTGAGAGGAAAATTGAGCCTCTGAGGGCCCAGGTGCTGACGATGGGATCTGAGGGAGAGGGGATTGCAGTGTGGTGGTGGGGGAAAGGGAGACGGGAAACACAATCACAGCATGTGAAGACCCTGCCCGGAGTTAAAGTCTGGAGTCGCTGTCGGTGGTTGCGCAATCGCTTTGAAGCTGTCCATGGTCGTTGGAACCCGCGTTGATGGTGCTAGAGTCCAGATTTTCAATATGCCCTGGGTCGCTGGAGCAGCCGAGATCGACAGCCCGGGCGAATCCATGGTCGTTGGAACACGTGATGATGGTGCTGGAGTCCGGGTTTTGAATATGCCCTGGGTTGCTGGGGCAGCCAAGATTGACGGCCGGGGTGAATCCACGGTTGTTGGAACACGTGGTGTGGTACTGGAGTCCGGGTTTTGAATATGCCTAGGGTTGCTGGGGCAGCCAAGATCGGTCCTGACGAAGGGTCTCGGCCTGAAACGTCGACAGTGCTTCTCCTTATAGTTGCTGCCTGGCCTGCTGTGTTCCACCAGCATTTTGTGTGTTGTTTGAATTTCCAACATCTGCAGATTTCCTCGTGTTTGAGTCTACTCTTTTATGTTTTATGTTCTTAAGATCTTCTATCAACTGATTTTTATTGCAGGCAATCTCAACATTTAACTTCGATGCATAAATTTGATTCCTAATGACACTCTTGAAAGGCCTCCCTCGAAAGGTCAGACTAAGTTGCTTATTTCTAGACTCTTCAGTCAATGTAAAGATGACATTCAGGAGAAACAAAAGGTTATTTGGCCCATGAAGCCTGCTTCACCATTCATTAAGATCATGGCTTATTTTCTACCTCCCAGCACTAATTTCTAGCATTATCCCATCTCCCTTGATACTAAATTCTATTGATTTCTATTGAATAAACTCAATAGCTGAGCTTCCAAAACCTTCCAGGGTAAAGAGTTCCAACATGTTACCAGGAGGAAAAAGGAGTAACTTTTTCCTTTTCTCACTCCTAAATGGCCAATTCCTCAGAGTTCTGCGGCCCTCAGCAAGGGAAACATTTAGTTCCATTATTTGTTTCTGATTGCAGAACCAATTCGCAAAGCATATCAGTATATTTGACTCCATATGTCCTAACCACTGGAGTAATTTTCCTTCCATCCAGCCTACCAGCTCCTCTTAAGAATAGCATGGTGGTGTAGCAGCAAGTGCAATTCTTTACAAGGCCTGCTGTGAGATCGGGGCTCGATTCCCAGCGCTGCTTGTAAGGAGTTTGCATGTTCTTTGCATGATCGCATAGATTTCCTCTTGAAGCTGCAGCTTACTCACACTTTCCAAAGATGTATCGTGAGTTGTGGACACACCATGTTACCGCTGAAAACGTGGCGACAAGCGTGAGATGATTTGACGAAAATGACGTATTTCACTGAATGTTTTAATCACATGACCAGCTAATCTTTAAATCTTTAATATCATGAGAATTCCAGTCAGATTACTATCTGTCTTGCTAAATAGAACGAGGAACACACACAGTGCCTTGAAAAAGTATTCAGCACCCACAACTACTTTCACATTTTACTGTCTTATTTTCTAAATACAAAATATATTGAGCTAATTTACAAAACATTGTCCATCATGTCAAAGCAAAAGAAAAGTTCTAAAACCTGTCAACAACTTACTAAAAAATAAAAACCAGAATCCTGAGGCAAAAACGTATTGATCTCATTTCTAATTACTATGTAACCCTCCTCAGGTGCCTTACCAACCCACCCAATTTGTTAATGTAGAAAACTGGAGGATGACCTGAATAAACAGTCCTTCTCTTTGTAAAGTCAACAGTACGGCAGATTTTCAACAGACCAAACCAAAATGAAAACAAAAGAGCATTCAAGACAAGTCAGAGAAATAAGAGAGAAGCACAACCATCTCAAAGCACTAAACATTGAAACTGCAGTGACACTCTCTAGGTCAGGTCACCCCTCTAAACTTAGTTGTTGGAAAACAATGGCACTTGTAAGACGGGCTAACGTGACACCCACAGTAACTCTGAGCTGCAGACAGAAATCAGTGTCTGCAACAAGAGATAAAATTCAATCTTCAAGCCCTTGTACAGAAAGGGTATTTATGAAACAGTGGAAAGGAAGAAGCCATGGCTGGAAAAAAAGCATATCCTTGCCTGTAAAGACTTTGCAAAGCATCACCTAGAAGATATTACAATGATATGGAAAGTTACGACATTAACTTTCCTATGGTGCAAATTGCATTACCAACTCACCCAATTTATCGATGTAAGTGGTCAGATTAGACTAAAATGGAACTTTTTAGCCTGAGTGCTAAGCAGTCTGTGTGTCATAAATCTAATACTGCGTATTAGCCAAGTAACACCGTCCCTACTTTAAAGTATGGTGGAGGTAGCATTGTTCTATGGGGATGCTTTTCTGCAGCAGGGACTGGAAATCTGGACATGATTGATGGGAGGATGAATGCTGCTAAATGCAGTGAGATCCTAGATAAAAAGCGGCTAGCCTCTGACAAAAAGCTTAAACTGGGGAGGAAGTTCATCTTTGAGCAGGACAATAACCTAAAGCGTTAGAGCAACCATGGAGTTGCTTCAAATCAAGAAAATTGATGACCTTGAGTGACCCAGTCAGAACCCAATCGAACATCTCTGGCAAGACCTCAAGATTGTTGTCCACCACTGCTCCACCACTAACCTGGCACAGCTTGAGCAATTTTGCAAGAGGGAATGGGCAAATCCTGCTCCATAACATTGTACAAGGCAAATAGAGACTTATCCAAAAAGACGACTAGCTGAATTGGCTGTGAGAGGTTGTTCAGCTATGTACTGAGCAAAGGGGGATGAATAGTTTTGAACTACTGACATTACTGCTTCTGAATTTTTAGTTTTATGAGTTTTTTGATTTTCTCTGCTCAAGATCCCTCTGCTCATTAACACTGTTAAGGGTCTTGTCCTTAAAAGTGTTCTGTCACTTTACATTTGACCCACCAATGTGTAAGACCTGACACTTGTTCGGTTTAAACTCCATCCGCCTGTTACAAGGGGCGACAGCGGAGAACCCAAGTGCAGGACACTGATGTCAACTCAGTTGGAGAGGCTGTCGTAGACTTGAACGTAGAGCAGTAAACCAGGGGGATCTTGACAAGGAGAAGGGATGCACAGGGATTCTCTAGAACTAGGGTGGAATTTAGAATTGCCGATTCCAATCAGAATAGGGAACAAAGTATCACACAAGGATTGACCAATGAACTGGCAACCTATGATAGGGTCATCCTCGTTTTTATTTCCCATTCTCTGATTGAAAGCCAGATGTACGGTAATTGGGTAACTAGCAGCAATTAACTGAAATTGGGGTATGATCAGGGAGAAAGGGATGTTAAAGGGGAACGGCTGACCGGAACCATGACACCACCATTAATCTACCCATACCCACAACTGATCTACACCCTGCTGTATACTTTGCTGGTCTTCTGTGCTATTCACAACACTACCAAACTTTGTATCATCTGCAAACTTGCTAAACCTCTCCCCCCATCTAGATTTCCATCCATGTCATTTGTATACATCACCAACAGCAGAGGTCCCAGTTCAAATCTCTGTGGAACACCACTAATCTCAGACCTACAGCTAGAGAATGTCCCTTCAACCACTACCCGATCTCTTCTATGGGTAAGCCAGTTCTGAATCCAAATGACTAACCATTTTTGCCCATAATATTCCTGGCATTAAAATAAGCATGCTGATATCTGTCTGATTGTATGTGTTATTTACTCCAGTCTGTATTTACTGGCCCCCACATCGACCTTCCTCTCCATCTTTCCAGTTTCTGACCTGATAGTCTGGTTCCCATCCCCTGCCAAACTGGTTTAAATTATCCAAATGAGCATTTAATAAATGTTAACAAATACAACTTATTAATGTGTAATTAATACAGTATGTGGATTGCTGGTCTCATTTAGTAAAACTCCCTTGCAAGGCTTTCCTGAGGCAGTATAACCAGGACTTCATAACACTTTTCCTCCATGTATTTCAATCTTCTCCGTAATCACAGTAAAGAGAAAGGAATCAAAGGAAGCTTTGATTGGTTGGGAAAACATATGCAATGGGGAGCATGAATTGCTAACTATGACAAGCAGACACCGAGTTCACCAGATATGATACAAAGTCCAAGCAGGACTCTGCTTGCTTCCGCAGGTTGCAATTTCAATGCTGACTGCAGGATCTATGAAATATGAGATCGTTGAATTCATATAGCGTGATCCCATCCATTGTTATCAGTGACATGAATTATGAACTATGAAGACATTCCTGCTTCCTGTTGAAGGAAGATGCTGCAGCCCACTTTTAACCCACTATATCACCCATCCTCACTTATCTATTTAGTTGTTTAGAGACACAGAGAGGTATAGGCCCTTCCAGACCTTTGAGTCGCACCATCAGAAACCCCTGACATCCCTGACTTAGCCCCAACCTAATCACGTGACAACTCACCAGTTAACCTAACCCAGGGGTCCTAACCCAGTAAAGTAACCTAACCTTACCACTGAAAGAGCCATATGGACCCGTTTCCCACAGAAAAGAAAACACTGGGAGCCACAAAACCCGTTTGACATTTAAAATGAAATAACACTGCATACAACGTTTTTTTTTGCCTTTATGTAATGTATAAACAAACTATAATGTGTTGCATTTATGAAATCGATGAACTCCTGCAGAGCAAACGAAATTACATTTCTGCATGCAACAAAAACATTTTGAACTCCGAAAAAAAGACGTTGGGTTGAAGGTTACTACATCGTTAGCCTACCTTGGATCGAAAAATTAAAAGAAATTGCACACTGGCGGGTGTCAGGCATTGGCAGTGGTGACGTATATTAATAGCGATAAAAACACGTTGTCGCGGTGTGCTACACGCAGTGCTAAAATAACGACATGGAGTCGGTAAACTGCAGTCAAAGATAACTTTATTCGAACTACACAGCCTTGCTTTTAAGCCTCTCTCAACCTGCCCCCCCCATGGGCGCGGATGCTCCAAAAAACACGTACTCACAAACCCCCGTAGGCTATCACCCTTAGCTGGAACGCTGGCAAATTGTGAGCCAGTTCGGATGTGCCAGGAAATGGGTCACCACAACGTTTTATTTAGATTGTACAAGATCACCATAATCTTCAAATTTAGAATTACATTTCAAAAACTAACAAACTAACATAAAATACATTTTAATTAAATACTCATCATTTATTTTCCAAAGCCACAGGGAGCCGCAGCACAGAGTTGAAGGAGTCGCATGCGGCTCCGGAGCCACGGGTTGCCGACCCCTGACCTAACCAGTAAGTCTTTGGACTGTGGGAGGAAACCAGAGGAAGCGCATGCACTCCACAGGGAGTAGGTACTGGGACTTCTTACGGACGATGCTAGAATTGAACTCTGAACTCTGGTCCCATGCTGTAATTGCGTTAAGCTTACTGCTACACTACAGTGGCACCTAAGAGTTTATTTCACAGGCATCAGCAATTAGGGCTTGCTGCAGGTTTAGATTGTAATATTTGGTTTGGGTACGTTAATATTTGATGCTTGTTGTTTTCATGTATTCTAAGAGACGCAAAACCGACCACCTTCTTATGAAGAAATTCTACACCTTGAAGACAAGAAGGACGAACAGAAGAAAAGAGTCTGATCTTCCTTTTAAAGACTTTTACGATGAGTGATTGATAAGTTTGTGGCCTAAGGTGGAAGGAATCAATTTCAGAAAACCTCGCACATTTATTTTTCACCCTCCCCTAGTGTTGCCACCATGTCCTCATGGACCTCCTTGGGTGATAAGCCCTTGAGACCGAGGTAGTGGATGACTGCACAAGCCGATGGTGTCCATTTTCTCAGACAGTACTGACTTGAAATTTTCAGTTATCTGAAACAGAAATACCACAAAAGTTATTAACTCCAAACTTTCTGCATTTTCACTCAAAGAGTTGAACTGCACAAGCATCTAACGAGAGCTGTATAACTTATCTCCTTCTACCTTAGGCCACAAACTTATCAATCACCCCGCTGTGAACCACTTTCTGGAGGTCCAAGATGCCGACTTCTACAAAGAAGGGATCTGTATGCTCCACAACCACTGGACTAAGTGTGTAAATGTAGGAGGGGACTATGTTGAAAAATAAATGTGCTAGATTTTCTAAAATTGACTCCTTCTACCTTAGGCCACAAACTTATCAATCACCCGTCGTATTTAATTGTAGGGAAAGGGAATTCCATCCATCTATCTATCTATTATCTATCTACCTCTTATCTGTCTATCTCTTATCTATCAATCTATGACCTGTCATTTCTATCATCTGTCATCAATCTATTATCCATCTATCTTTTATCTATCTATCTATCTATCTATCTATCTATCTATCTATCTATCTATCTATCTATCTATCTATCTATCTATCTATCTTTTGTCTATGTATTGATCTATTGATTAAGATGCTGTACAGAACAGGTCCTTCTGGTCCTTTGAGCTGCACCACCCAGCAACACCCTAGCCTAATCATGGGACAGTTCACATTAACCAATTAACCTACCAACTGGTACATCACTGGACTGGGGGAGGCAACAATTTGAATGTAGTTTGTAATTTAGTATTTGTAGAATGAATTTAAAAACTAGGCTAAAAATCTTCGTTAATAATGGTTTTGAATGAGAACCAAGATGGGTAAATAGCATTAAAATATATATCATTCAAGACCTGATGTAAATGGCTGGCTCTAAAATCTTAAGCACCACTGACATAAACCTCACAGGTCTGCAGTTACTTAGCTTGTCCTTTTTGCTCCATCATTTTGTCTCAATCATTGCTTCCTATAGAAATCTAAGGTAGATTTCTGGGAATTTATCAACCCATATATGTACCACAGCATCCAAAACCCCCCACGAGGAAATATGCAGATGCTGGAAATTCAAGCAACACACACAAAATGCTGGTGGAACACAGCAGGCCAGGCAGCATCTATAGGGAGAAGTACAGTCGATGTTTCAGGCCGAGACCCTTCATCAGGACTAACTGAAAGAAAAGATAGAAAGAGATTTAAAAGTGGGAGGGGGAGGGGGAAATCCAAAATGATAGGAGAAGACCGGAGGGGGTGGGATGAAGCTAAGAGCTGGAAAGGTGATTGGCAAAAGGGATACAGAGCTGGAGAAGGGAAAGGATCATGGGACGGGAGGCCTGGAGAGAAAAAAAGGGGGATGTGAGCAGGCAAGGAGTGATTGTGAGAGGGGCAGAGAGAGAAAAAAGAGAGAGAAAAAGGGGGGGGGGGTAAATAAATAAATAAACAAACAGATAGATAGATAAATAAAGGATGAGGTAAGAAGGGGAGGAGCGGCATTAACGGAAGTTAGAGAAGTCAATGTTCATGCCATCAGGTTGGAGGCTACCCAGCTGGTATATAAGGTGTTGTTCCTCCAACCCAAGTGTGGCTTCATCTTGACAGTAGACGAGGCCATGGATAGACATATCAGAATGGGAATAGGATGTGGAATTAAAATGTGTGGTCTCTGGGAAATCCTGCTTTCTCTGGCAGACAGAGCATAGGTGATAAGTTATACAGCTCTCGTTACATGTACGTGCAGTTCAACTCTTTGAGTGATTATGTAGAAAGTTTGAAGTTAACAACTCCTCCTTCTACCTTAGGCCACAAACTTGTCAATCACTCCTGCTGTGGACCACTTCTACAAAGAAGGGATCCATATGCTCCATGACCGCTGGACTAAGTGTGTAAGTGTAGGAGGGGACTATGTTGAAAAATAAATGTGCTAGGTTTTCTAAAATTGACTCCTTCTACCTTAGGCCACAAACTTATCAATTACTCCTTCTAAGTATTCACAAAACTGTAAATGGTAGTAACGCATTTAAGCCACTGTGGTAGTAATATCTCTGATGGTCACTGACATTATGCTAAGGAGGTCACTGTACCAATTAATTTTGTGTTTACAAATAATGTCTCTTCAGTGTTCCTGTCTGCAAAGGCAAACTACAGATCCTGAGCTATTAACAGAAGATAAGGAGGAAGATCAGCTTTATTTGTCACACGGACATTGAAACATCAAAATTTACTGTGAAGTTCATCATTTGCGTCAACAACCAACACGGACCAAGGATGTGCTGGGGCAGCCCATTAGTGTTGCCAAGCTTCTTGTGTCGATATTTCATACCCAGAGCTTCATTAACCCGAACCCGTTTGCGTTTGGAATGCGGGAGGCAACTGTAGCACTTGGAGGAAACTCTCACAGTCACAGGGAGAACATACAAACTCCTTACAGACAGCAAAAAATTGACCCATAATAGCTGGGGCCATAAAGCAATGCAGTAATCGCTAGGCTGGCATGTCATCCCCCATGCTATCGTGTCACCCCTACACTACCAGACCATCCCTAGGCTACCCGTGTTACCCCTGTGTTATTTGTGCCATCCCCTATGCTGCCATGTCATTTCCTAGGCTACTGCGCTACCCTTAAAGTGAAATCCATCAAGTGAATGGGGCCATATAGTTGTTGTAGATGTGGCTGAGATAAAGCTATGGAGCACATTCGGCCTCTTGGCTCGGTATGATGAGGGACTGACCCTAAGCTCAGCGGTACGTCTGGTAGAGGAGCAGTGAGCAGGTGGGGAAGACTGTAATGTGCTAGCTGGCAGTTTAGCATGAACCTGTTGTCCAGCCATTAGGAGGTCCAGACCCACACTTGCATGGAGATGTAAACGTCCACCTCAAACAAAGTAATTCCCTGACCACATGAATGAAAAGGTTGGAATTGATCAAGGGTCTCTAGGCTACTCTGATGAATCTGAATTGTCATTAGTTCAGTTTGAAAATCAATTCTTATCGCTAATGTACACAGCTTATTCAATCGATTGCTAGAATTTAAATAGCTTAATTGATTTGAAAGAAAGCAAGTGAGTCTTGAAATTTCATGAAAAACTCATGGGAGAGTCATGTCACTAAATAACTTAATCTCTTACAAAACCTAAGTGCTTTTGTTTTCTTGACATCTATTGAAGTCTTCCAAATGCTCTTCACATTGACGAATAATTTGAGTATCTGCGTGGATATCGTAACTGTAATTCAATATCATTCTAATGGAAGAATTGCAGTGCACACTGATCATTATTGATATGAAGCAATTGCTCAATACACTTTAGTTCCCATGCCTAAAGTTCAGTTTCTCAAACTGTTCCAGAGAGGATTTGGAGAGATTACAGTAATGAGTAAAGCTGCTTAATGTCACTCAACTCTAACAGCAGGTGTATGCCATGGGAATGTGCCACGCAAGACTTGTGTTTTATTTCTGTAAATTATCATCATTATTTGCTGTGATCGTGATCTAAATGATCATGATTGTTCTTGGTAAAATTTTCAATGGAACTGGTTTGCCATTTCCTTCTACTGGGCAGTATCTTTTCAAGATTGGTGAACCCAGTCATTATCAGTACCCGTCAGAGACTGACGGCCTGGTGGCAGTGGTTGCATAGCCAGGACTTGTGATATGCACCACTGATCATACGACCATCCAGCACCTGCTCCCATGGCTTCACGTGACCCTGATCGAGGGGCTCAGCAGGTGCTACACTCTGCCCAAGGGTGACCTGCAGACTAGCAGAGAGAAGGATCACCTTACACCTCATTTGGTAGAGACGTGTCTCCACCCCACCACTCATTTCTGTAAGTAAATGCTGAACAATTCAGGTTCAGACTGTAATTTGTTTATCATATGTACATCACTACATGCATGGTTTTCATCCTAGGGACGTGCTGGGGACAGCCCGTAAGTGCCAACAAAGCATGCCCACAATGCTCTGCAGAAAAAAAGCAGCAAAGCAAGCCCTATTTCTCCCTTCCACACACCCACACACACACGGACAGTCCTCTAACTCCAGGGCAGGTCTCCAGGCTTCAACTTCCAGACTACCAATTGACCTTCAGGCTCCGATCTTCACTATCAAACCCCTAGACTAGCCAATGATGGCAGCCCAAATTCCAGGCTTGAACTTTGGACAGACCGGCTCTTGTGCTTCCTCATGTCTCCTGCTTGCATCCACTCTAGCATGCTGGCCTACAAGCATGGAGTGGAGGCCTGGACTGTGGATGTTCTTCTTCACTCATCCATGTCGCTGGACTTCGAATGTGAAATAGAGGCCTGAATCCTAACTCCTCCGTATCCTTGTCCCCAAGAGATCTTGGGGTCCAAGTCCATAGGATACTCAAAGCAGCTGCGCAGGTTGACTCTGTGGTTCAGAAGGCATACCGTGTATTGGCCTTAGTCAATCGTGGGATTGAATTTAGGAGCCGAGAGGTAATGTTGCAGCTATATAGGACCCTGGTCAGACCCCATTTGGACTACTGTGCTCAGTTCTTGTTGCCTCACTACAGGAAGGACATGGAAACTATAGAAAGGGAGCAGGGGAGATTTACAAGAATGTCGTCTGGATTGGGGAGCATGCCTTATGAGAATAGGTTGAGTGAACTCGGCCTTTTCTCCTTGGAACAATGGAGAATGAGAGGTGACTTAACAGAGGTGTTTCAGAATACAGGCATTGATCGTGTGGATAGTCATTATCCCAGGGCTGAAATGGCTAGCACGAGATTGCACAGTTTTAAGGTGTTTGGAAGTAGGTACAGAGGAGATGCCAGGGGTAAGTATTTTACGCAGAGAATGGTGAGTGTGTGGAATGGGCTGCCAGCGATGGTGGTGGAGGCAGATATGATAGGATCTTTTAAGAGACTCCTAGATAGATACATGGAGCTTAGAAAGATAGAGGGCTATGGGTAACCCTGGTAATTTCTAAGGTAAGGACATGTTCGGCACAGCTTTGTGGGCTGAAGAGCCTGTATAGTGCTGTAGGGTTTCTGTGTTTCTATGTTGCACATTTTTCCATGTTTCTAAAATCTAATCTGACTTCTAACTTCCCCGCATCGCTATCCTTAAACCCTAATCTGATCTATGGCTCCCCTCTCTGTCCCCTAAACCACCTCTACAAACTTAAAAAACAAGTAAATCTGTGTCACAATCATGATGATCTTGACAAATAACCAAGAATTCAAAGGTTCCCAACCTTGATTCCATAGACACTTTACTTAATGGTATTGATGCATGGCATGAAAAATGTTGGGAACCCCTGCTCTAGATCTGAACAAAGGAACATGTATATAATATACAGTGTCTTAACACTTCTCTCAGAGTGGAAGTTCTCAACCAATTTTTGGGCTGAGGAAGCAAGTGAGGAGAGAGTAACCAAGAAATAAGATAGACACATCCCAAAGAAGAAGAATTATTTGAAAAGCAAGATGACACAACAGTGGCTAACAAGTAAAAGCCAACATAAAAGCCAAGCGAGACCTTATATTAGAGCAAAATTTAGTGAGAAGTTAGAGGATTGGGAAGCTTTTAAAAACCAACAGAGGACAACTATAAAAGTCATTAAGGTAAGGATGGAATATGAAAGTAAGCTAGCCAGACTACCAATAGCTAAGTATGTTATAGAGGACACCAAAAGTATCTTCATTTGCACAAAGTGTAAAAGAGAGGTGAGAGTGGATACTGGACCACTGGACAATGATGCTGGAGAGGTGGTAATGGGGTCAAGGAACTGGCGGACAATCTGAATAAGTATTATGAATCTGTCTTCACTGTGGAAGACACAAGCAGTATGCTAGAAGTTCCAGATGTCAGGAGTCATGAGGTGTGTGAAGCTACCATTATTAGGGAGAATGTTCTTGGGAAACTGAAAGGTCTGCAGGTAGATAAGTCACCTGGACCAGATGGTATGCACCCTAGAGATCTGAAAGATGCTGCTGAAGAGATTGTGAAGGCAGTAGTAATGATCTTTCAAGAATTGCTAGATTCTGGAATGGTTCCAGGAGACCGGAAAATTGCAAACATCACCCCACTCTTCATGAAGGGAGAAAGGCAAAAGAAAGTAAATTATAGGCCATTTAGTCTGACCTCAGTGATTGGGAAGATTTTGGAATCAATTGAAAAGGATATGATTTCAGGGAACATGGAGGTACATGATAAATTAGGCTGTAGCCAGCATTGCTTCCTCAAAGGAATATTTTACCTGACAAATTTTTGAAATTCTTTGAAGAAATAACAAGCAGGGTAGACAAAGGGGATTCTAGTATGGATAAAGCATACTAGAATCTACTAGTGGGAATAAAGGGAGCCTTTTCTGGTTGGCTGCCAATAACTAGTGTCCACGGGGTCTGTGTTGGGACCGATTCTTTTTACATTATATGTCAATGATTTGAATGATGGAATTAATAGTTTTGTTGCAAAGTTTACAGATGATACAAAGGTAAGTGGAGGGGCAGGTAGTTTTGAAGAAGTAGAGAGGCTAGAGAAGGACTTAGACAGATTAGGAGAATGGGCAAAGAAATGGTGGATGGAATACAGTGTCAGAAGTGTATGGTCATGCACTTTGGTAAAACAAATGAAAGGGCTGACTATTTTCTAAATGGAGAGAAAATACAAAAAAAACTGAGGCGCAAAGGGACTTAGGAGTCCTTATGCAGGATTCCCTAAAGGTTAATTTGCAAGTTGAGTCTGTGGTGAGAAAGG
This sequence comes from Hypanus sabinus, assembly GCF_030144855.1. Taxonomy (NCBI): domain Eukaryota; kingdom Metazoa; phylum Chordata; class Chondrichthyes; order Myliobatiformes; family Dasyatidae; genus Hypanus; species Hypanus sabinus. The sequence continues at coordinate 33,090,927 of NC_082708.1, read as the reverse complement.
CACAGGTGATGTTAGCATTCATTTCAAGAGAACTGTGTTGAGAATTGATAAAGCGCAGGTGAGGCTTCACATGGAATATGTGAGCAAGTTTGGGCCCCTTATCCTAGAAAGAATGTGCCGAAACTGGAGAGGGTTCAAACAAGGTTCATGAAAATGATTCCAGGTTTGAACAGCTATGAAGAGGGTTTGATGTCTCTGGGCTTGTAATTCAGAAGAATGAGTGGTGACCAAATTGAAACCAATTGAATGGTGAAAGCCCTTGAGAGAGTGGATGTGGAGAAAAAAATTTCTTACGGTGGGAGTTCAGAGGACAGAGCCTCAGAATAGAGGGGCAGGACAGAGATGAGGAGGAATTTCTTTAGCCAGAGAGTGATGATACTGTGGCATTCATTGCCATAGGCAGCTGTGGAATCCAAATCTTTGTGTATACTTAAGGCAGAAGTTGATAGATTCTTTATTGGTCAGGGCATGAAAGGATAGGTGGGAAGGCAGGAAATTGGGCTGAGAGGGTAAATGGATCAGCCATGATGAAATGGCAGAGCAGACTCATTGGGCCAGATTGCAAAATTCTGGTCCTAGATTTTATGATCTTATGGTCTAAGTATTAAATAGAGACATTCTGGGATCTGCTCCTGTACAGAACACAATGACTTGCCCCAGCAAATATATCAGTTTCACTGCAAGCTTCAAGTCACTAGAAAGAGAAAAGGACCTGGTTGAGTCTGGAGTACTAGACAAATCAGGACAGGCTAGAAAATTGGAGCAAAAATTGAATGCTCAATATACAACACTGAGATTCTTTTAGTTGTCTGAGGGTATCTCCTACAGAATCTTGTTGTACACCATCAGATCCATAGGAATAGTTCTGGTCTTCCCATAATAATTTACAATTAAGTTCATTATTCAGTTTCCATCAAAATCTCATCATCGCTAACTCAAGCCATTATTTTCTAAGTAATTTTGAAATTTGCTTTTAGTCTTTATAGTATTTTAAAAAGAAGATAAATGCATGTTTTAAAAGACAATAAATAGAATCGTAATCTTGAAACAACCGGCACTGGGAACATTATCTGTCATCATGCACCTTCCAGAAGCCATGTAAACCATGGCAAGAGGTGACTGACTAACAGAGGCACCTTTATCAATATTCAGCCCGTGGTGCAGGATCAGTTCAGCAAATGGTGACCCTGACGTAGGGTGTCAGCTGGAAGTAAAGCCTATTCATTTGCTTCCACTGTGCCTGCCAGTGTCCGCAGCAGCTTGTTCATGCTCCAGTTTCCAGCATCTGCAGTCGCTTGTGTCTTCAACAAATGGAGCCAGAGTAATCCTGAACTTTACTTTCAGCCTTTATAGGATTTTAGTTCCTGCAAATGTACTGCTAGCATTGCGTTATTCCCCTAGAAAAAGCCCACATAACTGAAAGTCAGGAATACAAATTAACTGTGAACTGAAACTATACAATGAAGCGTAGCAACCAATAGCTAATTGTTCATCACAAACCTATTAATTAAGCAGCCTCAGAAAATGCAAGGGAAAAATAGCCACGAGGTGGCATGAAACTGGATTGGAAAGCAATCATTTTCTTCGCTGCTTTGCAATCCAAATTTGACCTTTCCTTTGAGTTTCTGGCTGTAGTGATTTCCAAGTGAAATCGCCTCAGAACTGAAATGGGACAGGGCTGTTCTATTTGCTGTTTATATTAGAGTCATAGAGTTATGTAGCACAGAAACAGATCCTTCCGTGTTAATGAAGTCCTATTTGCCTGCACTTAACCCAGGGGTTCCCTGGGGTCCACAGACCCCTTGCTTAATGATAATGGTCTATGGCATAAAAAGAAGGTTGGGAACTGTTACATTTGAACCCATAGCCCTCGAAACCTTTCCTATCCATGTGGACACAATGGACTGCAAATGCTGGAATCTGGCATGAGAGGTAATTGCAGGAAGAACTCAGCGGGTTTAGCAGCATTTATGATGGAAACAGAGAAAGAGGGAAGCATGGTAGCATGATATTTGACAGAGCCAGCTGTGAGGCTGGAGTTTACTTCCCACCCCATCTATAAGGAATCTGTCCACTCTCCCCATGACTACATGGTTTTGCTCAGATGCTCCGGTTTCCTCCCACATTCCAAAGACATATGGGTTGGGGTTAGTAAGTTGTGGGCTTGCTACTTTGGCTCACTTTTTGTCTTGCTTTTCCTACCTCCCGATCAACACATCCAAGATATTGGAGAAACTCATCTGGTCAGACAGCATCTATGAAAATGAATGAACAGTCAACATTTTGGGCCAAAACCCTTCATCAGGACTGGAAAGAAAGAGGAGAAGTCAGAGTAAAAAGGGAAGGGAAGGGAAGGAAGAAATACAAGGAGGTGGGTGATAGGTGAAACCGAGAGAGGGGAAGGGATTGAAGTAAAGAGCTGAGAAGTTGATTGGTGAAAGAGATAAAGGACTGGAGAAGGGAGGATCTCCTTTCAGGGTCAGATCACTGACCCTGGCACCTGGGAGGCAACATACCATCTGGGTGTCTAATTTGCATCCACAAGCTCTCCCACATATTCTGCTAACTACAGATTCTCCTATCATCACTGCATTTCTCCTCTACCCCTTCCCTTTTGAGCCACAGTGCCAGACTCAGTGCCAGAGACCCAGTTGCTGTGGCTCCCCCACCCTCCATCATAGTATCCAAAATGGTATACTTGTTATTGAGCTAAATGGTGGCATGATCATTGCAACAACAGGGAGAAGAGTTGAGATAGTTCTGAAGAAACACCTCACTTGTCCAACTTGCTGTAGGTTACAAGGATGTGCTTTACAAAGAATACTGCGGTTCTATCAAACTTACATGTCTTTCTTACTATGCTTCTAATGAAGCAGAACTACGAATCAATAGTTTTGATGTGTTGAAAAGAATTGTGCCTTGTAAGACGGAAGAAACACTTTCAATAATTTTTATCATGCTGATTTCTATAATTTCTTCTCATTAAAATGCTGAGTGTACAATAAAAGGAGAATTATAGGCTGGATATAATCTATCTTCATCTGACATCCTTGCTTTTCTCAGTGGAAAATGTTTAAATCATGGTAGAGTTATTGGCAAGCTCCATGCCTTGCACATTCTGGAAAATGACAGATCTTTCTGACCTAGCATACATTTCATAGTGTGAGAGCAGTGAATCTGTGGAGTTCATTTTCACAGATGGCTGTGGAAGCCAAGTCACTGTGGGCATTTAAAGCAGAGCTTGATAGATTCTCGATTAGTCAGAGCATCAAAGGTTACAGGGGGGAAGGCAGTAGAATGGGGCTGCGAAAGACAATAAAATCAGCCATGATGGAAATGATAGAACAGACTTGATAGGCTGAATGGCCTAATTCTGCTCTTACAGCATGATCTACATAATGGGTCAACAACATTTAGTCTGATAGTGAAGAGATTATTCATAACATATGAACATAAGAGATAGGAGCAGGAGTAGGCCAATCGGCCCCTCAAGCCTGCTCCACCATTCAACAAGATCATGGCTGATCCAATCTTAACTAGTTTTCACCAAATCCCACAAGGTAACAGTGCCAACCAACAGGGCACCATGCCGCCCATTTTATTTTATTATTCATCCCGCCCAAACCCATGTGATCACCCGGGGAAAAAAACGATTTGCCAATTGAGGAGAAAAAATCTGGAAAATTCCTCTCCGACCCATCCAGGCTATCGAAAACTGGTCCAGGAGATCACATGGCTGATCTAAACCTAGCCTCATGTCCACTTACCTGCTCGCTCACCGTATCCCCTAATGCCATTTTTATCCAGGAAAATGTCTATCTCCGTTTTGAGTTTATTGAGTGTAGTAGCTTCCACAGCTCTCTGGGGCAGTAAATTCCACAGCCCCACTACCCTCTGAGTGAAGAAATTTCTCCTTATCTCAGTCCTGGAACGGCATCCCCTTATTTTAAGATTATGCCCCCTTGTCCTAGTTTCACCCATCATTGGGAACATTCTCCCCGCATTCACCCGATCAAGCCCCTTCACAATCTTATATGTTTCAATAAGATCGCCCCTCATTCTTCGGAACTCCAATGAGTAGAGTCCCAATCTACTCAACCTCTCATCATACATCAACCCACCCATCCCCGGAATTAACCTAGTGAACCTTCTCTGCACTGCCTCGAGAGCCAGTATGTCCTTTCTTAAAGATGGACACCAGAACTGCACGCAGTACTCCAGGTGTGGTCTCACCAATACCCGGTACAACTGCAGTAAGACCTCCTTGTTCTTATACTCCATCCCCCTAGCAATAAAAGCCAGCATTCCATTGGCCTTCTTGACCACCTGCTTCACTTGCGTACTAACTTTTTGTGTTTCCTGCACCAGGACCCCCAGATCCCTTTGCACAGAAGCACTTACCAGTTTCTCTCCATTTAGATAATAACTTGCTCTATTATTTTTCCTGCCAAAGTGCAAGACCTCACACTTGTCAGTATTATATTTCATCTGCCAAATGTCTGCCCAATCACTCAGCCTATCTATGTCCCCCTGCAGGGTTTCAATGTCCTCCACACACATTACACTCCCTCCCATCTTTGTGTCATCAGCAAACTTCGATACGTTGCACTTAGTCCCTTTCTCCAAATCATTAATATAGATTGTAAAGAGTTGGGGTCCCAACACCGACCCCTGCAGAACACCACTAGTCACCAACTGTCAGTCTGAGAATAAACCATTTATCCCAACTCTCTGTTTTCTGTTAGAAAGCCAATCCTCCACCAGAATATTATCCCCAATCCCATGATAACATTCACAACACGTTCCTGCCTTTTTTTTTGCAAATGTCAAATTAGTACATTATTTTCATAGAACAGGAAAGAGACTATTCCAAAGCTTAGAAATTATTGCAAGCCTTTTAATCAGTACTCACATTCAAATACCATGGGTGAAATTGGTTTCAACTCAAAATGTTGACAATTCTTTCCTCTCACAGATGCTGCTTGACTCACTGAGTTCTCACAGTAGATGGTTTGCTGCTTCTGAAACATTTTTACTCCACTGAATCACTTATTGAAATATATGTCCAAGATTTCACCCATTTTTATGTATTAATACATGGCTAATGTTTAGCCTCAGTAGCAACTTTGCGCCGTCTGCTAAAAATCAGGAGCCTTGCCAGAGCTCTGCTTGAAATGAAGAATAAAACTACAGCTATGAGCATCTCTGCAGCATGCGTTAACCCTGTGATCTCTGTCTTGTGGGCCAGCATCAGAACATCTTTCATGAAGTCACAAGGCGATAGGCCCCAATGGTGTACCTTGTAGGGTTCTGTAAACCTGTGCCAACCAGCTGGCAGGTGTGTTCAAACACATTTTAAGTCTCTCATTTCTACAGATAGAATTCCCCACCTGTTTCAAAAGGACAACAATTATACCAGTGCCCGAGAAGAGTAGAGTGAGCTGCCTTATGACTATCATCCAGTTGCACACTCATCTACAGTGATTATGTGTTTTGAGAGGCTGGTCATGGTTAGAATCAACTCCTGTTTAATTAAGGACCTGGACCCACTGCAAGTTTCCTATCGTTACAATAGGTCTGCAGCGGATGCGATCTTATTGGCTCTTCATGTAGATCAGTTGGACAATACTAATACTTACATCAAGCTACTGTTTATTGATTACAGCTCATTGTTTAACATAATTATTCCTCCGGTTCTGATCAACAAGCTCCAAAACTTGAGCCTCTACCTCTCTCTGCAGCTGGCTCCTCAACTTCCGCACCTGAAGACGACAGTCCAGGCAGATCAGAAATAACATCACGTCACTGACTATCAACATCAGCACTCCTCGAGGATGTGTGCTTAGCCCACTGCTCTGCTCTCTCTACACCCATGATAGTGGCTAGGCACAGCTCAAATGCTGTCAATAAATTTGCTGACAACACAACTATTGTTGGCAGAATTTCAAATAGCGATGAGAAAGAACACAAGAGAGAGAGAGATCAACTGCTTAAGTAGTTTCACTGCAACAACCTTGCACTCAACATCAGTAAGACTACAGTATTGATTGTGGACTTCAGGAAGGGGAAATTGAGGGAACATGCACCAATTCTCATCGAGGGATCAGAAGTGGAAAGGGTGAGCAATTTTAAGTTCCTGAGTGTCAACATCTCTGAGGATCTATCCTGGTCCCATCATATTGATGCAGTTGGAAAGAAGGCACAACAGCACAAATTTCTACAGATGTACAGTGGAGAACATTCTAAGTGGCTGCATCATTGTCTGGTATGGGGTGGGGGCACCGCACAGGATCGAAAGAAGCTGCAGAAAGTTGTGAACTCAGTCAGCTCCATCATGGGCTCTCGCCTCCATGGCATCCAGGACATCTTCAAGAAGCGATCCCTCAGAAAAAGACGGCATCCATCATTAAGGACCTCCATCCCCCAAGACATGCCCTCTTCTCACTGCTGCCATCAGGGAGGAGGTACAGGAGCATGAAGGCACACACTCAGTGACTCAGAAACAGCTTCTTTCCCTCTGCCATCCGATTTCTGAATGGACATTGAACCTGTGAACACTACCTCACTACATTTTTTCAGGCCGAGACCCTTCGTCAGGACCCTTCGTTAGGGTCTCGGCCCGAAACGTCAACAGCGCTTCTTCCTATAGATGCTGCCTGGCCTGCTGCGTTCCACCAGCATTTTGTGTGTGTTGCTTGAATTTCCAGCTTCTGCAGATTTCCTCGTGTTTGGATATTAATCCTGAATTCTGATTCTGATTGAATGGGTGTTTTACACTCAGAGATGAGTTTTAAGCCAGGATCTACAGAATTCTTGATGAGGTCATGCCCAGTTTAGAGCACCTCGTGTCACCTGTCTGCATGGCATTCAGAAAAGGACCTTTGCCCCTAAAGGAGCCACACAACGGCAAAAGAAAGCTGTGGAAGAGATAAAGGCTACAGGGTTAATAACAAATACTTCCTCTCCCACTCAAAAGGAGATGTACATTCTAGTCAATGGGATTTTCACTCAGAAAACGAGTTAGCAGATCTGTGCACCATTACAGCCTGGCATGAGTTGGTCATGATATTCTCTTCCAGAAGTGACGGTCCTGGACAAAACAATGCTGAAGGAAATATTCTGATTGTATAGGATACACCAGGCTGAACTGCTCATTATTACGTCCGCCTCTGAGGAAGAAATCTTCACAGAAAATTTGTTTTGTTCAGAATTCTGAGCTAGTTTACTGAGATACCACTCATGAGGAAAAACAGAAGCCACTTAAGTTAATGGACCAAGGATTCATTTAGCTTTATGTTTATTCTGTACAGCTGTGAAGGATTTAATGCTTCATCTGTGCCCTGCTTGATTCATCTGTGTACTCGGGTGGTGTTAGCAATGATAATGTGAGACAGTCACTTGAATTACATTGGGGATTTTGCAGGCCGTTCTGAAAATGATTCAGGAGTCCCTTTAATCCTGCACAATCATATCTGTCTTCTCTGTTCAGTCAGGAAATAAGGCTGCGGATTCCGTGCAGGGACATCCCACTGGTGACCAGCATCCTCCTCCTGCACCAGCTCTCCAGCCTCAGTCAAATGCCTCCAGCTCCGTTAATGGCTATGACCTTTATTTGGCAAGATCATGCAGTTAGCACTGAACATGCTTGTTGTGTTCTGCAGGGTTACCCCATGACTAATGCAGAAAGAAAGGTATCATCGATAAGAGACAGATTCTGATTCTGTCCTGGGGCTCTATGGCTCTTATGTCCCTACACAGATGTTGTGTTTGGACAGCATATACTGATGCTCCAATCAAGTGACAAAAGGTTATACAGGACTGATGTGAATTTTAATCTGAATACTGACAATTCCATTCCCTTCATAGATTTAAAGATTAGCTTTATGTGGCACGTGTACATTGAAACATACAGTCAAATGTGTTTTTTGTGTCAATGATTTCAGTATGGAGATAGATCGGGAAAATCAAGTTGATGCTAGATCCCAAGAGAGATAATTTGTAGAACGCCTCGAGATGGCTTTTCAGAGCAGCTTGTGGTTGAGCCTACTAGAGGATCAGTAATTCTGGATTGGGTGTTGTGTAATGAATTCTATATGAATAGGAGCTTAAGATAATGGAGACCTTAGAAAATAGTGATCATGATAGAATTCACCCTACAATTTGAGAGGGAGAAGCTAAAGTCGGATGTATCAATATTACAGTGGAGTAAAGGGAATTACAGAAGCATTAGAGAGGAGCTGGCCAAAGTTGATTGCAAGGGGACACTAGCAGGGATGATGGCAGAGCAGCAGTGGATGAAACTTCTGTGAGAAATTAGGAAGACACAAGATAGATGCATCCTAAAGAAGAACAAACATTCTAAAGACAGAACGATGCAACTATGGCTGACAAGGAAAGTCAAAGACAACATAAAAGCAAAAGAGAGGGCATATAATACAGCAAAAGTTAGTGGGAAGTTAGAGGATTGGGAAATTTTTTAAAAACCAACAGAAGGCAACTAAGAAACCATAAGGAGGGAAAAGATGAAATATGAAAGTAAGTCAGATAATAATGTCAAAAGTGATACCAAAGGTTTCTTTAAGATACATAAAGAGGTGTGAGAGTAAATATTGGACTGCTGGAAAATTAAGCTAAAGAGATAGTAACCAGGGACAAGGAAATAGCAGACAAATTGAGTCAGTATTTACCATTAGTCTTCACTGTGGCCAACACCAGTAGTGTGTCGGAAGATCAAGAATGTCAAGTGTGCAATTGCTATTACTAGGGAGATGGTACTTAGGAAACTGAAAGGACTGAAGGTAATATTCAGCTGGAAATAATAGGCCAGTTAGCCTGATCTCGGTAGTTGGGAAGGTGCTGGAATTGATTATTTCAGTGTACTTGGAGGCATATGACAAATAGACCAAAGTCAGCACGGTTTTCTTAAGGGAAAATCTTGCTTGACAAACCTGTTGGACTTCTTTGAAGAAATAACAAGCAATATAGACAAAGGAGAATTGGTGGATATTGTGTACTTGGATTTTCAGAAGGCCTTTGATGAGATTCTGCAAGTGTGGCTGCTACACAAGATAAAAGCCCCTGGTACCACAGGAAAGATGGATAAAGCAGTGGCTAATTAGCAGCAGGCAAAGAATGGGAGTAACAGAATCCTTTTCTGATTGGTTGCCAGTGACTACTGGTGTTCCACAAGGTTCTGTTTTGGGAGGATTTCTTTTTACATTGTATGTCAATGATTTGGATGATGAACTTGATGGCATGTTGCCATGATTGCAGATGTTATGAAGATAGGTGGAGGGAGCAGATGGTTTTGAGGAAACAGAGATGCTGGAGAAGGACTTATACAGATTAGAAATACAGTGTTGGAAATGTATAGTCATGCACTTTGGTAAAAGGAATAAAAGCATAGACTATTTTTTAAGCAAGGAGAAAATTCAAAAATCTGAGGTGCAAAGGGATTTGGGAGTCCCTAAAGATTAATTTGTCATTTGAATCTGTGGTGAGGGAGGTGAGTGCAGTGTTAGCATTCATTTCAAAGGGACTTGATTATAAAAGCAAGGATGTAATGCTGAGGCTGTATAAGGCATGAGTGAGGTTGCACTTGGAGTATTGTGAGCAGGTTTGGGCTCCTTATTTAAGAAAGGATGTGCTGACATTGGGGAGGGTTCAGAGGAGGTTCATGAGAATGATTATGGGAATGAAAGACTTCTTGTACGAGGAGCGTTTGATAGCTCTGAGTGGGTACTCACTTGAAGTTAGAAGAACAGGGGGTGGGATCTCATTGAAATCTATCAAATGTTGAAAAGGCCTAAATGTGAAGAGGATGTTTACTTTGGTGGGGGAGTTTAGAACCAGAGGGCATGGCCTCAAAATAGAGGGATGTCCTTTTAGAAGAGAGATGAGGAGAAATTTCTTTAGCCAGAGATGGTGAATCTGTTGTCACAGGCAGCTGTCGAGGCCAGTTCACAGAGTGCATTTAAGGTGAAGGTTGATGGGTTCTTGATTAATCAGGGCATGAAAGGAAGAAGGGTATCATGGTTCAGAAAAGGGGAAGGGAGAGGAGAGGGAGTGGGAAGCACCAGAGGGACATTCAGTAATAATCAATAAACCAATTGCTTGGAATCCAATAACCTTGCCTGGTGTCTCAGGGCTGGGTGTGTCGACAACTGTACTGCCCCCACCCCTGTCACTTCTTCTCTGCCACATGTCTTACACTCCTCCTGGGGGGTGCCACCCTCACCATTCTCAACATCCTTTGCATCCACCAGATTTACAAACTTGCTCTCCACTCCACATTAACAAATACAGTCCTGTGCCACTGTCTCAGGCACCCTAGCTGTAAATATGTGCCCAGGATCTTTGCACAGTACTGTAGGGGCAGAACAAGGCCACTCAGCCCAACAATCCACTCCACCATTCGAACATGGCTGATTTATTTCCCTTCTCAATTCTATTCTCTTGACTCCTCCCCATAACCTTTAGTGCCCTTACTAATCAAGAATCTATCAACCTTCACTTTAAATCTAACTGATAACTTGTTCTCCACAGCTGCCTGTGGCAATTAATTCTACAGATCCACTACTCTGTGGCTAAAAAAACTCTTCCTCATCTCTGTTCTAAATGAAGGCCTTTACATTCTGAGGATGTAACCTCTGGTCCTAGACTCATTAGAAACATCCTCTCAACATCCAGTCTATCTAGGCCTTTCAATATTCATTAGATTTTAATGAGATCCCCCCTCATTCTTCTGAACTCCAATGAATACTGATCCAGAGCTATCAAACATTTCTTATACGTGTACCTTTATGTTCCTGGCATCATTCTCATAAACCTTCTCCTTCAATGTCAGCACACCCTTTCTTAAATATGTGGCCCAAACTGCTCACAACACTTCAACTATGATTTGATCAATGCCTTATAAATCCACAATATTACATCCTTGCTTTTGTATTCTAATCCTCTCAAAATGAATGATAACTTTGCATTTGCCTTCCTTGCTAGCAAATTACCTGATTCTTTACAGGGGATTCATTACTCCCATTTCAAGTGATCAGGCGGGAGCAAGCAAGTTTCCCTGCTAGGACCTTGAGTACGATAATAAGAAAAAATAACTGTAATGTACAGTAACTCAGATTAGAATTAGAATTAGAATATATTTAAATCTTACATCCATCCCACAATGTGAGGGAGTAAAAATCTCCATTACAATGTACAGATACGTGAATTTAAAAGTCTAATGGCTTGTAGAAAGAAGCTGTCCTGTAGCCTACTGGTCCTGGCTTTAATGTTGCAGTAGCGTTTGCCAGACGGAAGCAACTGAGAAGTTACGGTTGGGGTGACTGGTGTCCCCAATGATCTTCCAGGCCTTCTTTCTGCACCTGCTGCTGTAAATGTCCCCATTGGAGGGAAGTTCACATCCACAGATGTGCTGGGCTGTCCATATCACTGTCTCCAGTGCCCAGCGATCAAGTTTGGTGCAGTACCAGGTGGTGATACAGCCAGTCAGGGTGCTCTCAATGATGCCCCCGTAGAAGGTCTTGAGGATTTAGGGGCCCATGCCAAACTTCTTCAGTACCTGAGGTGGAGAAAACGCTATTGTGCTTTTTTTGCCACAAAGTCGATGTGTACAGTCCAGTGAGATCATCGGAGATGTGTATACCGAGGTACTTGAAACTACTCACCCTCTCAACTGCAGACCCAAAGCCTGTCTCCATTCCTCCTGTAATCCATAATCAGTTCTTTTGTTTTTCGGACATTGAGGGAGAGGTTGTTATCTCGGCACCACTGTGTCAGAGTGTCAAGCTCCTCTCTGTAGGCTGTCTCAGTGCTGCTAGATTGTTTCAGCATTAAAAACATTCACAATTTTCCATCTTTGTGACAGTGAAAGAGACCAAACATTCCACCATTCTCAATTCAAATGATTTTTAAACACATTTTAAGTTATATCAGTAAATTGAGAAATAAGTGAGAAACAAGTCAGACATATAGTGCTCTGCAAAAGTCTTAGGCACATATATGTAGCTAGGGTGCCTAAGACTTGCACAGGACTGTATTTGTCAATGTGGTGCCGAGTTTGTAAATATGGAGGGAACAAGGGGATGTTGGGAATGGTGAGGGTGGAGAACCATGTGAGGGGTGTGGGACAGGTGGCAGGGAGGTATGCCGGAGGTATGGTGCAGGTGTAGACAAACACAGCCCTGAGACACGACGCCAGGTCATTTCATTCCAAACAATTGGTTTATTGATCATGACGGAATATCTCTCTGGTATTTCACTCTCCCTCCTTCTCCATTCCCCTTTTCCCAACCATGATTCCCCTCTCCCTGCCCTCTTCCCACTCTCAGTCCACAGTAAAGACCTGTATCAGTTCATATTTATCATCAGTCACATACTGTATGTTATGACTTTTTGTGGCTGCAGTATAGTACAACACATAAAATCACTACAGTACTGCGCAGAAGCGTTAGGCACCCTAGCTACACATAGGTGTCTAAGACTGTTGCACAGTACTGTAGCTTCAATGGAATGCTTTTCTGCCTTCTGCATAATAAAACAAAAGAGTACCTTTCACACTGAGGCCTAGCACATCAGGAAAGGATATCAGAGACTAATTTATAATTTTAGATACATGTGAATTAGAAGCTTTTCACCAAAAGAAATTGAGCAACACACCATCGAGATGAAACTGTGTGAGCCTGTCGAATCTGGACTAATTGGAAATACAGAGACAAAAGCAAGACTGCCATTCAGAAGGGCAAATGAATATCAATTACTCAAAAGAATAAATGATCTCAAGCAGAAGATTTTGATGATCAAGGCTATATTCAGTTTGACAAAGAGGAGATTGGGTCCAAGACTAACTTCTGAAAAAATAATAAGGGCAACTATAAAGACCAGCTAAAGTGAACTGACAAATTAGGTTAAAGGAACAGTCAGTTGAGATATAGTTACAGACGGTTCATGGGATATTTCAGAATACATAGACTAGACATTTTCCAAGGGGAAAAATCTTATAAGAGGGGAATCCCCCATTCATAGTTGACTAATAAAATTAAAAACAGCATCATACTTCAAGCTTAAGCCCATAATTGCACAAAGACAGATGAAAGTCCAAATATTAACAATAGAATTAACGAGGAAGAAAACATCTAGAGGACTAGACAAAACGAATCAGAAATATAAAAGCAGTTGGAAAGAATTTGGATAGACATTTAAAAATGAGCTTTGGGCTTATAAAAAATGAGTCAGGGGAATTAATAATTGAAAATAAGGAAAAGGCAGATGAATTAAACCGACACTTGCCGCAGTTATTAACATAGAGGATGCAAGAAACATACTTGCATATTGAGATTTAAAAAGGAGGAACTCAAGAACATTATATTCACCAGGGAAGTTATAACCAATGAGTTCCCATGACTGTATACTGATAAGCCCACAGGTGCCAATGGACTTCATCTTAGGGTCTCAAAAAAAGAGATCACTAAGGTAGCTCAACCATTGGTTTAAATTTTAAAGTTCTTCAGAGGAGTTTCCAATAGATTTGAAAATAGCAAATGTAACTTTTATTTAAAAAAAGCAGATGGTAAGAAGGATACCACAGGGTAATTAACTATTAAAAAGAAAATATTAGAAACTATTATTAATATCATTAGAGCTGGACATTTAGGAAAAAAAATATAAAAGTCCGATGCAGGTAGTCATCCTGAAATGTCAATAATTCTGCTGAATGGTTTGGCAGAGTAAATGTTGAAAGGGTACTTTGCAGAAAAAAATGGAAATCAATGTTTCAAATTGGATCACTGTTGAGGATAGAGATGAATCAATATGTGTTGCATATCTTTGGAAATCTCTTCACAGACGACAGAAGCAAAGGTTTTAGGTTCTTGATAGGGATGGGGTTAATAGTTACCATAGGTAGTTAGAAATGCAGAAATTAGTTTAAAATCATATTAATTCCTTACCAGAATGGTCATTATTTTAGAGAATAGAGAAAACATTTAATTGCAAATATCTTACTTCTGATGAGGAAAAATTATGTCCTTTTATACATCTGGGTAAGCAAGGAACTCAAGTTAGTTCATAGCACTAAGAAAAAAATAGGAATTATTGCATCTTAATTCCAATTGAGATGGAAGCTATACACCTTGAATATAAATATTAATTATTACCTGAAAGGATTTTGTTTTAACTTTTGCACATCATGTGAATGAGATTTTGTTTGCCATTGTCGAAACTGAAAGACATACTTTAATCTTTAATCACTTCTGAGCAATGGATTCAGGCAGAAAATTGGGAGTCTGCATTAGTTGTAATGCCCAATTATAAGATGTCAAGGTTTTGCACAAGGGATTTGTCAGAATTATATCTGTTTTTGAAAATGTAAACCTTTTAATATGGCAGAGAGAAGAGAAAGAAGAAGCATTTGGATAATAACTAGGAAGTGACACCACAGTGTATTAATATGAGATTTAACTTCAGCAGGAATACCAATTGTAACCTCTGTACTTTTGGAGGAGAGGCAGTGATTTACTATAATCATGCTAAGAATTAGAAAGCAGCCACATGAAGAGATGAGAAAAACTGAGCCTGTTCTTCCTAAAACTGAGAATAAATATGGTGAGATAAATACAGAAAATGCTCGAGATATTCACAGGACCAGCACACACTGGTAGCATCCACAGAGGCAAATGAAGATTTTGGTTCAAGACCTGAGTCCTGATAAAGAGTCTTAGCCCAAAATATTAACTGTTCATTTTCCTGCACAGATGGTGCTTGACCTGCTGTGTCCCTTCAGCACTTAATGTTGACTCGGATTTCCAGCAACCGCACTCTCTCTTGTGTCAGAGATAATCACTGGTCAGGCAGCATCTGTAGAGAGAGAAATACTCAATATTTCAGGTCAATGATCTTTCAACAGAACTAGGAAATATTGGAATTCAAGCACTTTTTAAGTTGTAGAGAAGGTCCGTGGTAGGTGACAGAGGGAACCGAGAAATTATGTACAATGGGGCGGAAGCCAAGAGACATTGAATAACACAAAAGGCTAGCTGAGAGACGATGCAAAGGCTTGTTCATCACAGTCAATCTACGTGCAAGACACATCTGCAGCATTTCTCACTCTCAGAGCTAGAAAACTCACTATCTTAAAGTAACTTTAAAGAATCTTACGTTTTAATTTCATGTTTTCAGCATCTTTGTTTATTTACTTTGATCAGAGTTAAAGGACGATTTTATAGCACCAATCAAAATAATGATTAGTTTTGAAATAGCATTTGAGATTGGTTGATAGGTAGACAGTTTGATACATTCCAAAATGCACTGCATCAGAGCTTATGGAAGCAGATTCCAGAAGCAGGTTATAAAATCCCAGGGAGTTATTTAAAAGGAAACCTTTGCAGAGCTATTGGAAAAGAGGAGAAATAGCTCTCTTGGGCAGTGGGCTAGCAGCGACATGATCTTTTTAGAGAGAACTTTTTTCTGCTACTTGATTCTACTAATGAAAAGGTGTACTTGTTTGTAATTTAGAGATAGCACAAATGTCATTAAGGTTTGATTTACCAAACCGGCTTTCAGGCTAACTAACTTCTCTGGATTTATGCATTGGGCTGTTCTGCAAGGTGTATTTGTTCTGGTACAGCAACATTGCAATACACAAAAGTTTTTTATTCCATTTGAGTCGATTTCTGGAGCTCAGACCACAAACCAGTATTCGTTTGCCAGTCCAATGTCTTGTTAATCTAAGGTTAACAAGATACTTACTGGTGTAGTTAAGCACATTGATTATTTCACAGGTTATGAAATGTCAATTTTGTCTTTAGAGATACCACATCTGTGAGTTGTTGTGATAGATGAAATACCTCATTAAGCTTGACTATTCATTGCAAAATAGATTAAGCAGTAAATTCCATAGCAGACAAATGCATTAGTTACATGGTGAGCCATTGTCTGTCTGATGACAAACACAAAAAACACCCAGAGTCAGTGTACTGAACCAATAAACTCATCAGTTCCCAAAGGAACGATTCACAGTTCAAATTTGAGATATGTTTGTCCTAAATTAATGTGAAGGCATGCTCTTCAATTTCAAAAGAGATTGATATTAGAAAGACATATTAACCCTTACTATATATATATATATCTGCTGTTTGTGAATGTCATTGACTCAATGGAAGACTCTCAAAGCTATAAGTTAATAAACTTAGTGCAAAGTTTGAATGGGAAGACCAATGCTTTTTCCTAAATTTGCATTTAATGATGAATAGGTAGCAGGGCAGTTAGTGCATCGCTTTTCGGTGGCAGTGATCTCTAACAAAGGTTCAACTCTCGCTGCTGCCTGTAAAGAGTTTGTGCGTACTCTCTGTGATCTTATGAGTTTCTTCCAGGGGCTCCGGTTTCCCCCAATTTTACAAAGCGGTACGGTTAAGGTTAGTAAGTTGTTGGTGTGGAAGCACTGTGGCATTTGTGGTTCTCCAGCACAATCGTTGTTGATTTGATTTGATACAAATGATGCATTTCCATAAGACCATCAGAGATTGGTGCAGAATTAGGTCATTTGACCCATTGAATCTGCTCCATCAGTTCGTCGTGGCTGATCCAGTTACTGTCTCAACCTCGTTCTCCTGCCTTCTCCCCGTAACCTTTCACACCCTGACCAATCAACTTCCACCTTATATATTTCCAATGAACTGGCCTCAATAGCTGTATGTGTCAATGAATTCTCTGGCTAAAGAAATCCCTCCTCATCTCCATTCCAAATGGAGTTTCCTCTATTCTGAAGTTTTGCCCTCTGCTCCTAGTCTCCCCCCACTATAGGAAACATCCTCTTTTCAATACATGATAGGTTTCATTGAGATTTCCCCTCATTCTTCTGAAATCCAAGTCCAGAGCCATCTGACTCTCCTCATATGATAACCTTTTCATTCCTGCAAATGTTCACATGAACTTTATCTGAGCACCTCTGCCATATCAATGTCCTTTCTTAAATAAGGAGTCAAAATTGCTCACAATACTTCAAGCAAGGCCTTGCCAGCAAATTGAACTTTTATAAATCCTGAACAAGGACTCCCAAATCCCTTGGTGCCTCTGAATTTTGAACTTCTTCCCTGTTTAGAAAGTAGTCTATGTTTTCATTCCTTCTACCAAATTGCATGAGCACACACGTCCCTACATTGTATTCCATATGCTACTTCTTTGCCCTAATCTATCTAAGTCCTATTGCAGCCTCTCTGTTTCCTCAACACTACCTCCCCCTCTTGCAAGCTTGGCCACAAAGCCAATTTTGTTATCCAAGTCATTGACATATAATGTAAAAAGAAGTGGTCCCAATACCAAAACCTGCGAACATCGCTAGTCACCAGCAGCCAAACACAAAAGGCCTTTTTTCCCACTCTTTGCCTCCTGCCAATTAGCCAATGTTCTATCCATACTAGAAACTTTCCTGTAATACCATGGGCTCTTATCTTATTAAGCAGCCTCATGTGTGGCACCATGCCAATGGCCTTCTGAAAATCCAAGTACACAACATCCACTGATTCACCTTTGTCTATCCTGCTCATTATTTCCTCAAAGAATTCCAACAGATTGGTCAGGAAACATTTCCACTTAAAGAAACCT